>NC_045734.1:17680937-17694449 GCF_008692095.1 Etheostoma spectabile
CTGCTTGGAGGCAGCCCTGCTGTGCACATTTAGCATAGTCCAGGTGGTGCATATCCCGACAGAAATGTGTGCCTGCGTGTCTTTCTACAAACAATGTGTACATCTCAGCACAGAGAGTCAGATTGAGAGTGGTCCTTGAAGGAGCAGAGAGACAAGAAAAGACAAACAAACCATCAGTCTCGCTGCCCTGCCTACTGCTACACACTTCCTGCACTCTTAGAACAAACAAGACGTCTTAAAATACCAGGCGTCATCTTCAGGGCCGAGCTTCTCTGGCCTCAGAGCTGCATCCTGTCAAGTGTAAAAAAAGAGGAATCTTGGCTCCTGCGCTACAACTTCTTAAAGTAGTTTCTGTGTTGTTAAATCCTTTACTTCAGGAGTGTAACATTAAAAAGAAGGAGTTTACTCTGTCATTGAGTTTAACTGATGTAGACAACTTTTGGAGCAACCAATTGAAGGACACCCTCCAGATTTCATCAACGTCAAATGTGTAGTGAAGCATTTATGGCAGAGTTAGAAATTTTGACCTTTAAATGCAGCACTTCCATTAGGCTGATCACTGCCATTCATGAGCTTCGCTGCATTTGCAAACAGAATTCATATCAGTTAGACTTAAAGTGTAGAATTTTTAAGGATGCAAGTGAGTGTGTGCTGGTGAGGAGCATCTAACAATGATTTCCATGAGAGCCTTAAACCACCACTTGTTAAACCAGTCCAGTGAATCACACAATTAAAAACACCCAGAAGTCCATTGTGATTTTGGGACAAAGACTGACATTACAATATGAATCTAAATGTTTGCATACAACAGAGTGTAACAGACACTTAAAAGCACACTACACTTTGGTTCGTCAAATGGTCAAGAAAGTAGAACAAAACTTGTTTTCCAGCTCCATTTTGAACTTTTCGAGAACATAACCCTAACCCTTACCCAACATTTAAATGTTGGGTACATTCTCTGCCGCAAAGCCTGAGGTCATTCTGGTATGTTCAGTTAAGATGTTGTGATGTCTACTGAAAGGCTAATGACACATCCCAAACAAAAGAAGTTGGAAAAAGTACTGCAAAAGTTTCCACTTCCCATAACAGGCCAGTGCCTAGCTGTGGAGAGATTTCGTAATAACCATCAGTTGTCAAAGTTGCGTGTCCCTTTTTCTTATTACTGCCCAGGGGGGTGTTATGACGATCACAGGGCTGATGATGTAGTTTTGTTTACCAGCAATTTCTCTCCCTCCCACTTTCCCCTTCTCTCTGCCCCTGAGTGCACACCACTGGAGGAGTCTCAGCAGGGGGTATCCTCCTTTTCCAGGCTGAATGCACTTGCTACAGTAAACATCTTCTCTCCTGCTTCACCCTGGGAAGAGCAGACAGACACAAATCACTGTATCGATGCAATGGGGCGAAGCAAGTAAGGGGAAGTGAAGGACATAGATGTTTTTTTATTTTATTGCATCCCACGATGATGAGCGGTACTAGAGCAAAGAGTGAACACCTCTGTTTAAACAGAGCAGCCCGTTGAGACAATTCAAGGGCTATTATTGAGTATTTTCTTCCAATATGTGGCCATTACACAGACTGATATCAGCCATCATTTTAACTTATTTTGGTAAAAAGGGCCTGAATGAGAAAGACTGAATCACACATCCTGTGACAATTTGATCATCTGAACAAAATACTGCACAAAAGGAGGTAATTTTATTCAATATAAATCCAGATTTTTCCTCAATCCATACCTATATGGATACATACCTGTATACTAATGTATCTGTATATTAAGTCTAGTATGGATGTGTTATTTAATCTGCTATAGATAGATGTTATAGAAAGAAGAAGAAAGGGAAGAAAAGAAGAAAAAAAAACGTGTTTGTGAATGCATCTGTGTCTATGATGTGTAAATAACTGAAGCATTAGATTTACTAATGGATAAAAGTAGAGAAAGGGGGTCGGACCTGATAGGTTGTTTATCATTTTCAACATGGGAAATTTTTTGTTTGCTTGAATGACTTTCAATTTTGGAAGACTGTGCTGAAAAGTACGTGGCCTTATTTATCATTTGTCATTTTAATTATATATGTATGCATGAATTCATGTATATAAATGTTTTATTTTAATGGTGTCTTTTTTTTTTTTTTTTACACGTTCAAATAAACTATGAAACCTAACCTAAATACATATCAAGACCTTGTGTTACTTCATGTTTTTCCCACCCCAACTTTTCATTATTATATAAAAAGTCGACAGAGACTCAAGTTGGTGAAGCTGACAATGACAAGAGTTTAAAATCTGCTCTTTATGTCGTACATGCATTAATGATCCATTACATGATGACTCCCTGAACTTTTCAGATCAAAACAGCATCTACTTAATCACTACTTTTCGCTGACAGCTTTGGAACAGAGAGCACTCTCTCTCAACCTTTTCCCATTATAAATTATATCCCACTCATACTGTCTTGCCACTGCGTGTGTGTTTTTGTGCATACCCACTCCCCTACAACTTCCCCCAGGCTGTCTGTTGATGCAACAGAGCAGCTACCAGCCTACTGGATGACTGTCAGCCCAGAGGGAGCCCTGCAGCCCTGGCTCACAACAGCCATGAGTGACTGTGACGGCAAGCAAGAAAGCCTTCTGTGTTGCAAGTATGTGACCCCTTGTTGGTTTAATATCCTTAATAATATGCTTACATTTAGTCAGATACTGTTGCAACTCTTATCACATGCATTTCACTGCTTGTGTAGTAATAAGTCAGGGAATGCTCGACTCCCTCACACTCCTAATGACAGTCGGAGAATGAGGACAAACCACCTCAAGTGCTGCACTGAAGGGCAGGTGTGTCAAGTAGAGACACTGCAGCCTGTGAGTAATCAGTAACCACATTGCATGCATGCACAAAACTACTACTAGTGCAAACAATAATGAAATGCCGAAACTGGGAGGCAAAGTGGTGAGGTGTTTTTATTGTTACTGCTTCCCTTGAAACACGATATGGCTGTGCGCCTTCATTCACACAGGTATGACTGTTGCCCTTTGAACCGCGTTCAGTTAAGTGCTCACCTGACGTGTTTATTCAGACATTTGTTCTGCCAATATAGGCCATCATATGTTATAGTTGGTAATGCAGCTTAAAAAAACAACCACAAAATCCTCTTGACACCTGCTGTGCTGGTAGACTGGCTGCTGAGTAGTGGTATGGCAGAGGACACACAAAAGCTATTATGATTGTTTAAAAACAAACAAACCAAAAACTAAACGGGAGATTTCATGGGAAGAATGTGCCTAGGTAAAATAACCTGAAGATAATGACATGTCTTTATTGTTGGAGTAGCTCACAGGGGACAATGAGGCACACATTTCCTGCTGAACCCCCACTGACCCTCCTTCTTGCTCTCTCTGTGCAATGTGTATGTACCCTCATCCAAGTACCCCCTGTGTACAGACCACAGCAGACAACTCAAGGCAGCTAAATCATATTTTGCCTGGACACCCAGAAACCCACCCGCCTGTGTTGGAAAACTACCTGGCCGCAGGTTTGCTGATCATTTGATTTAAAATGCCTTGAGGCCCTGTGAAATTGGTTTTATTGTGCTGCAGTAGATCACATTCCCAAAGAAACGAGCAGTTATTAAACTGATCACAAACCACTTGACACAAGGTTTAACTTAAAGGTTTCAGTGCCCCTGGGGGGCCGGGGCCCGTGCATGCTATGTTCAGGCAGAAATATAGCTTTGCTTGTATCCACCCGGCTGAATAAATTGGAAAACATCCATTTCCAATTAAAAACACGACTGTTCAAATAATACTTACCCAAACATACATCTGATATGTGTGTAACTATAGTGGTTAAGTTCCCAAGAAACAAATATCGGAAATATCTTAGAAAGACAATCTTGCTCTCTATTAAGTAGTCTCAAATGGCATGTCAGGTAATTAAACTGTAGGCACCACATTAGTTTACTTTCCAGCAGCAACCTAACTTTTCTACTGTAGTACAGGGATCGTCAACAGGGGGTCCGGGATCCCTGGGGGGTCCTCAAGAGTCAATGCAAGAGGGCCTCCAAATTATTGCAACCTTTTGAGTTTTCAAAAATTAAAATGTCTATTAATCCAACATTTTATTATCAAATAAAAATCCCCACTGGCTCACTGGCCTATAGGGACATTATATTAGGCCCAGTTTAAGATGCAACTTCATTTTAAGTAGTAAAATCTCTTTCAATTAAGGGGTCCTTGGCCGAAAAACGTTGAAGACCACTGCTGTAGTAGCTAGATAAAACACCCAGTGTTCTTTCTGTCCTCACCTTGAACTCCACAGACAGCTGCGGGGTGTACTCCAGGGTCCACAGCCCTCGAACCAGCGACGCCAGCTGCTCGGTCACCTCTCCTCTCGCGGTCTGCGGCTCCTCGCCTCTCACCTCCCCGTTCACCCTCCTGTGGCACAAGTCCGACTTGTACTGCTCCAGCCCGAGGTACTCGGCCAGCAGGTCCGTGTTGCTGAGGCACTGAACCACGGCGTTCATGAAACAGGTGTTTCCGTGGTTCTTCAGCCCCAGCACCCCGGGGGTCTTGTCGCCGTAGCACCACGACAGCCTGTCTTTCACTGAACCGTGAGAGGAGGACGCCGCGGAGCACTTCTTCACGGTTCCCTCTCTGGAGCTCTGCACGCAGTCGTCTTTGAAACCCACAGAAGCGCCTTGCCCGAAGCCGCCGTCGTCGTCCTCCGCGTCCGGTGGTTCCGCGTCGCCAAAGTGCGCCAAAGTGCCTAAAGTTTTAAGGATCCTTCCCATGAAATTCCCAAAAGATCGCAGCGACTTCCTCCTGATAAACTTCCCGGTTTTGTATTTCTTCTCTTTTCGCTTCGTCGTTTTGGGTTTCATGGCTTTTCTTGCCTTGTTTTCCTTGCGGGTATCCATGGCTACTAGCCTACTACTTCATAGGACCGAGAGAAAATTAAACAGGCTGTGTGGAGTCGCACCTGTCTGCCAGGCTGTCTACCCCTCCTCTTCCTCCTCCTCCTCCTCCTCCTCCTCTCTCTCCAAAAAACCTTACCGCTGAAGTAGCACCGACTTGGTGCCAATAAGGCACATGCTTACTGATATTATTCCCTTGACATCACGATAATTCCCATTACGATGTCACCAGTCCGCGTGTTTTGATGCGTGACGCTCCCTCCAGGAACTACAGAGAGGAGACGCTTACTTCCCTCCACACAGCAGCTTAGGACACTTCCTCGTCGATGGCGATGATCGGCGCTGGATCATAAGCGGTCGGACGGTCGGTCGGTCCGTCGCTCGCTTGCTCGCTCTCTCTCTCTCCCTCCCTACCTATTCTTCCCTCCTCTCCTGTCTATGGTTCTACTACGAACACGTTTATAGTTGCAGGGCATCGTCTAATGCCCGCCCCTCAGACATAGATTTAATTCACATGGATTGCATTACTTATCACAATAGAAAGCTTTATAAATGTGCGGGAAATCCTTTTCACACTGTTGCTGACTGGCAAGGAGCACATAACTTGACATGTCTTGTTTGTTGCTCAGGGAACAAGGAAGTCGTTGACTTTAATAGGTGTCAAGCGCTGTAGCCTTAAACTGCCCCCTGTAGGACTAGTTAGCCTACAACATCACCTGCCAACATCTTCAGAGGGTGTTTTCAAGAAGACATCATTGCCTTTTGTTGGATGATCCCAATATAGGGGCTGTCACAAGAAGGTCAACCTCTCTTTATTTCCAACCCCAATCCTAAAATGAAGAAACATCAGCTACTGAAAGCCTTTTGGTGGTATATTATCATCATTCTGTAGTAAGAGTATGGACTAATTAAATACAGTGAGATCAATGAGAGTACAACTTCTCAATGACCAGAAAATAGTGCTGTATGCAGTATGTTTATATTACTAAATATAATAATAATAATAATTATAAAAAAACTCAAAAGTGTATAAGGGTCTACTTTTGCTTCACTCTGCTATTAAAATACCTTCTGTCCACACTCCACAGTATAACACACTCGCTTTTACAGACACATGTACAGCATCCTATAAATAGCATGGCTGCTACCTTTGCACATAAGAATGCTGCTGCTGCTGCTACAACCTGGAAGCTCCACAAAGTAAGTCAAATGGATGTTACAGAACCATTTGGCCAGACAAGTTATTTGCAGTTCAATGGGGATTTACCATTTTTTGTGCTATATTCAGATTCTAATCACTCAAAGCTTAATTTCACAGCTCACCAGTACTAAAGATTGAATTTAGTGGGCCAGATGTGTTGATTTATTGAAATGGGGCCCCATCCAATATTTCCATAATTCTCTATAATCCCCCCCACCCCATACTCTTATTCCAGCATTGTTGGGAAACATGCACAAATGGTTATCATTGTTACAAATAAAACTTCAACTTCCTTACAGAAAATGACCCACTATTTTGGTTTACATTGCAGGTTTATCATTACATTACATTGACAATTACTTTGATTAGCCATTTTGAACAACTCTGAGGAGAATGGGTTCAGATCAGAGACAGACAGAGAGGACTTCTGCTATATGTTGCCTCTTTCTTTACCCAGAATCCTTCAGGGAATCACTATTGATAGATTATCTGACAGCAGCCGTGTGCTTAAGTGGCCAAGAATCTGGGCCTAATCTTTGTCTCTACAGTAACATACAGAAGAATCATATCCGAGTACATGTAATGTACTGTATAGTATGCCTTGTTTTCACATATTCTGATTTAATCTGCAATGAGACTGTCTGTAGAACTGCATTTATTCTGCTGTTCTCATGAAGTCTAAAGAAGCATAATCCAAACACTTTGGTGTGAAGAATAAGTTCCTTTGCCTTGAAGTGTAATTTTAAATTCAAGTAAATTGTCGCTTTGAGAATTTCCCATGGTCACCTCTTGTGGGGAATTACCATTCAAGAGAGTACACTGCTCAGGAAGTCTAATTTCTTCACTTGTTTATAGATCATCCTTTCTCTGATGGAAAATGTAACAATCTAACAAAGTCATTAATGCTTCAAATTTTACATTTATTTCTTTTGGTCTTAGAGTGTAAACCTATTCTGCAATGTTAATGTAAGCTTTTTGAACTCTGATAGGAACATTTACTAAGTGGAAAGATTAAGGGAGAATGTTGGATACATTTGCATATGATACGATGTTACTGGATTAAAAGTGTCTGTTTCTTCTACATGACATGTCCAGTATTCCACGTGTCACATTAAGAGGAAGAGGCGTGAGGGAACCGCCATCGGAGAATGGCTCCATCTGCGCTGGTGCTGACTAAGGTGCGGTTGTTGGAGCAGACCTTGATGCTGGTGATACTGCCACCATGAGCTATTCCTGTGTGGGTTACTGCACCTTCCATGTAGTCCCACACTTTCACCAGCTTGTCATCTCCACCTTTCATAAAAAGGAGAAAAATATGTCAACAACCTGAAAGAAGTTTGAGCAGAGCAGGCATTGTAGTATCAGCAGAGGAGATGAAAGTTAAAGGTCCCATAGGCAGGCTGGGGGAAGGCATATTAATGTTAAAAAACCTCATAAAGTGAAATGTTTATGCCACGGACCTTTAAAGCTCCAAGGGGTTGGAGACCACACTACTATATTTTAAAGTAAAAAAGACAAATGGACTATAACACAAGAATGCAAGAATCAATACAAATCTAAGCATCTAATTAAATAATTGTTAACTAAAGGGCACAAACTTTATTCACAAAAAAAAAGACTATAATGCGTTAATCTGAAAATGAGCCTTATCAGCAATGGGCCGAAGCATGTGTAAAAGGAGCAAAGCAATATAACAAGTCTGAGACGTGTAATGGGACATACCTGTCACAAAGTGTTTGCCATCCTGTGTGATGTGCATGCCATTGATGGCCCCAGACAGCGAGCCTTCCAGTTCTCTAATGGCAGATCCGTCGTACACGTCCCAGTAGGCAACCTGAGAGGGAAGTTAACACATTACACATATTTCATATTTGTTCATCACTGGCATTGTTTATGGAAGACTCAGACCCTGTCCAAGAGGGAGGGAGAGTGTGCATGTACTGTCGACTGATATTGTGGAGTCTCTTTTCTTTACTGACACGAAGAACAAAAATCAGGCATCATAAATGACACGTAACCTTCTGATCTCTTTGCAGTAATTTGAATTATAGTATTAATTGCTTTTGAAGATTGATGCAGTCATTGGACTATTGGGCTCACTGTATGATGATGCCGGTGACAACATCTCTATGTACTATTTCTCCATTACATCTTCATCATTATAAACTGTATTATTTCCTATTATTGTAAAATGCAATGTGTGATCTCAAACCCCCTTGTACTACCTTTACTGCTTTATTATTCATATATTGTTGGAAATGCTATGGTTAGATTTTATTACCCCCCCCCCACACACACACACACACACACAAATTGAAACTATGTTTGCTGATCTAAATGAGACTAAATCATTCCTCGAGCTTTATAGCTGTCAAAGTATCAAGTCCCACAAAAGGCAATTTTATCCGAAGTTATTTATAGCGCAGGCAGCAGAAACATCACAGTACCACACGGCAACAAGGGTCCTTTCTTGTTATTTTTATGTCTAAGCTGATTACATTTTAAAAGTTAAGTACTGTAAATAATTGGCCAGATGGATTTGATAATTAAAATCAGTCTTCTGAGTTACATTACATGACTGTGGTTCTAACAGAAGATTAAGTGGCATTGATCTCAGTCCCTATGTGTGTTTACAGTCCACAGGCCAATTCAAAACACAGGCTCAAAGTAAATCAAGTGTTAAAAGCTCTATACACAACATTTAAAGATCTAATTACTAAAGATCTGTATATGTCTTGACTGTAATGCTGCTAATCAACAATACACAGATGCTTACTATTTAACTAAACTAAATGAAATCCTATGCAGTATTATATTGGTTGGCTGTTTGTAAAAGGTAATGTATAAAAGTTCATGGTACACTGAGCTGCACAGAACTAGCCCAACTTTTATAATAGCCTCTAAAATAGGATTTCTTTTCTCTGCATAAGATCATGCCTGTAATACATTATAGGATGGGAAATGTAATCTCACACAGACAGATCAAGTACGGTTGGTTTTTATGGAATGGAAGAGGAACATAAGGCTTGAAAAAAAACTCTTATTTATAGTTTCAAAACTGCAGAGTGATTCTCAAAGCACTGAGCTTTGAGCATTTTTGTGGGGGCCGTTTGAAACTACAGGATTTGTCTGCTACATATTGGCTTATCCTGATGGAATGGCTTGCTGATATTAAAATTTCTACAAAATAACTTTGCAAAACATAATTTGGGAAAACACAGCCACAACCAGAGGGGAAAACGGTTCATTATAAACACCAAATACAACTTTTTGAAATCCTTCCTTGTTTAACTCAGTATCACATCAAAACATAAGGCATACAGCTGTGCAGAATATGCAAATTATTTCAGCTGACGTGTGTTTCATCAGAGTGCTTTCTTTTTAACAAACACCAGACAAAGCAGTATCTAGAATTACCGCCTCACTGTTGTATGCCTCCGCCAACCAGTCAAGTTGCAGTTTACATTTATGTCTGTCCAGACTTATAATATATGGAGTAAAGACTTTGAAGGAATCTAATAAAAGACATTAAGTCTATTTTGGGTTGAGATGGAATTTATCCCTATATTGTTATGTATGATTCCAGTGAATAATTTTCAGTGAGAAAAGATGTGATGCTCTCTTCACTTACACATTATTTTCTCCCAGGAGTACAGAGGACTGATAGAGAGCTTTGACATAGTGCAACAAAAATCACCTGAAACTCAATATCAGCAAAACCAATGAGCTGGCGGTGAACAGGAGGCCCCCTGTCCTAGTTGCCATCCAGGGAGAGGTGAAGTGGGTGGACTCATACAAGTACTGTTGTTGGGTTCAAATAAAAAAAATCCTGACTTGAGTCACAACACTATAGCCCTCTTTAAGAAGGGACAGAGCAGACAGTTCTTCCTGAGGAGACTCAGATCCTTCAGTATGTGTAAAAAGCTCCGGCAGATCTTTTATTAGGCTGTAGTAGCCCGTGCTCTGTTCTTTGCCGTGCCAAGCTTTTAAGGCATGCCAACTGGGTGATCAGGTTAGAACGGGACAGAGTGGAGGCAGGGCAGGCAGACAAGGGTTTAAGGATAGAGAATATTGCTTTCTGAACAGCTTGGGAAGCCCCTTAAGGAAAATCTTTGATGTTATATAGGGATTTATAGTTAAATTGATCTGATTGTTCCTGTTCTGCTGTATGTCAATTTGATTGTAAGTTTATTGAGAAAAACAAAAGACAGAGTCAAATTCCTTGTAGCATGTGTTCACATGCTTGGCCAATAAAGCTGATTCTGACTGAACACAAAGTTGTTGCCATGACAGTAGACAATGCTTCAATATGAATGCTGCTGCAAAGAAGCTACAAATTCTGAAATGTGGATGCTTAACACACATCTTCAAATAAAGATCTAAACAATCACTACAGTTTCAAGATGGGCACCCAAAAGTATTGTCAAGACTTCAGTATCTGATCAAATGTATAATATGGTCACAATCGCCCCTTTTTTCCTGAGTTATGGTCATAAATTATGGCCAGAAAAGTTTTTTTTTAAGAACATTACAATGTCACAGTAAAGTTAACCATTGTCTTTTAGGATAGAACATCACTTCGTAATTTTATCTTATAAGACATTTGTGTAAAATCATGATTATCGTATAAATTCTTGAGTTATGGCCCAAAACGTACTTTGTGAGATCACAGTGAACTTGACCTTTGACCACTCAAATCTATGCAGTACATCATTGAGTCTAAGTGGACATTGGGCCAAATTTGAAGAAATTCCCTCAAGGCGTTCCTGAGATATTGCATTCACGAGAATGGGGCGGACAGTCCTCCTTCTTCTCCGTCATGTCATCTCCCTTCGCTTCCTCCACAGTCACAGCCTCTCCCTCCTTCATTATCTAATTTCAGCAGCTTATTAGAGACTCCCACCTGTGTGAGTTGTCTTGGCCCATCTGTGTTGCCTCTACCTCAGCCTAGGAAACTGGCTTATAGCCACAACATGGGCCACCAGGAAATTATTAACATGCAGCAAGCAAGGGTGAGTCTGAAACACCGGGCCTGCTGTTGGTAATGCTAATTTTATAACCAGAAAAGACCTGAAGTCACAGCCAGAATAGTCACCTCAGCTACAGACAAGGTCAGCATTGCTAATGAATCCTTTAAAATTTTGCATTCAAAATGGACCGCACAAGAGCCAAATTGAGTCTTTCAAGAACGTTATTGAGTGAATACAAAGACAAATGATGCCTTACATTAACGTCCCAGAAAGAAAAGACCTTATGGGGCCACTTTTGTGGTTGAGAGGTTAAGGGGCATCCCATGTAACCACAGCGCTCCACATTTGATTCCATCGAGGAACCTTTGTCACCTTTTTTCCAAAAACTTAACATTTATTGCAGGATATGCTGCTATGTTCATAGTGTGCTGCTAGTACTACTACATTTTAATTATGTAAGCATCAAAGCTCCATCTCTCCCTTTAGCAAAACAAACACCTTAAAAACGTCAACTAGCAACAATATAAAAAACTGATTTCTATCATTTTATCATTCCCATCCTCCTAAAGACACTGGGGAGAGAGTAAGCACCATATGGTCTACACTAAATGCAACACCAAAACATGCATCATCATCAGCATCATCCTCAACACAACCTCTCCCTGACCCTGCACTACCCTTTTTTTCCCTTGGCCAGTGCCTTTCTCTTCACACTTTCTCTCAGTTCTGGTGGTTTACTTTCTGTGATTTTATTAGAGGCATGCTGGGATGTGATTGCAGGTTTGGAGTAAAGAGAGAAGAGAGAGCAGAGCATTGGTATTTGTTCTCCCAGACAGAGCACCTGTGTCCTGGGATGAGCAGATGGTGGCTCTGGCTGGCACTTGGGTGGCATAGGCACATCCACAGGAAAGCACAAACACCACAGCACTCCCCTCTCTCATCTCTCACTTCTCTCTCCCCATTCCCTGAATCCCTCCTTCTCACTCTGTCTCCTCTCACTGTCTCCGCTCACTCAGCACATCCACAGCACAACTTGTTCTCACCTCTCAACATGCAGGGAACGCAACAATATGGGTCTAGAGTGTGGACGAGTTCACGGGGTGTGGATAGAGTGCACAATCAAGGAACCAAGCATTTCCTTCTGCCACTGTGAACTATTGACCTTATGTAAATAAAGTGCTGAGTTAATCAAAATGGTTCACAAAATAACAGACTAGTTATTATTATGTAGAGAGCAGAGTGTTTTTTTTTCACAATGACTTGCAGCCAACACAGCGACTTAATTATGTTCAGCTGAGAAACAAATCACAAGCTTTTCAAACTAATCTATGGACATACAAGTGTGTGTGTGTGTGTGTGTGTGTGTGTCTTCACTGTGCTCCTCTACGCTGATTTTACCAGAGTGGCAGGCTTTTCTCTCACACACACTGAGTGGAGATTATAATAACAAAAACAACATAATGAGACATCTAGATTATGATTGTGTGAGTGCCAGTCTCTTTGCACCCCGAGGGATTTTCAATCATTACTTTTTTGTTTCTGTGAGGCATGACTGCTGAATTTCGTCCCAGGGAATTACAGTATTTGCTTACCAGCTCTTTGCTTACCAGCTAGTGCATGAAACCAACCAAAACTGTTAAACTAAAAAGATGCATGGGCAGATTTCTGAGACCACAGTGAAGGGATATACTGGTTGAGATATACATTAAGTTAATAAGAATTTTAAAAACTGCCTACTGGAATTGCCTTGAATTGTCTACTGCTGCACTGAGTACTGTGGTGGAATGTAACTGACAAAAGTTTAATTTTTTAGAGATTTGTGGTTTTCACAGGACAGCAACTCTACAAACATATGATGTTCTTATAGAACATGATGCATCGCTAAAGATTGAATGACCCAACAGTTTATAAAGGACTTAAAATGTGTGCAACTTTAAACGACTACAGCAGTACAATGCTACGTACACACTAATGCAGCAGTAAGATTAAACCAAAACTAGTGAGTACTTTTGATACTTTTAGTCAATTTTGCTGATAAGTGATAATTACATATTTTACTAAAGTAAGGTTTTGAATGAAGGACCTTTACTTGTAGTGAAATATTTTCACAGTGTGGTATTAGTACTTTTACTCAATTAAAGGATCGAAATACCTCTTTTACTATTGACTGTCCCCAAACACACCTTTCTGTCAGTGCCACTGGTAATGAGCTGGTATTCTTCTGGGTGGTAGCACACCGTTCGGAACAGTGTGTTGGCAATCACCATTTGAAGACTTGCAAACCGCCTACAGCAGGAAATGCAGAAGAGGAAAAAAGGAGAGAAGAGGTTGACTTTCACCAGTATAGAAGGGGCCTAGCATAACAACAACTAAAACTGCCAAGTGCAGTGTAATTTGATAAAGCATGTTTAATTTTCAAAACAAAAAACAGAATA
>NC_045734.1:17694459-17720410 GCF_008692095.1 Etheostoma spectabile
TTACAAATTTAAAAACCACTTAAATGCACCATGCAGTCACAAAGCAAATAGAACATGCACACACATGCACAACTTCCTCTGTGAACCCAAAAAACCCTGTGTCTGATTGGGCAATCAAGATTCATTAAGGCTATTGTCTCACTAATATTCTTTTCAACATCAGCTTGTTAGTAATGCTACAAAAAAAGGAAATCCATGCTACTCTTGATGCATCCATTTAAGGCTTTCAATCCTTATATCCCCACGCTTGGTCATTGAAGGGAACAAAGTGAAAAAACATGCAAACCATCTAAGTTTTTAAAGGTTTAATTCTCTTCACAGAAGAAGCCCCACATATTAAAGGATTTAAAGCTTTCTTCATAAAGAATGCAATGGATTTATTTTTGTATTTCTACTGTACCTAGACACCAATGAACAGTTTCAGCACTTCACTCTTGTCACAACTCAGACCTGAAGGCAGCACTCTATTTTCTGTCAGGTTCTCTCTGGTGTCTATGTATATCATTAGAAATTATTTATAATATGTTTTGTACTGTATAATGTGATGAACTGATCCAGTTGCACCTTTCCATTTGGTCTGCTCTGCTCTTAGTAAAATAGACTCATCCGCTTTTGGTTGTGGGGTAAAATGGAGAATAAGTTAATTACAAATTTGACTCAGTGTAGCGGCTTTGCACGACATAGATACTGCAGCTAAAAACATAGAGGTATTTTATGCACTAAATACACAAGAACAAAGAGGATACATGTGACAGATGTGTGTGTTGTTCTTGCCTTGTGTTCAGACAGAAGTGTTTGTGTATGCAGACGGGCTACTCACACTAAGTCCCAGATGATGCAGGCACCATCAGAGCTGGCAGTGACACACTCTTTGTCGTCACTCTTGATTTTGATACAATTGATGGTGGCTTTGTGCTCTTTCATGGTCTCCAGCAGCCGATGGCCGTGTGACTGCAGCTCCCAAACACGCACCTAAAACAGGTGAACCCAAACTCATTCAACCTCACAGAAGACCCTTTTTTACATCAGATATGACAGTTAATCAGAAAGCTTTCTCATCTTTGTTTCAGTTATTTGTCTTTATAAAAGATATTATAACGGTTTCCAATCTGTCAAACTGCAATAACATTGTATGCCACAGTGCTCAAACATATACAAGGATTTGCAGGGTCTGTACAGTGCATACATTTTAGTCTTGAATCTGTATCATAGATGTTACATTTGTACTGTTTACTATTATAATTGTTGCTTCATTTTTCACATGCTGCCTTTTAAAATTGTTTCATTTTGTATATTTGTAGTATATATTGTAGCTAAAGTGAGTTCTGTGTATAACAATGTTCTCAATGCTGGAGTTAGTGTGTAGAGCCCCTGGTGATATTTTGAGCAAAGTTTCATGTTGTGTTCCCTCTTAGTTTTAAAAATAGTGATTTTGATGCTATCATAGCAGTGCCCCTGGCTCTCCCATTCAAAAGGCCATTTGACCAAAAACTAGAATACGGTAAATCTTAAAAGTGTTTGACTCTGGTACATTCACAAAAAGACCCTAGGTTTTGGCATTTTGGCGAGAGTTACGCTTTAAGTTTTCCTTAATAATAATAAAAAGACAAACAATTACTTATTCAAATTTAAGACTTAATTTAGAATGTACACATTTTCATCCTTAAAACCATTTAATCAGATTAAGGAGGAATTCTAAAATAAACAACAGGAATGCACAAATTCCAAATTTTAAGCATATGGCTTCTTAATTATATTATTATAAAAAAATGTGTCCAGAAAATGGTGCGTTGTACTACACATTGTGTCTGGTAGCAAACAGTTGCCTCTTGGAGGAATTAGTGCACACTGCAATTCTAAAATTTAACATTATCACGGTGCATGTGGAGGATTTCAATGTGTTGCTTTGTGTTTTCATTTTATGACAACACTGGACATTACACCATTTCTTTTTAACAATTCTATGTTTGAGGTTTATCACTGTTATATGTACTGACCTGCCCCTCCCCCCCTCCACTGATGATCCTCTTGCAGTCCCTGGTGCCAGCAATTGCTGTCACACCCATTCTGTGTGCATTGTGAACGATGAGCATGAGCCGGCCACTTTCCGGCGCAAACACACGAATCTTACCATCATTCCATGCTAGAAGAGAGTTAAATACACTTTAAGTCAGTTATCAAGAAAATTAATTTGATTTAATGTGTATTATTTTAGTGCAAGTAGATAACTTCAGAAAATGTTTACTGATATAATTATGACGGAATTTTTTTTTTTGCAGTAATGAGCTCCAATGGAATCTTGCTTACTAATTTCTCTCTCTGATACCCACCACTGATAATGCTATGTCCATCAACCATGAAGTCCAGGGAATTACAAGTCATGTTGGGTACAGTAATGCGCAGCAGCTCTTTGGGCTTGTCTATGTGCCACAACCTGATGTCCTCCTCAGAGCAGGTGGCAAATAATTCTGATGTTCCACTAGTAGAAAAAAAAAGAGTGAAACATTTGGAATTACAGCTCTGTGAATGTGGGTATAACCATGTGTTATAGTAGAAGAAGAAGAAGAAGAAGAAGAAGAAGAAGAAGAATTTAGATTTGTTCATTTTGTTACTTTACACATTACACACATAGGCCCGTATTACACACACGTGCAAACAGGACCTGTTCACATGCATTACATGGAGAGATGTCAGTGCGGGCTGCCCATGAACAGGCGCCATGAGCATTTCAGTATTCGGTGCCTTGCTTAAGGTCGCCTCGGCAATGCCCAGGAGGTGAAACG
This sequence comes from Etheostoma spectabile, assembly GCF_008692095.1. Lineage (NCBI taxonomy): Eukaryota > Metazoa > Chordata > Actinopteri > Perciformes > Percidae > Etheostoma > Etheostoma spectabile. Next base: position 17,697,243 of record NC_045734.1, read on the forward strand.
GCCCTTATCCAGCTACCAGTCCACAATCTGTACTTGGTCTGTAAGGGGACTTGAATTGACATTCCCAAGCCAAGTCCCAATGGACTGAGCTAATGTTGCCCCATACATAGTGCTAATTGAGTTAAAGGAATATCACCTTACATTTAACCAAGTATCTATGTAATTAATGACATGATGATGTTGGATTCAATACATTACCCAGGTGTTTGTACAATATACCTATACCAGTAGTGTTTTTCTAAACTCAAACCAACTTGAATGAGGCAAGCATATGTCACCCTCTAGTGAGCAAAATGGGGTACTGAATGTCGGACATTATGAGAGATAAACGTGGTTTAAGTGGTTTACCCAAAATTGACATACAGCTATTCACAATACAAGTTTAATCATCACTTGTACTTGTTGCACTATAGATGACACAAAGAATACTATTTTTCTTGTAAAATCTGTGCTTGTGAAAAAAACACTGACACTTTAATAATAATTTATGGTCTTTTCTTTGTTTATTTGACGAATGTTCTTATTGTTGTTCTTATTGTTATTTTGTTGTCTTTATACTGTCTTTTTTATCTATTTTTTATTTCTTTTTATTTCTTTTTTCTTGCTAAAACTGCTGCTGGAACTTTCAATTTCCTCGCGGGAGTCATCCCAAAAGGATCAATAAAGAGAAGTCTGAGTCTAAGTCTAAGTCAAAGTCTAAAACCTGGAAAAACCCAGGGAGCAAAACCGGCATTGCAATCTACCTGCCTATCTCAATCTAAGGCAGGCCAACACACCAATTGAAGGTAAGCAACACTGTGTGGTGTGCTGTGTGCTTGCTTGTAAGCACCACCTTAGTCTTTGTCAAGTTTGGGGAAGCACTGTTGTTTTTGTTACACACGTGCCAACAGATTGAAAATGTTGAATTAGACAACACATGCTTATACAACCTCAAATAATAGTCCTAAACAGATCTGAACAGCCAACTGGCCCCATTCTGTTCAGATGTTGGTGTGTCTTGGTATTTGCTGGAAATGAACTGAAAATTAATCTCTAAAATGTAGTCATAAACATAAATGATTTAAAAAAGTTAAAAAATGCATTGTAAATAATTCTATCTTGTCACGCTCCAGAGCAAAGGGTTTACTTTACAGCATGATGAAGTTTTATTTCTCGGAATTTCTTGAAATTCAAAAGCTGTAAAAGCATTTGCCGTGTTGTTCTCTCTGGTGGAACTTTGACTCTTTCTCCCTAAATTGTCTGTGTGCCACTTACAAAGATATGGCTACGTCCTTGACAGCACTGTTGTGGCTGGTGGAAATTAGTTCAGATTTGAAGTTCTCATAACTGAAGCGGTACATCTGAGCAGCCTCCGTTCCAACAAAGAACTGCTGGCCCTCCCCTCTTATTGCAATGGAGGTTACCGCCTTTTCCAGCTGGACTTTCCTAATACAGGAGAAGAGGAAAAAAGGAGATGATAATGAGCACTAAACACAGCTAAACTGTTTACATTATATACTGTGGGCACCTAGATATGTATTCTAATGTACAAGATATAGAGAAACAAAGTTGTGAACCTTGCTAAACATTTATTACCAAATGTAAGATTATTTTTTTTATTGTGATGATTCAAGTGACACAGTTGTTGGACTCACTGAAGAGTTTTGAAGTTAGTCTTGGAACACAGAGTGAAGATGCCAGATCCCGAGCCTACAAGCAGGTCTCCAGACTTCAGTATCCTTATGACATTAACACCCTGAACAGAAAGGTATGAGCACCGACATTTAAGTAGCTTGACTAGCTGAACCATGTCTAGAAAGACCTGGTGAGTTTTCTCTGAATTGGTGAATTGAAATTATTTCCAGGAAGCAAAACCTAAATGCGTCCACACTTTAGATGAGTCTGGATACTAGTAGTAAAGGAACATACAGTACTCACAAACAAGAAAGACATTACAGTTGCAGATCAAATAAAATACATGAGATGAGCCTTTGCATATATTTCAAAAGTAGCAATCCATCAGTAAAAACAGTCTAATCAGCACTTTATGTGCAGCAGGAGTCCTCAATGTGAGTGAGCAACAGCTGAAATTACTTTCACAGAGACAAATTAGGAATGTAAGCCCTCTCGTTGCACTGACCTACCAGGCTGTATTTTGCTTTAACTGGACCATAGTCACTCAGAAGCCCCGTCTTCAGGTTGATTTTCATTATGTCTCCACTGGTGGTGCCACAGAAAATGAATTTATCATCCTCTGCGATCTGTGTTATATAAATGATCTGTGTTATATAAACAAGTCAACATGAGCAAACTATCTAATATTACTGTAGCTGGTGTAGGTTTTTGGACAATTGAAATTTAAAAAACAGAAATGCCACATTAAATTGCTAGCCATGTTCATAGATTGTTAACTATACATCGCCCCCAAATGCATCTACTGAAACTGTGCCACCAATCATTTAGTGACTTTTGGCAATAGCCATTTTGCAAAACTCAGATGAACCTCAAAATGGCAAACTAGTTAAATAAGATGAGTAAACAAACTGATGTGAATGAAAGACTTTCATGGCGTCGTACCTCTATACATTTTACAATCCTTTTCAGCTTGCCTGTCTGACACTCGGTGGGCCTGATCTTCCTGTTGGGGAGGTCCAGCTCCCAGACACGCAATGTTCCGCTGCCCAAAAACAGGACCAATCATATAAATATTCCTAATTAAAATTCTTAGTTGCTAGTTTTAAATTGGTTTACAGAATGCCAATAGACACTATATACTCACCTCCCAGCAGAAACAAATACATTGTTGTTTGTGTTAGAGTACTGCACAGTGAGACAGTGACCAGCACTGTGAGCTGCAGCTGGACTCCCACAGATGGCCTGCTTGGTCTCAATATCCCATACCACTATGCTAAAAAAAACACAAAAAAACAACACTAAACAAATAAAGAATATGTAAAGTTGCGTGGATTTACATACTACTAAGATTGTAAGATTCTTTATTACATTTTCAGTAAAAGAGACAATTTTCTTCTCTCTTCTTTTCACTAAAAAACTGATTTGCAGGAAGTTATTGTATTTATTAAGTGTTACAAACTGTAATAATGTGCCAAATTTGCATAAAATGGCCACTGCAGGAAACCCTGTTCTGAAAGTCAAGTGTCAAAATGCTGCATGCCTTACTGTGGAGATTGGTCATTAAAAAGAAAAAAGAAAAAAGAGTGCAGAGCTTATTATGAGATTTCTAAACTACTATCCTGGTTTTCAGCTGATCCAATTGCAGAAATAAGTCTATGAGCTGATCACGTGTCTCTTTTCCTCAATCCTGTGTGACACAATCTGTTTTTTTTTGGAGGGAGCACTACAGAATTTTACCACCCACACTTGTTGTTTACCTGCCATCATCCTGACCTCCAAGGGACACCAGGTACTTGCTGTTGGGAGAGAAGGCCAGAGCCTCAACCTTTGCCTTGTGGAGCAGCAGCTGGGCATAGATTGTTCGCTGTGCATAGTCCCAGATGATAACCATAGCCTGGGCAAATATTTAAAATGTTACATGTGAAAATTACACATTTCTTTTGCCATTCCTTACTGTAGTGTAAATGGATTTAAGCCCACATATTTCTAAAGCAAAAAACAATGACTACTTCCTTATTCACCAAAAAACATCAAAAGGGAAAACAAATTAAACAGGTAACGCTAAGTGTTGGTGTTGAGGATTCAGTTGAGTTCTTACACTTTAAATACAAGGTATAGCAACTACGCATACCTGAAAGCCCATGAAGTTGACCTGTCCAGAGGCAATATATAATCCACTTTTGGACACTGAAATGCAGGATACATTGTTGGTGTGTCCATGTAGGAACTCCTGTTTGCCATCTTTGATTCTCTTTAGAATGACTGTGCATCCCAGAGGATAGATTAGATGCTCTCTGTCTGGATGGACTCTCAGGCCAGAAAACACATGGCCTGATAACACAAAATGTAGAATTAACTAAGATAGAACGTGTTTTAAGATAGAAAAGGACAAAGGTAAACTGTTTGCGATCATGATGGAACAGGTTACGTATATCCAACCTATAGCTGCACCGTAGGGTCTTTCTATAGTGTAAAATAGTTAGCTAGCTAGTTAGCAAAGCACTTTATCTTGCCACCTCATTTGACCATTTTAAAACCAAACGTTAGCTTTGACAGTTAATATATCACAAAACCTAGCGTTAGCTGTAAACCTAACTATAACGTTACACTAATTAAAAAGAATCCCAGGTGTTCCATGTGTGCAAATTAGCGTGTTAACTAGCTGTAATGTTAACAATTCCTTGAAGTTTGATTTGTGTTAACACTGGGTTAGCTAACAGGTTAGAACCGTTTGCAGGACAACTTACCGTTGAACCCAATAACAGCCTCCAGTTCAAGTTGAGGCACTCCCTGTGTTTCAAGAGCCATGGCTTAAAATGTTATATATATATCTTCTGTAAAGTGTTGAGATAGCTAGGCCTACTTTTATCAAGAAATGGAAATATTGCTAGAAAAACTAACGCTACCGTAGTTTTCCCAAACAGGCCTGATAGTTCAACTAACATTAGTTACACCAAACAAACGTTACTTAGCAACAGCTGGGATTCTATCAGCCACTGTGATTGGTCGGTGTTTCTATGGGCGTAACCAGAGTGATGGCTCTGGGTGAAACTGTAGGCATTCTGGTGAAACGTCCTCGCTGCAGCCGTGCTTCAGGTGCTCTTGGAAATGTTACCGTTACTTCTTCAAAGTAGTGCACATACAAACTTAAAAGACAAATAGTTGTACCACCGGGAAATATATTAGCTAATTAGGTGCGGGAAGAACAATAACAACTACATGTCTAAGACATTTTTAATTCTTCTAATTTCTTTGCTATTGGTAGAGATGGATCTACTATTTAATCTGAGACCTGACATAAAAACCGTACAGGCAACTGTGGTTTTACAAGAAGGCAACATTCAGCAGAATTATCTGGACGTCATACACAATTAAAAAATGCTCTAACTGCAACTGCTGTTGTACAAAGACACGTTTATTGATTACTACACTTTCTATAAAATAGCTTAAGGAGATTTATGTAGCTCAAGGTTCAATTCATATCATTGTGGGCACAACTAAAAATACATTTGAGCACATCAATTGAATATGTATTTAAGAATGTGGTGAGCACATTGTGTTGTTAATATGCAATGAACTACAGCACAATGTAGTTATCACAGTATGCAACCAAGTATGTAGATAGCATTATAAAGAACATCAATGTATTACATAACTACACAATATATATGTGATACATATTAAAGGTGCAATATGTAATACTGACGTATCTTCAGATTAATTTTACACAGCTCATACCAGAGGGAAACTGCTACTGCACTTCTGTAAAGGTTGAATTATAACAATAAAAAAACATTATAAAAAATGTACTATACAGAGTACACACATTGTTTTATTTTTGGCATTTGTTATTTTAATTTCGAACAAACTTAAAAAAGAAAGTACAATTTAAGAAAATCAGTGAGCTACTGGTATGGACTGAACCATGCCCAAATCTTGTGCTGGTTAATGTTTCTGTGCCTTCTATCGTTCCGTTAGTGAGGTAGCAGATTAAGTTAATGACTATTGGAAGTTTTTGTCAGATTTAGTCAAGACTTAAGTCTGACATCTCCATTATTTATACAGCCTTCTGGCAGGGTAACTTTTCTTTGGTTGCTACACATCTTTTGGTTAATAACAAACAGGAATTTGTTCCATGATATGAGATATCCCTCCACAATGTCTGCAGGCTAGTCCAAATTTATGATAAAGTAAATTGTGCTTCTCCAGATACAGCAGTGTACTTTAATAGCCACATATATTGTTACCCAATTAACAGACCATAACTTAGGTCAATAAATATTGAGATAAAAAAGCTAATCTGGAGGCCTGTACTGAGAATTTCTAACTGATATTGTGTGGACAAATAAAAAAAATCAAGCAGCAAGGTGAATCGCCACTCAGCTTCAAAACGTTTCTCTCAACACACTACACATGACTACAAATGAGTTAATTTAAGCTTGACTGTGGCTCCAAGAAGATAGCTTGATGATGAAGTGTCCTTCTATAAGGATTTCCCTTTTTTTCAACTGCTAGGATTCTCAGAGGGTCCTTCAAAACTTAATATGTCTTTGGATGTGTCCATAGACATCTGTCTGTGTGTGTGTGTCCTCCGGTGTCTGCTAAGAGAATGACTCCATGAAAACCTGCGACCACAGGTGAGGCACAGATAGGGTCTTTCTCCTGTGTGTGTCCTCTGATGTTTTGTCAGCGACTTGTACCGCGTGAAGGTTGCCCCGCACTCGTTGCAAATATATTTCTCTGACTTAATATGAACATTTTGCTCGTGTTCTTTCATGTTGCCCAGCTGTGAGAAGCCTTTACCACACACAGGGCAAAGATGTGGTTTCTCTCCTGAGTGGGTCAAACCATGAATATTCAAATCCTGACGAGAATAAAACCCTTTTGCGCAGATAATGCATTTGTATGGTCTTTCCCCTGTGTGGCTCCTCATGTGTCTTTTAAGCCCTTCTGAGCGGGAGAAGCAGCTCTCACACAGGGTGCATCTGAAAGGTTTCTCTCCCGTGTGGGAGCGGAAGTGCCGACGGAGTTCCGACGCCTTGAAGAAACACATCCCACAGTCCGCGCAGCAGTGAGGTTTTTCTGGCTGCTCTTCATGCGTCTTTTCGTGTGCTTTGCAGTGACCGGACTCAGAGAATCCTTTTCCACAGACCGAGCAGGTGAAAGGCTTTTCCCCGGTGTGCATTCGCTTGTGCCGGACAAGTTTGTTAAGTTTACTGAATGTCTTCATGCAGTATGAACACTGATGAGGCACCTTTGGTTTCTTTGAGTGGGTGTGCTTGTGTCTCTCTAACTTTGAAGGCCTGTTGAACACTTTCCCACAGTCAGGACAGGGGTGCTTGTTCGTCCTATTGTGGCAATTCTGGTGTCGCATCAGCTTCTCTTGTTGTGTGAAACTCTTGTCACAATGCTGACACTGATAGAGAGTTTTAGGCTTCCTTGTGTGTACAGGTTTATGCCGCTCTAGCTTTGAGGGTCTGTCAAATACCTTGCCACAAATGGAGCAAGGGTAACACTTGTCTGATATGTTACTATCTGGCTGGTTGGAGTTCTCGGGCTCAGTGGCAGTTGAAGCATCATTGGAATCTGATTCTGAGATTACCTTCTCAACAACTTCTCGGGGACCTGAGGAACAATGACATCAAAGAATTAACTGATTGAATCAAATTTCAGCAGAATGCAATGATTACCTTTTAACTGTGGTCATTACACGACTTGGTTGAATAAAACGGCATTCTGCGGTCTGTTGCAACCATCTAAACCAGTCCGTATTGGCTTGACTCAAGTCAGCTGATGGTTTTGCTGCGACTCAGCTTGTTGTTGATAATCCGTTTTATTTTTATTTTTTACAAACAGCTGGTCAAAATGGCAGAGTTTCAGACAGATCCTCAACAACTGCCTGAAAGCACAGTAACGTTATCTGATCAATCAAACAGTCATAGATAGCTAAAAAGTTTTTGAAATGATTCCCATCTTATGTCATTGTTCGTAATGAGAAAAGTTTATTATTTCATGGATTTCACAAATTTCAGTATGACACGTTATGACGTAAACCTTTTAAATCTGATTATGCGCAACTCAAATCTGCACTCGACTTACATCGGGGAGTGACAAACGCTGAAGTTGCAAGTTTCATCTTGTCTCATCGCAAATCTTTGGTCTGAACTGGGCTTAGCAGACTGTTGCCATGCATAGCAGAGCGTTGCCATGGACGCAGCTGTGATCACTCTTGAAACATCTAAAGAGTTAACGTTGCTGTGGACGCAGTGTTACAACCATTGACTTTAAAGAAAAACTGTAGAGACAGAATACGCTATTTTCTTTAGTGGAAGCAATACAATTAATTTTTAAATCAATAAAATCCTTTTAAAATATTTCTGTTTTTGTCAAAATATTGGTTGATTGTGTAAGTAGCCGTGTTATAAGAGGGATAATGTAGACACAAGCATTATAGCTATAGGTAGGGCTGGGTATTGTTCAAAAAAAGTTGATACCGGTGGTGATACCAATCCCATTACTTTGATACCAGTTCCTAAACAATACTTTTATTAATACCAAATGTTACTTAAGAAAAATAAATTAAAAGGTTACACATTAAGACACACATTCCTTTAGTTATTTTTTTAGCTCCTACTACATGAGCCCAGTCTCTGTGCGGAACAGAGTGTTTCCTGCGTGCCACTACAATGTGTAACGTTAGCCAAACACAAACATTATCGGATCTTGGTAGAAGCATGCTGCAGGCTAATTGGCACAGATGACATTTGCTCCTCCAGAGGTATTGAAATTGGGTACTAAGTGACTATCAGTTGTGTAACAGATAACTGTTTTATAACTTGAGTGATGACAAGAAAAAATAAAAATAAAAATACATAGCCGCATCAGCACTTACTTTCCTCTGAAGATTCTGTTTTAGGGACAGCTGCAGTGTCTGGGCCCATGACTGCAGCCTATTTATATAAAAAGACACAATTATATCAGTATTGTAGAGCAGTGCTTAATAATGTATAATATAGCCAGACCAACACTGGAGTTTGGAAGCTGAAACTGGTTTTGGAGTTTAAAACATATGCTGATGATATATTGGCCAAAAGCAATTATTTTAACATAAATAATAACAATAACATAAACAAACAATCTTGACATGGATCCCTTAGATTTTTTTTTATTGTGACACACTGAGCAAGACCTTTTTACTAAACTCAGCCATGTCAAATTTGATTTATCATAGATCATAAAACATTTATGTTTAACTGTGTACAATACATGACAATGATGAAAGCAAGAGAAACAAAATGTTTAAGACACAACAGTATGTTTTGTATGGCCGGGTTCAGTTATTTGGGTCAATTAGTGAGATTTTTCTTATTATTTTGATTCACACATAGCTTTGCGTTCCAGAATATAAGACTATCATATTCTTACTGCAATCTGACATCAAAAAATGTGGTGTGCTGCTGGATAATGAGGACACCACAGAGAGGAGAATATGAAGCACAACTATCTAGCTGTTCTCTCATGCTCTCAGCCAGACAGAAGTTTTGCATGTTTTATTTAGCTACAGTATGGTGTGTTAATGATACATTTCCCAGAGATTTTAACCAAGTATGAAGAGATGGAAAGGTATTCCTCTGACCTTCTTACCAGATACCCAGCATGTCTGAAGCAGGGTTAAGCAATAACAAAGGCCATTTTTTTGGTATGTGCGTAGCACCATCGCCTGTTTAGATGGCTAGGGTTACTATTTATGTGATTATGTGTGAACCTCTGACGTTATTTACCTTAGCTATTTAAAATGATTACTTTTAAGCTGCACAAAGCTACACATCAGCAACGTGTTAATTTAGTCTTTTGAGTAACGAAAGAGGAGAATGGAGGGAATCACGAAAAAAATGCTAAACGATAAAAATGTAATAGGAGATAGTTGAGCTATCGAACAGTACGTACCTCAATTTGGACCGTAGACAGTGCTGACACCATATGTTCTTATGTGTTTAACATCTGTAACTAGGCAGGGCAACAACGCAATGTTTTTGAATTGAGCATGGCACCGTGTCATGACAAAGAAACCTCAACCGTTGCATGGTTAACGCAAACTATGTTACTGCTTATAACAATTTGAGGGCGGACATTCGTTTAATCTGGGACACCCATGCACACAAAAAGAGCTAGATTGCGTTAGCTAATTTAGCTAAAGCTAACGTTGTTGTCGCGTGAGCTAGCATAACAAAGGCGAATAAGATTACGCAAGGCGTATAATATTGAGTCCCACCTCTCTAATGATTCTTTTAACCGAAGGTTGTCACATATTTTGCCCGCAACGTTTTAAAGTTAACTTACTTCACATTTCTTTCACTGTCTATGGTAAAGACTAGTTACTCGCTACAGCTTGCTAAACAAACATTGTGGACAGTGTTGCCAGATCTTGCGAGACAAATACGCAACCAGGCCTGTGAAAACAAGCCAAAATAAGCGACTTTTCTACGTAGCCCCCTAAGATCCGGAAGAGAAAAATAAATAAAACTGTGTTACAATCCATGTGGACAGATTGGTAAACTGTACACACGGTAGCGTAGAGTTTATTTATTTTCTCCCCCTGAGCTTCAGGACACATGACCACAGGAGTAAGTTAAACACACCTTTTAACATTATTTAACATTAGAAACTGATGGGATTTGAAATCACTTTTTTTCACAGTGATTTTGAGTTGTTTCCCACGACGGGTGAATCCATTCTTTTCCTCCTTCTCTTTCTCCCAGTCTTTGTTATATTTCTTCCCGTATTTCACCCACTTTATCCGGGCATTATTCCTCCAAAAACCTCCTACAGTACACTCACCATTAGTCGCTACTCGCGCATTTTCCTAACCAGAAAACAACAGACTGCCCTGCTCTGCTCTGATGGTTGGTACTCGTTTCCATCTGGGTCAGAGCCAATTAGAAGCAGGAAGTGGGTGGGAAATAACGCTGTTGTCTATAGTGTTTATGGGGAAAGGGGCGGGATCGAGCGAGCCGGCAAGGACAAGCTGTGTCAAGCCCAAATAAGCAACCACACTTTATGACAAGCCCAAAAAAACCGCAACCGCGACTACCAATATTTGTAAGCGACTTTACAAAAAAACAAGCCCAAAGTCGCTTAGAATAAGCGGACATGGCAACACTGATTGTGGAGTTGATGCCCGTTCCCTTGAACGATACCTTCAAATACCCCACGTAAATCTGTAAATTAACGTACAATAGGTGTTAAAGATTACTATTCTTTTTACAGTTCATGTGCCACGTGACATTACCTGCTTTGTGCTGTGTTATTAGAAAGATGAGAACATAGAAGGCATTTTGTATAGTGTAATTGTTTTATTCAAATGTATCTTGCAAATTAAGCAAGTTACAGTTGACGAATAACAAATCCTAACGTTGACGTCACACTGACTGTAGCTATAACTGAATTAAGACCAGACAAACTGATATTTTTGTTGTTGTTTGTTTCTTTAATTGCAACTAACGTTATATATTTTGTTTGTTATTATAAAAAAGAAACAAACAAACAATACAAATTTAACATTTTCCTTGAACTGTAACTGAATGTGCCCCTTACCACTTAAAATAGTTCCAACAGCACTAGAACGCAGCAAATGTCTCATAAATCTAGGACCCAAATTGGGTCGCTCATTTATTTTTGGTAGGTAGGATCAGAACCCCATCGTCCACCAAGCCTAGATGTGGCACCTACCGTATGAGCTACTGTACATTATGTGTATACTTTTTATAGGATATTGATAACTGTCAGGTAGTTTTAAGAGCTAAGATAATGAACACAGAAAGTAAGAAAAGTAAAACAGTACTGAAAGTTAAAAAAAAAAAAATTCCAACATGAAACGTCTGCTTTTGACTACATGTGTATGGAAACTGATCATCACATGATAAAAGTTTATGCAGTTTAAGTGTGTTTCAAGATAAACTGCAAAATAATACAAAAAACATGTAGAACTAGGAGGACATCCAAGAAGGCTACCAACAGATTCCAAAAGAAAAATGTTTGGTTGAAAATCACAAGTAACTGCAGGCCATTCACTAGCCTACCTGTGTTTGTGTGTGTGTGTGTGTGTGTGTGTGTGTGTGTGTGTGTGTGTGTGTGTGTCCTCTTTGTCTGAAAATTCAGAAAGCGTGTGCTCATTTGTAATAATAAATACATATTTCTGTGACATAACCTATTCTACAGATCAATAATATAGAATAATATAAAACAATAAGGTGTTCGTTATGTAATGTTGGTGATATGATGTCAATATGACTGTCAACAGATCATTTTCACTGTCTACGTTTGCTGAGAACCACTCACAAAAAAGGCATTTACCGATCCCCAGAGTGGTATGTTGCTTGTGTTCCAATGGCCAATTGAGTTTCCTAACAACGGTGCTGGCTGGTAGGCCACTGCCAGTGACAAACAGGAAATTAAATTTCATATATCCTTGCTGATGTACCCACATTTATAGTAGAGCTAGCCTTAGCTAACACGGCTGTTGTTAGCTGAGCTTTTGCGCCATATAGACTTTGTTTTAAGCCACAAACCTTTACACATTCAAAATAGCCTATTTATGGTGAATATGAAATAATATGGCATACATACTGGTAAATGTTCCGCACCATAGAGTTTTATGTATGAGATGTAGGCTAGTGTGTGATCAAGTTCTATTAAATTTGCCAAAAGTAATAAGTAGTTTTACTTTGCTCCAATGTTGTTGGTTCTATGGATTAGTCAGACTGGCTGTAGTGGCTAGAGTTAGCCATTTAAGCAAAAATACTCTGTTAGCTAAGGCAAACTCTAATATTACTTTCCAGTCATTTCCAAGGCATTGCACATAACTTACTGTGGCAACAAAACAGAGGAGAAAAAAATATTCATTATTTATTTGGTTAGTTGGCTAAACATTTCTGTAATTGATTTGTCAGACTAAGGCTGCAGTGGCTAGGATAACAAAGGCTAGCTCCATGGATTGGTTTATGCCACTTTACTGATTTGCATAGAGAGGTGAAATCCTTCCCCTTCCGGTGGACAACCATGGAGCCTTCTTTTAGAAAAAATATGTACGGTTGTAAATGGCGAGAGACAAGTAATTATTTGATCACGTTAGAATTGGGAGATGAATTACATATATTGGGCCCAATCTTGCACCTGGCCCAGCGTAACGCAAAGCCAGACTCAAGTGAAAAGTATATAAAAAATATTACTGTGCAAATCCACCAGCATAATAGCAATGCACCAAGGTACAAACACGCCTGGCTTTTAAAGGGAATGGGGTGGCCAGGTTGGGTCAGTGGTAGAGCAGGCGCACACATGCTGAGAGGTTTACGCCTCTACGCAGGGGTCTAGGGTTTGAATCCGACCTGTGACGATTTCCTGCATGTCTTCCGTTTCTTACCTACCTGTCCTGTAAAAAGAAATTATAGGCGGAAAAGCCCCCCCCAACAAAATTAACGGAATGGGAGCTGATGCTCATATTGGTTTATTGCATGTTTTCCCCAAAACACATCTATGAATTAATGAAGAAACTAAGTACAACCCTTTTGAACCCTTTTTTCCGCTGTCAATCTAGCAAAAGTGGATTTGGACACGCCCTAAATGCACCTGCGCCATGTGCTTCACTCCATGTGCTTACATCATTAAAATAGTGCCCAGTATGTTTCTCAATTAAAAAGATAATTTTGCAAGTCACAAATGTCTCAGTTTGTAATAAAAATGTTGAAGTTTAAGACATTGTTATTTACATTAAAACGTAATTAGAAAGACTACTCATCCCAAAAGTATTAAAAAGTTATGTCCTGCTGAAGCCAACATAAACTAGCTAAGCTAGCTGTCTAGCGAGAAAGCCGGGCAGCAAACAAGGTAGCATATGTTGCAAGACGAGATGTGTAGGTCACTGAGGAGTTTAACACCCAACTAAGTGGTACTACAACAAATTGTGACTTCCTTCACTCGCTAAATTATCTTTTAAACTGACAACCATCATATGTGTAAGGCTCAATTCACATGGGATCAAAACATTATTTGTCTCTTGCTGTTCACTACCATACATTTTATAAAATAAGGTCCCATGGGGTCCAGCTGCAAGGGGAGGGACTTTGTCACACCAGAGTTCAGCTTATGCCCCTGTACTACTAGCGGCATACCATCAGTCACTTTTAGATCTGGGAATCACTTAGATCTGTGGTGCACACACGCTGCCCAAGTAGGCAGTGTGGCCCGGCATCTCCCGCACCAACAGTTCATCATTCAGATGCAGAGATTGACGATGTATTTTGGGGGAAATAATTATCAAGGTCCAGAACTTGATGACCTCATATCTGGCTTTTGGCATGGTAAACCCTAGAAATAGATGATAACAGCCTTTTTGGGCCTACTATAGTAGCAGGTGTGGCAGGCCGCTTCTGATCAATATATATGAGGCTGATAACTACTGCACCCTTTCAATGGAGTGAAAACATTCACCCTTCCATGATAAGATGCATAGAGTTTGTTTTGTGTGTGGATATTTTACCTATGTTTTTAGAGTATTTTCCGGATTGTGGGTTTTGTAAAGTCCAGTAAGACAATGTATGTGATATAAATAGCTATACAAATAAACTTGGCATGACATGTAGACCACAATTCAAGTAAAATCTCACTCGTGCATTTCACAAAATAAATATTTGAAATTTACATATAAATGAAGTCCAATGAAAGAGCATCATCAGCATCTGCTTCCGTGTTTACCAAAAGATTCAAAGTTACAAAGCTGCAAAGGAAATAGAGTTCTGGATGCCCCACACTTCCAGGGCCTGGATCTTGAAATGTCCCTTGTAAAGTGGGATGCTCTTGAATGTGTCACAAGGCTCTGAGTATCCCCCCTCTAGGTCTTCCTGTAGGCAAAGTGCGTGACCTCCATCCCCACCTAAGAGAGGATACATACATCAGCACTCCATACACACTGTTCACTTTTGACTTGACCTTTAGCTAAAGACCTAACAATATGTTCAACTGGCATACCGATTATGAGCTGACTGTCACTGCCTGCTATGAACATGGAGGCTTCTGGTTCCTTGGGTCTCTTTGGCTCTTTGGCAGCCATGGGTTCCTTTGATGCTACAGTGAATGGGACCGTTAGGTAGCTGGGGTCCTGGGGGACCAGAATTGTGGTAGTGGTGTGCAGGGAGTAGTCACAGCTGCTGTCTTGATCCTGCTGAGGGGAAGCTCTTCTGGTCATTATGTTGACCATAGCCTGCTGGTAGCGCTCCATGCTGGGACGAAGCTGAAAGAGTAAGCATGTTTCTTTCTTGATGAACAATAAGAAATGTTGTCTACGTGAAGTTGACACAAAATTTGATTTGAAGCATTTCACAGAAAACTTTATATGATATGTCAGAGATGAATTCTATAAGGAGAAAGGAATATGTCTCACTGTGAAAACAAAACATTCCCCAGTTCCAAAATACGTCAGTCCCTCAGACTCATGTTTTTTCCTTTCTATCACATCTGTTGACAGAAAGGCACCAAAGACCTGAGAAATGAAATGAGAAATACTAATATTTCAGTGAAATACAAAATGTATTCCATAAACTAACTATTTTTGTTATTGGCATCAAGACATGGTTTAAGTAAAAAAGCACAAACATCAAAATTATCCAATGCATCCCAATATTCATTATGTGTTCTAATGTTACCTCTTCATCCACAGTTTTGATCATCAAGACCACTGGTTCGTGTCCCTCCACATGTGAATAGAATCTAAATAAGAGAGAAAAACTTGATGTTTTATAATATCCCATAAGCTGCCATATTTGCAACCAGGCAGTGTCACTGTTGACTAAACATAGCCTGTAAATGAAAATACTACAATACCTACCTGCACTGTATATTAATTGAAGAAAACATTTTGTATCTTATTAAAAGTAGCTGGAAGGGTCAAATGCAAAACATGGTCCCAACGTTTAACTATTAAAATATTTTAAAAATATGTCATCTTTCCATAGCACCCTACTTTATGTTTCAGAAATAATTATTTTCCATACGAATCATTTCTTTTTAACCATATGTTAAAAAATTAAAGACAATTAAACACTCAGTAAGGAACCAGTAGGTAATTTTCTACATAAACCGTCATGGTTCAAAAATAGCACCATTTACCTGCCAAATACTGGTAAGTAATGTGCAAGTGACTGGTAGACTTGCTTCATTCACCAGCACAAAACAACAATGGTGATATATTGAGTGGATGGAAAATTTCAACATCCACTAGCCATGTGGCTGGTGGACAAAAAAGTACATTTTGAACCCTGTAAACAGTGTTTGCCACCACTGTAATGTGAGTCTCTTGACTTTTGCAAAGCAAACATGTTGATAGTGAAAACACCCCCCTTTCTGTTATGTGAGTAGACCTGAGATTCTGTTTTTCACTGCTGGCACATGGTGTTCAGCAGTTATTGATTGATAATGACCTGACTTCAACAGACAGAAAGATATGACGGCTTTTAAATACAGATATGAAAGACCCACTTCTAGTCAGAATTCATGCCTGCGAAGCCACACCTCATTAGTTCTCACAGATAGCTTCTCAATGGTGGTCAAGTATTGAACAAAGGTAACTTACGAAGCAAAGCTTCTCCCATGTTCAGCTGTATTATACAGACTAATGGGGCTAAAAAGGGCAAAGCGCTCAGGTATCCAGGCCCAGACGACTCTCATCTCAGTCCCTGTCACAACACTAGAGGTGAAGTTGGTAAAGTCCACCGTCTCAACTGACTGCCTTTAGGAACATGAAAATAGCTATGATAAGAATATGAATAAGACAATAATTAGACAAATGTGAGCATTGATTTCAGTCCTTTGCAAAACAATGAATCATAAGCATTTTACAAACAGATTAATTTTATTTTATTTCTAGGTTTCTAACAAATGTCTCTCACTGGCTGTTCTGTATCAATGTCTGCCTTAACTTACCGCTTCTGGTGCATGCTGACACCTTTTTGCATAAGGGAGTCCTTATTGGCATTGAACAAGAGGTTGAGCTCTCGCCGCGTGGCAATGGGAATCATGAAGGCCCTCTCCAGAAGGTTCTCAGCTGTACAGTGACGAGCTACACTCTGCACAAACCTTTTCATATCGGTTCTGAAGTCCTCTACGTCTGCCACTCGAGATGACACAGATACTTTGTAGAGGCTGAGCAAAGCCAAAGCCACTCTATACAAAAAACAATCGTGAAATTGTTTCCAAAGTAAAAGTTATTTTATGTGGTTTAACGATTTTGTTTAGATGTGAAGATGCAGCAGTAACAAACCTGTAGAGGACCTTGTAGCCCTCCAATATGTAGACATCCAGTACTCTGATAGCATATGTGAAGGGCAGGTCAGCGAATATCCACATGATCCAGTCAGAGTAAAAATCAAAGAGGTTCTGGTGAGAGCTGGCGATCAGCTTACGAATGCCTCGGCAACACCTATTAGCAAGGTCTCCAAAGGTCATACAGGAAGCACGGTAGGTGAGAAAGGTCTGGTCGATGTAACGCTTGTTGGGGTCCTTGTAGCAGATAAGTCGGGACACACTGTAGAAACATTCAGCTTCATCCTCACTGAAGTGGAGGATGAGGGAGACCAATGCCGGCAGGATGGGGCAGAACTTCATTTCTGGGAAGCATTTGCCAAGGCAAAGGAGGATCTTTTTAACGGAGTTCAGGCCTGCTTTGTTGAGACAGTATCTGCATGAGAGAAGAACAAGTAACAAAACACCTGTTAAAGCTCCACTTGGTGAGACTTTTATGTAAAAGTATGCATTTGACAATGTGACAGGTCTGGGGCTGTAACGATACACCAAACTCAGGGTTTGATTCAGATCACGATTTTTAAACCCATGATTCGATACAAACCTTGATTTTCTTTTCCCGTGGGGGGGGGACTGGCATTGTGTTGTCATTGATTATATCCCACTTTGCAACACAGTCAGACAACAGATACCTTATTTATTGATATTGATTGATTTCAATGTTGATTGATCCAACACCAAAGATTCTTTTGTACCTTAACATAATGTTTCCAAAATCGTTTCAGTGGTCATTAACTTTTTGGAATGAGACATAAGAATAATGGTAATGGTAACATTAATGGACAATTCCACTCCCAACCTGTAGGGGGAACGAAGAGAAAAAGTGCGTTGGTGCCTACTGTAAAGGTGCTGGTTGACAAGCAAGTATAATGCTAGGTCTATCATGTTTGCTAATTCTTGGTGGGTAGTATAAGATTACGACACCGTTCAAAATGCTCAGTTATATTTAGTATGATTGTTTTGACCACGGTTAACAACTCTGGGCTGACCCATGAATTCATCAGTAACGTTAACTGTATAGAGAGACGACTAATCTAATTGTAATTTAGGTAGCTAGCACACCCCTGTCTTCTGCCTCAGTCTCCTGGCGCTGCAAGGCTTCAGTCGGGATGAGAGCTGACAACAGCCCCGAGGACACATCCACAGTCAGCCCCCAGCCAGCTAGCAACCCTCCTGGTTAGCACTTAACTCTGGTGCTAAAGACGCTAACGGCAGTTTACTGAACCGTTGGCAAACAGACGCAGGCACCCCAGTCAGAACAGCAGGCTTTCGTAATGTTACACCTCCGTTAGCTCCTTTCACTTTTAGCCGTCTTTACAGTTAGCTGAATTTACCAGACAAAACAGTGATAAGTGATAATAAATCAACTGACAAACAAACATACCCCCCCCCCCCCTTCAGAAGCACCGCCCGCCAGATTCATGGACAGAAAACTACTGGCCGGCTGGTACATTACCATGCTGCCTCCCCCCTACCATCCACTGTCGCTGCCTGTTGCTGATTGTGTGGAATAGTGGCGCGTGCTCTCCTTTCTGTTTGATTTCCATTTACATATCACATGCCACATCACTTACTGCACCTTTAAATCATTACTGTGGCATTTTGATCTGATTTTTAATCATCAATCTTCAGTAATTACTTCTGACCACTATCTCAATATTAAATTATCCAAATAAATGCTTAAAGCAGATGAGGTCTCTCTCTCTCTCTCTCTCTCTCTCTCTCTCTCTCTCTCTCTCTCTCTCTCTCTCTCTATATATATATATATATATATATATATATATACAGAATATATCCAACAGAAGTACCTGGGTATTTCTCCTGCCTCCATGTACTCTGGAACTGGATGGGTGCTGATTTTCTGTTCTCCAAAGATCTTCTTGGCTAGTTCATTGTGGACATCTCTGTCTGGAGGGACTGACCTATTCGGATACAACATCAATGCATGTTCAGATCATTTGCCTGAATTTAAATTTAAATTTAAATTACAAACTCATTTTTTACAAAAGTAGTTTCCTACCACAAATACATAATATGCTTGTGTTAATAAACTTGTACACATAAAAATAAATTTGACAATCGTAACCTGGAATGGATGCTGTGGATGATGTGATAGTATGCTTTGGCCCTTAGTGTATGGGGCATGGCCCAGAATCCCTCTCGGCCCATAGTTTTCAGCTGCTGGTGATCACTCTGCAGGATCTGCTGGTATCTTTTTGCAGCTTCAGGGTCAATCTTCTCCCAGTCTACAAACTGTCCATACTTCATCCCCGAGCTGGAGCAAATTTCCCAGTTGTCCGACTCAGAGATAGTCATCATGGACTCTGACTTGAGATTGCCTTTGCTGCCTGAGCAAATTATGCATACATACATTTCATTTTTTTATCCCTAAACAATGTAAATAGACATTTGGAGTAGAATACATGCTATTTAAAAAAACATAATTTCAATACCATTAGGCTCTCTTGTTGATGAGTGCTTGTTTGGTTTAGACTTGGACTTCTTAGAGGTTATTCGAACACCAGCCCCATTCCCTTCTTTCTTTTCCTTTTTGTTCCCTTGATACTGGTGTAGGGAGCTCGCCCTCTGCCTCAGTGGACTGGACCTTGTAAAGTTCCCCACGTCAAAACCGAGGTCAAGTTCTGATGTCTCAATACTGTAAAAGGACCTGGGGAGGAGTTGATTTAGGAATAATTTTGTAGCCTAATAATTATGCTTCTTTTTAGTCTTTTTTGTGTTGGGCATGGTCTGCCTTTTATCCAATTTTGCTACAACATTAAAACACAAATCCACATAATTGCAATAATTATGCCTGCCTGTCTGATAAGCAACATATTTTGGATTAAAAAAACAGCACATGCATGTTAAACATGAAAAATACCTGGAGCGTGGTCTTTGAAAGGTCTCCTCTGTCTGTGTCTGCCCGCCATAGTTCTTACTGTCATCTGGACTGTAGTAGGAGTAGGACCTTGGCCTGCTTCTGCCTCTTGCCATTGAGCCCATGTCTTGGTCTGTTGATTTGCACATCAAGACTGAATTCATGTTTCCGCAATTAAAGAACTCCAGTGTTCTTGAAAAAAAAAATCTAGCATCTCAAGTCTTATTCTTCCAAGAAATACAAGCTGACAGTTAATGTGTCTCCTGTTACTAGCTGCACGTTCTGAGAGTCAGGCCTTTATATACGCCTGTGGGCTGTGTTCACGTGAGACAGATATAGTGGTACTATTTGTTTGTTGTGAGTTCTGATGTTGAAAGTAAAACAAATTTACTGATTTTCCTGTTTTAACATCAGTAAAATACAGTGTATCGTTTGGAGAAGTAACTAATTAGACTGGAATGCATCCACGATAACCATAAAACAAGGACTAATACTGACAAAACACAATTTCTTTTAAACACAGGATTCAACCAGTGTCCTTTCAATAGCCCTTATACTTACTGCAATGTTACAGACGGCTTGAGTTTCATATGTTTCTTTTTTATGGGGAAACCTAAGAAAAGATTCATTAGTCAGAATAAGGTCATCAGAAATTGGGTAATTGTATTTCTTTCTTCGAAACGACTTTATGCATTGCATCAAAATGCCAAATAAGTCTTTTCCAAGAAGTCCATTAAAGGTTATTATTCTACACAACAGATATATGTTTTGATCCAAACACAGCTACTGTTTGGGTATGAAACATAAAACCTCTACAAGTACTTAACTCATATGTGGGCTCCACATGTAATAGAGTTAAAAAACAAACTCTCTAGCCCAATGAGTGGCATGCTGTCATTACTTCATGTCAATTTCCATGAAGGTTGGGACAATATGAATTCAAACTTGTACTTTGGATACAATGTAAGAAATGAAAGCAGTTAAACCACAAATTCTTAAAACTTACTTTTATGGGAAAGTGTTTATAAATATATAATACACTGTTGGGTTTTATCATTCTGCGCTACCCTTGCCCATTTACTGTGTGTCTTTGTACATTTACAGGCATGTTTGTATGTGTGTGTATTTGTGTGTGTATATATATGTATGTGTGTGTATGTTTATATATATATATATATATATATATATATATATATATATATATAATATCTACATATATATAGTATATATATTATATATAATATATATAGTATATATATCATATATATATATATAAATATATGGTACTTTATGAAATCTTTGTTTTTGTATTTTACTTCATTGTTGTTGGTTGTGTTGTTCTTGGTTTTATTTGCTGTTTCTCTGGAAAGCAGTTTGTAACTTTGTTAAGAAAAGTGCTATAGAAATACAGTTTATTATTGTATATCACTACATGGAGACTCATGTTGTGAAAAGGATTGGGAAACATTTGCCATAATATTCTTACTTTCTGTGTGTCCTGTCATGCTGTTCTGAGCCCTTTACCAAAAATGACCAATCATCTGAAAATACTGTTTTTATGGAATTTCTTAATAATCCCCAAATTGGTCCAGTTGGAACACGAGAAAAAATAATTGATTGGAACGTTGTGTTCAAGGAACTGCAAAAATCCCTCCGGTTGGGAAGCGGGTTATGTCTCTCTTTAGTTTTTCTTTTTAAAAAAAAAAAGTCTAACAGGATAAACTTCTTTGACCTTATTTGTTAATAAGAATGTCTGTTGTAAGGACCAAAGACTTGTTCCAGACTTCAAATTGAATCCTGCAGACTGAATAAAACTTTGCTTGATACAGATCCTCACAAAAATTACACTAAATTTTAACATTTCTCAATGAAAATGAGAATAATGATACAAAATTATAATTTCCTCCTACATCGTGAATCCTATTGCAATCGCAATATCAGTCAAAGGAATCACAATTATATATTTTCCTTGCGTCGTGCAGTCCTATTCTGAACAATGCAAGATTAAAACAAATATACAGATTCCAAAATGAGACAACTGTGTGATGTTAATTGTAAGGTGTGGTTGACTGCAAATTAAATTAACAAGTGTAGGTAACAAACTAATAAGGTGAGAGCGAAGGGTGTGAATGGGGCTGATATTAATATGTTTGGCTGTGGCCATCAGAAGTTCCACATAGCAAAGTATTTACTGCCAACTAAAATGCATCTTTAAGGGAAACACTACTGGCTGCATGCAGGAGTAAATATATAATGTCAAGATGATGAATGTCAAGATTATGAATTTGAGACTTCTCCGATACATTTATCTAACAGTTGTAGTTAATTTGCATGTTTAATGGTCAAAACTGTACATCTGAAGCAGACAAGCTCACAAATACCTACCCAACACTACCCAACAGTGAATTAACTACAACATTAAAATCATTAGGCCTAATAGTACAATATAATAGGATGACACTGATAGGAGGTAATTCTCCAAAGTAGCCTAAGTATTTTTTTAAACTTTTGACACTTTACCTACTGACAATACTAGTAGGCCTACTTTTACTTCAGCAAAATTTTGAAAGCAGGACTTTTTCTTGTGATTTAGTATTTTGGTAGTGTTAAGATCTGCTAAGAATTAGGTAAGGGATAAGTGAACAGGTATCCCTATACTGTATTTCCATGATGCAATAGAGTCGGGTGTGCACGAAAATACAAGATAAATAGCTTCCCGTATTGATTTAGTAAGGGATAGTGCATTTTATTTTTCATTAAGGAACGATGCTGTATTATACGGGATGGGTGGCAAACCTACATGCGTGTCCCTGTTTGAAAATCTAATGTTTTGCTATTTTTTCCACCGAAAAACTGCGGACTTGGACTGAATTGCCCCTCGCAGCTTGCCATTGTGACGTCACACCCAA
The DNA here is from genome assembly GCF_008692095.1 of Etheostoma spectabile. NCBI lineage: Eukaryota > Metazoa > Chordata > Actinopteri > Perciformes > Percidae > Etheostoma > Etheostoma spectabile. The sequence continues at coordinate 17,719,995 of NC_045734.1, forward strand.
ACAAGAAATAGTTTGCTGGTGATTATTACAGCCGGGTGGTTCAAACTAAGTGGATTTTCTCTTCATAGCTTATTTTCATCATAATGTCTCAAGATCCATGGTGAGTAATGTGTTCAAGGGCTACAGTATATTGCCTCAACCATATTATTAACTAGAAAGAACTTACAACTTGATAAAGTTGCTAGCTAACCTACTCTTTTAAGCTAGCGTTACTCGTTACCATCTGCTAGCTAAAGCCGTAGAAACTATTCCCAATGAAGATTAACCTAATACAATAATTTGCATTTAAAATAAGCCATAACAAGATATTCTCTTTTCGTGTTAGAAAATGTGGTATGGTGGTAATAGATCAGGACAAGGAAATTCGTGTTTTCTAGGCAACATTCTTCTATTTACTATTCAGACTTGTTTGGGAC
>NC_045734.1:17720420-17724385 GCF_008692095.1 Etheostoma spectabile
TACCTAGCAGAATTGAAAGAGGAAAATGTCACATGATGAATGTAGCTAAAGATTGGGCTAACTATCAAACTAAACTAAACTTTAATAAAACAAATACCTGCGATACAACATAATGCATAGGCGCTGTTTATAATACAAATGGTGCAGCTCAAACGTTTGACACCAGTCAGTGTTGTTCATTTAGCCTTTACACAGACACTCAGTGGGATATTGGCTTTGTAACATTAAACTCGAGCATTAAAAAACGACGATGTATCTGCGATTACTGTTTGTCATGAGGAAGTAACTACATACCTTCTCTATCTCAATCATTGATATTTAGGTTACAGAATTACGATGCCAATTGTCGCTTGGCACAGGAAATAGCAGAAAACATTCATGAACGGAACAGGCAGCAGAGAACAGGGGGGAACCCTGCTAAGGTAAGGCGGTAAGGAGTTACATTAACAAATAATGTGGCTATGCCTAAAAATGTGTCCTGATATAGTCAGGTTCCTCTGGTAGTCAGTTGTTGTGAATATCTTCTCTTTTCAGATCAACATGACACTACGGGCATCAATGCAGAAGCTCAAACAGAATATTGCCCAGCTTAAAGAAGGTTTGTTGCGGGCCTCATCAAGTCGGCGCTTGTATCCTTTCTTCTGAGAATGTTCCACACAGTGGAAGTCATGAGACTGAGATTACATTTTGGCTGGAGGGTTTCCTTTGCTTGCAGTAGCAGATGTCCTCCTTTAGAGGGCATTAGAGTGTTTTCAAAGGTTTGCCCCATGGAGTTATTAGAAGCGGTCTGCCCTAACTACTAAAGAAGTAAAAGGTTTTCTGTGTTCATTGGTTAATGAACACATCCAAACTGACCCAAATAAAAATGTCAGGAGTATCATCTGTCCCCTATCACTGAAGATGGTTAAAGTGATGTTGACCTTTTGCATGGCCTTAACGTGGCGTCATCAGAATGCAATCGGAAGCTGATAGGAGGCAGAATCTTATCGATGACCTGCTAACCAGAGAGAAGCAGCTCAATGCCACCTTCAAGGGAGACATCGCAGAGCCTGAACCTTCCAGGTATTTAAGATCCAAGCCAATTATATGATCTTAAAGAGGAAAAATTAGTCAGTCAAAATTGAGAGCGGCTTAAATGTCTTTTGTTGTTAAAAAACAGTGACCATAAAGGTCTATCTATTATATTTTATTCTCGCTATTCTTTTTTATTATAGGACACGGTCAGTATTTGCAAATGTTATTAAGCATTTTTTTGCTGTTATGAGTGGGGTGTCCCACAAAGACTACATTTTGACAATTAGATCATTAGGCTGGAGTTTTAAAAGTTTGGGTGAATCTGAACATATTTCTGATCAATGTGATACCTAAATTCATAGTAGTAATTTACTTGTTCCCCTCCTTGTACCCCCTGTAGATGGTAGGAGTTCAATCACTTGTACACAGAAACCCCCAGCGAATTCGTATGAAGTGTGATTTCTCACTAGTCACTACAAAGGCATGCTGCTGTCTCAAAAGTCTACCCCCTTTTCTTAGAACACTTTTGATTTAAAAAAATAATCTGGGACAACCAGTTTGTTGCTTAAGTAGCACAAAACAATTGTGCAATATCCGCTACCCTGAGTCTATGCCTGTCACTGTTAGAAGGGCCAAACCAAGCATTGTCCCATGATGCTTCTGGGAGTCTTTCATTTTGTGATATATATGTTTTTGTATATCTAGTGCTGGACACCCAATTAAAAATAATAAATCCTCATTCTCTTGTCTATGTTCTTGACGGAGAGGTCATAGGCTCTGTTCTCTGCTTTGATGATATGTCACCGGTCACTAGCTTTCTGTGAAAGTCTTTGTACATCCGGTATGACCCATGTGCCATGACCTCTCCCTGTGCTATCACTCGGAAGGAAGTCTGTCTGTCTGCCATTTTGGCAGGGTGCTTAACTTCATGGCTATTTTTTTTCATCGAGAGATTTGCTCTCCTTGCACTGCTGATCACACATTTGGCACCTCCTGAAATGAACACACTCATTACAAATGTATGTGTGTATGTGTCTTGATGAACAAGGATGGAAGGGGTGAGTTTACAGTTTATAACTCTCTGCTGAGCATTGATTTCAGTACTTGTGGAGCAAATCAAAGAGCCGGATGCCCCAGCTTATATCCGATTCATCATTTGATGTGTCATGTCAATGTGACAGCTTTGAAAGCCATAGGCAGCAGGCAGTCATTACTTTGCGTAGTGTTTGACCTAGTCTGGCCCAGATGTTATTTGTTTGGACAGGAAGAGGAAATGGTGCTGTGTTAACTTCCTTCAGCTTTTCATGCCGGTTTTTTTTATAAATTTGTGTTCTTTAAATGGTATCTATATGTTCTTACATTGTAGAAGCTCAGCATTTATTTTATACTTCCTGCGCTGTAAAGTATGTTTAGGAGTTTTGATAAACCGAACCTCACTGTTTCATCAGATCAGTAGAACCAGATCTGATATCTCTTCTGATATCTTTCACAAGCTTTGGTTTTTGGGATTGATCTACTTAGCGGTGCTTTGCTCACGCTTTCATCTTTTTTACAGACCACACACCCAATTAGATAAAAGGCTCTGTATAAAAATCTCCAATGACATTTGCTATTAAATTAGCTTGGCAAACTGTAATCATGTGGTTGTATGGTTTTATGTTTGCTCAGTCAAACCGAACTTTAATAGTGATATGTGGTGGGTAATTTGGAATTTTGTGTCGGACCCCTTCCCACTGTGTGGTCCCTGAGGAGGGGGTAGATTGGCCATGCATGGATAATCTAAGCCACTCATGTTTTTTTTTTTGTGTGAGAACTTTGGGTAGAAGAATAGGGATAGATGTAACAGGGGACTTAAATCTATCCCTGAAACAATGCATTCTGAGAATCTCCAATTCAGACTAAGCAAAAGCAGGACATGGCGCCTAAAATTTGAAGGCTCCGTTCACCCTGTCACCCCGTAGACCCACCTTTCCACCATTATTCACTAACCTTTCTTTTGTATTTGATTGCACTGGAAATAGTTAGCAATTAGTTAAATCTCCCCTGTCCAAGTCATTTACTCAGGACCTAGGTGGTTAGGCCCCCAATGGCGGCGGTCTAGGGCTTTGTAGCTGCCAAAAGATGTGCCCGACTGATTTTGGCGCTCCCCACTGACTGGTTAATTGGATCTTCACACGCTGGCCACTTTTGTGCAGGAAGTGGAGGGCTGGCACACTGTCTCATAGTAATCAAACATGTCAATGAAATTAGACCAAATGCCTCATCTCACCTACTCCTCTAATGGTATAAGCCTCAGCTAGCTAGCATTGTGAATGGTCTGACGGTGCTTTACCAACTACCTCAAAAGCAGCTTGAGTTAGTAATCTCCATGTAAAATGCATATGTTGGGGTGATAGTTTTCTGCATTGGACGTGCAGAAAAGAGATGAACCAAAACAGCTTTCACTTTCAAATTTAAAAAGATTGGGTTTAAATGTAATAATGAAAGACTGAATTATGTTCAAAACCAGAGCAAAACAGTTTAAGTAATGGTATTGTTATTTCCTAAGTCTCTGATATTCCTTTCACCTTTGGCTTTGCGACCCAGCTCAAAAATTGTGTCAGAAGAAGGGCAATATGCCTACATGTGGCAAAGGTAACTTTTTCTCTGCTTGATCAGCCGACTCACTCACAGCAGACATGGTTAAATCCAGCCTCACACAGAGATTCTGAACCCGTCATTGCAAAATGTGGGGCGGGGGGTCCTGAAACACAGCTTTAAGCTATTAGCTGAAGAATAGCTTTTAAACCACACATTGGTGTTTAGCTCGGTACAGTACAGAGAGCTCTTTCTGGTCTGTCACTTCGTCAGAGCAAAACCTCCCCAGCAGTCCACAGTCCTTTGACAGATTAACGTGCACCGTACACACACTGCACAAGTTAACCTGGTATTTTTCAATCATTCAAAAAACT
>NC_045734.1:17724395-17728535 GCF_008692095.1 Etheostoma spectabile
AAAGGGTAAATACTTTTTTTCTGTAAAGCATTTTCTTGTCATAAATGTTCAAAAGAGTAGAGTACTGAAAATGAAACATGCCTTGTACAGATGTTTTAGTGTTAAGAGTTGAACAGATGTGCATTGTACTCCTATCCTAAGCAGGCATATTGTGTTTACTTATATAGCAAAAAGTCACTGATGTATGATGAGTGTTTTAGACTTGTGTGCTGGAAAAGTGATTGACTGACAAAAAGGGTACTTTTGCCATCTATTTTCAGTTGTAGTGCACTCCTAGGTGATTTGTCTTTGTTACTTTAACAGCTGCTGCTCTGCTTTTGGCTAGGAACAGTAATTTCATGGTCTCTTAAAACATTTTATTTAAGCTGCTGAAAACCATTTTGGAAACTAATTATTATTATGATGGTGTTTCACAGGTCGACGTTGATGGGAGCAGGGGCAGGAACTAGTGGAGGTGTTGTCGCCAACCCCTGGCTGATCAACGAATCAGAGGAGACCTCAGGGCTGACCTTCGGAGAGATCAAACAGCAGCAACAACGAGTCATCGAAGGTAATTACACATGATTGAATAAATGGTAAATGGACTGCACTTGTATATATCGCCTTTACTACCTAGGGTTAACGGACTGAGAGATTTACAATTTGCAAGGCAAATTGACACACACACACACACACACACACACACACATTGATGATGTGGACACTTTCATGTGAAGACAGGAGGAGCCGGGGATCGAACCCCCAACCCTGCTAGAACTGCCCCAAATAAAACTATTCCAGTCAAGTTACATAGCGTGATCAAGCAAACATTGTTTTCAAGTATCACTAGGATAATAATTGTAACAAATTTTTGCCCTTATTTGTACCTCCAACAAATAAAAGATGGCAGTCCCGTCATAAACACATGTAATGTCTTAATTTGTGTGTAGAAATTATATAAATGATCTCCTGTTTGTCTGGTGCACATAAGAAGGCTTTTCCTGTAAAACATAGTAAATAAAGGAAGTTGAAAAAGACAGGGGTATTCTAGACCAGGGGTCTTAAGGACCCCTTCACTGAGAGAGAGACTGATCATGCTGTATCTGTGGTTGGCTATCTTAGTGACTACCTTACCCATAGGCCAGGCCAGTAAGCCTATCACCAACGTGTTGTTTTTTCACAAAGAGGCTGATTTATTTTTACTAATAATATGTTCAAATAATGTTAATATATATTAATGACATTTTCGTTTTTGAAAGATCTTTTAAAACAACAATAAGTTTGTGGCACCCCCTGCTGTAACTCTGAGGACCCCCTGTTGAAGTTCTTTGTTCTAGACACAATGTGATATGTAATAAACTAGCTTTGGCTCTGCTGGTTTATGCTAAAATATAATAATTCACATCTAGAACACATAAAGAAAGCTCACGCCTGCTTTTTTTCTGTTTCCTGAATGGCTCTGACATGACAAGAACACCCAGACATTAGTTCACCTGGCTCCAAGTGACACTTGTTTGCTACGTCTCCTCTGACTCTGGTTATTGTCAATGCGGGATCACAGATTCCTCTTAAGACAGTGAAACCAAACCACATTTCTAGTCCCCTGTGGGATTTCTGTTGGAGTTGGGTAATGGTGAGCGCTGAACCTGCGGTCATAAAAAAATTCCTGTGGTAGAGAGTGTGTCAAACTTGTAAACCTACAGAGGCCAAGTCTTTTCTTTTCTCTCTTTTTTTTCCTTTCAGTTTCACTGTTTTTGCTCTCCACCTTGGCCTGCTACAGTTATAATAACAGGAGTATGGCTGAGTGGGGTAAAGTACTGAGTGACTCAGATGTGGCACTGTGAGCTGAGCTGGACCCCAACAGCCAGTCATTACTATTTCCTAAATAGTTGCCTTATTACATCACAAGTGCAGTATACTGTAATTGTTCCCTTCTTATAATTGGCATTTTTAAATGGTACTGCACCGTTATTTTATTGTTTGTCCTACCCCACTGTGAAATTTGACATTGCATTGATTTTATTTTTTGCAATTTGAATTTTTCTTGTGTCTTTTTCTCTGTATTGTTGTCTGGCATTGCATAATCTTAATGTCCATACTGTTTGTCTCTTTCTTTGTCTCGTGTTCAAGTGTATACAAGTTTAAGTTTTCTTTCCCCTCTCTTCACAGCTCAGGATGCAGGCTTGGATGCACTAGCGGCTGTCATCAGCAGACAGAAGATAATGGGCAAGGAGATTGGCAATGAACTGGAGGAACAGAATGGTGAAGTTTACTTTGCATGTGCACCTGTACATATTTGTCAAAAGAAATTCCAGACATGTTGCACTCCGCGGTGTGAAAGCAATCAGACATTCTTGTTCTGCAATGGAACGACTTTCCTCACGTAACTTGCTGGACAGTGATACTCCCTCACACCACTGCAACACTGACGTAGTTAGTATCAAGCACACACACGCCCTCACACTACCATTGTCAGAGTAGCTGACCTCACATTCAGGCCACGACCGTGTCTACCAGCTGAACCTTTGGCATACATCCCACAGAGAATTTTCATGCTGCTTAAATGCACTAAAAAAAACTTAAGAGTTTTGTGTTCTGAAATCAGATCTGCTCAGAGACAATGGTGAGTTATTTCTGGCTATGTTCCTCTCATCAGTTCATAAATAGCTTCCATCACAAGTAGTACACAGGCAGTACATGAGACATAAGACTTTGGGATGATCATCTGTCATCCAGTAAACAATTAGATATTTTAATGCATCGCTCTCAGACTATAGCAGTTAGGAGGCCGAAGCCTGAGAGTGTTGCCTTACCAAGAGGATGTACACATGTATTTCTATTGTTTTTTTTATTTAATCGTGAGTGCTATCTCTGATGTTTACACTGAAAGCGAGCCTAGGTCATGCATTAGTCTGTCAGCTTATTTTCCTTTTCTGAAAATCAGGGAAAGGAACTTCACAGTTTCCAAAATACAGGTGATAAAGCTTAAACCTCAACCGAGGAATTGTTAGACTGCAGTTGTCTCAGGCAGTTATGGTGTGTGTCTACCTCAATGACCAGCTTCTAGTTGGGAAAAGAAGGCGTTGTTCTATCCTGTAATATCCTGACTGAGCAGTTGTACCAAAACAAATCCAGAGGTTGTATAACCAAGTGATATCAGCATGGAAACAAACAATATTCCTTGTTGCAGGGGTGGAATGGCAGATGTTTGCTTGTCACCGATGGTAGAATGGAAGAGAGGAAAGCTGATTGTTTTAGCCCGCTCTCCTGTTACCGTATTGAACTAGATGGATCATTGCTCTAATGCTTCGGCTGGCGTGTTTTTCTTCTCGTTCTTTCAGCTTGATGTCAGTGTTTCCAATAATACGAACCTGAATGGGTGATGAGAGAGCTGTAACTGAGAATTACACCAGTTCCACTCCAAGTAAGCGAGAAGGCAAATGATTTTGGTCATGGAAACAATGGCCTGTCACTTCTCCCGAGTTTAGACCCCACATGACTCTTAAATATAAATTTGATGGGAACACAACTCTGTATTTCTGTAAGGGCCCAAAATATCTATGCCACCTGTGGGTACTGGAATGGGCTCCGTGTGGTGAAATCCAAACCATACTCGTACTACTTTTGTAGAAGCCTGCGCATATTTCCAGCAGTTTTGTTTTTTTAAGTAGGGCATATCTTAGTATTATGATAATTTGATATAATAATACTTAGACATATACACCGCCTACCAGTTATTTCAAAACATTCATGGTGCAACCGGTCCTTGTGTTCATGCAGACGGTTCATAAAGAATAGACATGGTATTTCCTCACGGACCTGTCCGAGCTCTCACAGTCTCTCCCCAATTTACGGCCAAGCTTCAGGTTCATAAGGCCTACTAACACCAGGCAATGATTCACAGGGCCTACAGGGCTCTGGCCTCCCACAGCTTTTCTTTACCACCGTGTGTTTCTTTCCTTTTGTGGGACCTTTGCTGCCCCTTCATCTCTCATCTCCCTCCCTGTTCTCCTTTGCCTCTTTTCAATAGTCCTTTATTTTATAACCTCTTTCCCATTTCCTCCATCTCTTCTGTATCCTCTCATGCTGAGTTATAGGAGATGTCTTTGTTCCTTAGTGTTTCACAGGATGGTGAATAGGGACATATATATATATATATAT
>NC_045734.1:17728545-17778219 GCF_008692095.1 Etheostoma spectabile
ATATATATATATATATATCCCACTCTAAAGACCCATCTCTCACATCATCTCTCTTTGGTAGTTATTTGAGTATGCGAGGAACGTAGCTTTTGTATTCTTAAGTTTTACATTCTTGTTATTATAGCATTAACTCTGCATAGATTCTAACTACATTTAATGTGGCCTGTCCGAGTACTGTTTTTCCTATATTCTTATACGAGACATTATGTCTCAATGAATCAATGTTTTCTGCATTCAAAAAATGAAATTTTTTTCTACTAGACTTGCACTTAAATGAGTTTTTTATTATTATTGCATGAGGCAGCTTTGTACGTGCTGCATTTCTTACTTTTATTGAATGTCAAAATCAAGGATGTAAAAAGTAAGGGGATAGTTGAATGTTTTCAAGGAAAACTAGGTAGCAGGGGAATGGCACGGCTCCTTGTTGATCTTGACAGTTGGCGCGTAACCTTGGCGTCTGACTGTCTTTCTGTCTTGTAGGGTTCCTTTTCCCCCTGATCACTGTTCTGTAGCAGTGTTTCCCTATAAATAGATTAAGCTCTTTGTAGTTTGGCTCTTCAAGTCTAGCTCATGACCCAAGTGCAGTGGAGGTTGCAATCATTTCCTTTTCAGGAAACAAGTCCGGCTGAGGTCAGCAATGAAGGCGACCCTTTTCAGAGGTTTAGAGATGAACCCAAAGCCCGCAGTTACTCCCCTCTCAGTCCAAATTGGATCAACACAGACTGAAATGTAGAAACGAGTAAGCAGGCCAGCTACCTCAATTTCAGTCTGCAATATGGCTTATAACATTCATCTATTGCATATTTAAGATTTTCCAATCTTACTTGCCAGTCATTACAGAAATAGAAATGCAATCCTCAGTTAAATGATGTGCTGTCATCAAGTATTTTTTTCATATTTTTAACATGACTTAACATGTTACTAATGATAGTATATTTCATTTCCAAATTAAATCTCGCAAAAAATGGTCAGACGCTTAGCAACTGAAATGGCTGCCATCAGCAGTAGTCTCCCTTACCAACGAAAAATATCAACATTAATTTAACTTTATTAGTGTTGGTATTTCTCAGATTGTGGCCTGGAACATCCACAGTCTGCACTTGGGTTTTTCTCTTAAATTCGAACAGGGTTTACTACAATATCACTCATTTCTTTGTTCTGCCTGGTTTATTTGGAGGGAAAAAAGTGTTACTGGCCTGAAGGGCGGAGTTATATAAGCTTGGAAAGGGGTGTGGTTTTAGTGGTGATTGACAGTGCCTACTTGAGGCAGGTCACATGGAAACTTGATATTTAACAGTCGGTGTGACAGACAGTGGCTAGCTTGTTAAAAATGCGACTTTTAAAAAGGGCGGCAAGCGTTTCAGGTTGTGCAATCTTTCGGCTTGATTTGACTAGTGGTGAGGTACTGAAGCCATGACATTATGCCATGTACTGTAAAAACTCCGGTCCACAGAAGTGAAAACCAGAAACACACTAACACATGCAAACAAAGGGCAGGTCCATGTTAAGGTGTATCTCTGTGCTGATGGCTCCTGCTTTGGATGGATGGATGGATGGATGGATGGATGGATGGATGGATGGATTTTATATAAATCCCAAATTGGAAAATTACTCTGTTTGAAGCAGCATGTCACCAAGGACATACTCACATACTCATTCACACACAAACAAAAAATACAAGAAATATACTAGAAATAATAAATAAGATCAAATATGCCAGAACAACTACTGAAAAATATACTTTGATGAATGAACAAGAATTTACATGTAGAATTAAATTTACAACCTACATAGGCAAGGCAGCTTTATTTGTATAGCACATTTCATACATACATACATAATTTATATCACAAAATATATGTTTTTTACAATATTAAATATGAAGTGACCAGTGTGCAAGTAGCACATTGAATAGAGAATTGCTCAGTATATACTTAGGCTAGACCTTTGAGTAAATGAATGATGAGTTAATGTATTTTCCACCACCTTTCAGCATGTCAGTTCAACGGGAGTTTCCGCTTAACTAAATCTACTCCTCAGAGTTCACCACACATGAACTATTCAAATGAATCAAGTCCCTGCCATTTGTTCTATATATTGGTGTCCACATCCAGATCTAATTTTGAATAGACCTTAGACCCTTGACAGCTCTAGCAGATGTGTTCTCACATTAACTATCACAACCATGGCCTTTCCATGTCCTGTCCCAGGTTTTTCCACTGGGACAAGCCGCTCAGTATTGCAACTCCTATCTTTGAGAACACAGTAATAGCCACAAAGTGTAAAGTATATCCAGGGCTGGAGAAAAACAGACCCTCATTTGGATTGAGACCTTCTGGAACAAATTTAAGATGGATGCAAGAGATAGTTTCTCTTAGGCACTGACTGCAACAGGTCTGACCACATGTTCTCTCTTGTTTTGTCTGGCTCTAAGGGCCCTATCTTGCATCTGGTGCAGCGCAAAGCCCAAAGCTAGTTTAAGACCGACGCAGTTGTCATTGTCCCGTCCAACCCCCACATCGTTAAAATAGCAAATGCACCTGCGCCCATCATTGTGCCCATGGGCTTGCTGGTCTTGCTGGGAGGTGTGTTCAGGAGAAATTTTATTAATTTTTATATAAGCTATAGCTATATTTTGCATCTTGAGGCAGCAGGAAGTGATCACGCCATTGACCAACAAAAACATGGTCTTAAGTCAGTAGCGGTGCATTTCATTGTTATTTTAACAGGGAAGTAGTAAAATGTGCCTGCGCACAGACACACACAGACACACACAGACACACACAGACACACACAGACACACACAGACACACACAGACACACACAGACAGGGAAGCGCAGCAACACACTAACATGCAAAAGATTACAAATAAAAACTTGACAGTGCAAATCCATCATGATAATAGCAATGCGTCAAGGTACGAACGCATATGGCTTTTAAAGGGAATGAGAGATGACACTCTGATTGGTTTATTGCATGTTACGCCCAAAACACACCCATGAATCACTGAAGACATTAAGTACAACGCTTTTGAACCATGCGCCCGGCCCACAAACCTTTTTTTCTGCCGTCAAACTAGCAGAAGTGGATTTGGACACGCCCTAAATGCACCTGTGCCAGCGCGGCACGCCAAGATAGTAAAACAACGTCTTTTTTTTTTTGCGTGACACCGTAGCTGCTGGTCCAGGTTCAATCTGTGTTGTCTAGTAACCAACCTAAGCCAAGGTGTGTGTGTGTGTGTGTGTGTGTGTGTGTGTTGGGTGTGGTGTGTGTGTGTGTGTGTGTGTGTGTGTGTGTGTGTGGGTGTGTGTGTGGGTGTGTGTGTGTGTGTGGTGTGTGGTGTGTGTGTTGTGTGTGTGTGTTGTGGTGTGTGTGTGTGTGTGTGTGTGTGTGTGTGTGTGTGTGTATATTATATATATAAATATATATATATATATATATATATATATTATAGATATATATAAATTCTTCTTTATTTGCAGAATCTCTGTGAAAAAGAGCCTTCTGTCAAGAGAAATACAGTTTAAAAGCAGTTTATTTAACAAGCCAGAGTTGTTAACATTATCGTGTACTTCCCATTTGGGATTTAACGTAATTTAAACAGAACACAAGGCGGTTGCAGTTACTCATTTTGTGACCTTTTGGTAATGGGAGTGCTTTTAAAGCACCCAGCCTGATTACTCTGAAGGTAAAAGTTACTTTCCAAGCGTTCCTCTGCTAGTAAGCCAACCGCTAAAGAAACAGAATTGGCTTTGCTCCTATGATGGACTTCTTGCTAATAATTAGGTCACTGATTTGATTTTGTGTCAGCAGAGCATGTATAGGGTCCAAGTTGAACAGCACTAATGACTTCCAAATAAACAGTAGAGCGAGAGGAGAGAGGCACTTACTGCTGCAGCACGTGACCTCCGCAGCTGTCCCAGAGAACACAGGCCGCTGTTTGCTTCTGCTTTTTCTAAACAGCTTGGTAAGCAAATAAACCATGCTAATGATGGCACACGGCAGAAAGTCAGTGTAGTTCGTGTTGATTGATTTATTGTTTGTTGGATTCGCTTCGTTTGAAAGTGAGGCTGGTAGTATTGAGTAGTGTTTTCCAGACGGCATGGCAATGCAGAGACTCATGATGTGATATTCAAAAGACTGTTGTCATCAGAGGAACGTCAAGCTTGCAATGGGCCGCGAAAGAGGGCATCATTTTGTTTGACCACGAGATTGGTTGACTGGTGTTTGACTTTGGGAAATATTGAGAACTACAAATGATGGAGGGATAACAAACACACTGTAATATTATTTAGTCTTATTTTTTAAAGACTTTAGGCTGCTCTCGGCATGCCTCTGAGAATAAGTGGAGATGTTTTTTGCCTCAAGCAAACAATTTAGATATGTACAGTATGTAGGGTTGCAACTAAGGATTATTTGCATATTGTTTTATTCTATCCGTTTTTTTTTTGTAATTCTTGAGGTTGTCATTTATTCTAAATATACCAAAAATCAATCCATCAACTTTTTTTGTATATAGCACTTCACAGCAACCAGCAGGTATCCAAAGTTCTCTATATTAAGGAACAAGGTACAACAGTGACAAATGGGCATTGTAAGTAATCAAAGCCTAACATGGCATGTCACAGTCACTTATTTTGTCTTACTAAGACAGACACTTCAAGTCCTTGTTTTTGTCCCACACACCTGCATTGAAGAATTGTTTGAATGTGCAAATGTTTAATAAAAAAAAAAAAGTCTAACTAAGAGTTAAAAACCAAAACGTATCCATATATGGGGTATAAAACGGAAACAAGCAAATCTTTCATATACTGCGATATAGGTACTATAAATATAAAAATATGAACATTTACTTAATGCTGTCCCTTTCATTTTTGGTGTCTTCTTTTTCACTTATTACGCCAAGGACAGGGTTCAAACTGTGACTCAAGTCCGTCCATCCTATTCTGTAGAACCCCATTGTGTGTATTTCTATTCCCCTTAATAGTCTTATCTCAAAGCCCATATTTTTTCCACTTCCTGGGACCTAACCACTAACATCAATATTCTGAAACCATCAGTTCAGTTGATTTTCTGAGCAGGAAAATGAGAACAGTAGATTAAGTTTCGAATTTGTGACTCATACAGAAAGCATTTTTTTTTTAAATACCTCTGGGATGTTGCCAGATAGAAACACTTGTGGATTTCAGGTTTAAAGTAATTTCAAGTAGTGTAAAACCAGATTCTTTTATATTTTACTCAACCTTGCTCCAGGATGGTAATCTCATAGATTAAACTGCTTTACTTTTATACTCGTTAAAGATTGACTGTTTTTAGAGGGTTTAAGATTTCCTAGAGACATCGATGGCAGTGGATGTGTGATGGAATGACAAAAGATGGCCAAATGAAGATGCACCACAAGTCGCCAGGCCTGCTGTCCCACGCATCCTAACCAGGGAACAATCAATCATGAGTCCTTGTGTCCTTATTTCTCTATCCATCCATCCCGGCATCCATCTCTGTCGTAGACCGGTTGGTGTCACACTGATAGAGTTGTGAAGAAGACCGGACTAACAATGACCTGAGGGACTTGAGTCACATCAACCACAGCCAAGTGATGAATAATCCAGTTTAGGCGCAGCAAGGAAATTAACATTTTTGGACGCTGAAGAAAAACATCTTGAGACATTTCATCAATCACGCCTTGTTTTGTTTCACTCAGTGGATTGATCCCCCCTTTTATCAGACAGCATGAGATTAAACTTTTGGTTTTCTTCTTGAAATGCAACCTGTTGTGCCTTTTTTTTTTTTTTGTGTTTTTATGCCTGCTTTTTTGTCTTTTCTTCAGAGTGTTAGATGGAGGTCAGAAAAGTGTTCCATTGTGCAGAATTTCTTCATGTAATGGCACCAAAATCAGTGACTGGTCTGAATGTGAATGTCTTTAGGAGTAAATTGGACAGGGTGGTGAATTGAATGAAAAAAATCCATACGTTAAAAGATTGTCTGAATGTTTATTCACGTGGTTTTCTGAGTGTGGCTCAATGCCAGTAGCTTATTTTCCATCACACACTTCTTATTGAAAAGAAATGCTATTCACTAGAGTTGGGTAGTGTTTGGGTTTTTCTGATACCACGCTAAAAGAATCTGCTTTATTTGCCAGGTATGAGGTCACATACAAGGAATTTGCTTTGGATTATACATTGCTCACAAAGTGCTTGCTCAAACAAAACAAACTACAAAAACAAACAATATACAAACAATATAGACGTATAAAACAATACTTTTGAAACCGTGCCGGTGCCTGAACCGATACCTAATAAAAGAGGGTAATAGGGTATTTTACAATAACTTTGAATGCACCACAAGGCTTACTAGTTTCAAGTGAACGCACCGTCTGTGTTGTTCAGGCTAACGTTACATGCTGTTAAGCAAAGTGTTAAAGCGTAACTCTTGCCTAAATGCAACCTAGGGTCTTTTTGTGAATATACCCGAGTCAACATTTCGTTAAATGCATAATTAGGGCGGAAACGCCACTTTAAAGATTTACTGTTTTTTTGGTCAAATGGCCTTCTGAATGGGAGTGCTATGGGCTCTACTATGATAGCATCAAAACTGCTTTTTTTCTGTAGCACAAGGCTACAACCTAGACAAAATCACTATTTTTTTAAGCACAAAAAGACTCGACACAACAGGTTTTGATTGACTCACTTTAGCTGTTGGTGTTTCAGGTGGCTGACATCTTACCAGTCAAAAAGTGTCAATTTGGCACCCAAATGAGGCACCAAAATCTGCTTTGGGATTTGGTCTGGTAGATACCGGTTGTTTAGGAACCGGTGCTGTATTAGCACCAGGTTTTGGTACCCAACCCTACTATTCAGTGATATTGGAGAGATAATATTCACACCTGGCATTGATATTTAAGGTAACAGCATATGTTATAAGCATTAGGACTTATTTTTGATATAGCTGTTGCTTGTGTAAAGCAATTACAAAAATATTTACCCAGGAAACAGTAGCAATTTACATTACATCTATCTTAATCAAAAGTATACAATAATAATAATAATAACAATAATGCATTTTAATTGTATAGCGCTTTTTACGCTCGGACATTCTTTTTTTTTTAATAGGTGCTAACATGTAGCAGACTTTCACATTGTAAGAAGGTTCCCTCCTTCATGCCTTCTGCTCTGCAAGCTTTGTTGCAAATGTGTGCTGGTGACAATTTCCCGCATAGAAAAGCTGTTGGCAGAAATTCTCAGATTACAGGAAGAGACAACTGATGGGTTGCAGTAGTAGAGGAGAGTGATGGTGTAGATACCGGTACGACTTTCAGGCCTGATTTGGCAACAGTCTGAGAATCGGGCAGAGTAACAGTAGACAGTACATAGTTTTGTGCACAAACCACTTCTGTATTCATATTATTGATGCAAAATGTTCTTTTGTTAAAAAGGAAAGAAAAGTAAGGATTCCTCCAGCTGTCTATCACAACATCAAAATTAATTTCATACAATGTGTGTATTTCTTCTGTGTTTATTTATTCATTGAATGGCACCATTAACAGCAGTTTTACAAGCAGGTGATGGGACCATTAAATCCGAGACTTTTTTAATCCTAGTTATTTGTCTGCCCAATATGCAGACGGTATAGAGCACATTAGAATGCAGTCCTTGTCATTGCGTTTGAGGATAATCCACCAAAGTTCATAACAATTTCATGGACCACAATGACTCATTTCTGGATGTTTCTCTGTATTGTTGTGTAAGGGATATTATAGGACATTAAGACCTATCCACCCCAAAGCTTTGTGGATCTGATTCGGCATCCATGAGAAAACAACGTTGGTGCCAACACACTCCTCCTAACAAAACAATTTAGAATGCAGTTTATCTTGCTGAAATTTATTTTTTTGGCAAATAAATTGGACAGATGAAAGCTTTGAGATTGATTTTGAATAAAGTCATCAGCTTCAGCTAGAGAATGTGTGGTGTGGCAGACAAGGACATGGCAAACAACTTGGAGTGTGGAATAGGAGATTGTCTTACCTTCTCTCTTTCTCACCTACACACACACATACACACACACACCACAGTCATTCCGTATAAAATGGAGACAGGCACCTAGAGAAGCCCGATATACGGTATGATGCAGGAATGAGGTGTGGCTGGTTCTGCTCAATTCATCTGCAGACACGGATCACATCCAGATGTCCACCAACAGGCCATTGTTGAGACGGGGTGAGGTCGTTTCCCCTTCCACTCCCTTCTCCATCCATCCTTCACAACACGCACAGCCACCACGCTGGCAGTCACAAGCTTTTTCACAAACTATCAATCGTGCGCTATCCCTGAAAACACACATGCTAATAAGGAAGGACAAAAAAAGAATATAGTCAGATATGATTTAACCGGTTCTTTCCCACCAACATCTTAAAGCAGAGGATGACACGACACTTGGAAACAAACACTTATTGAGCTCTGTGTTCTTTTTAAGAGTTGGTCTCCTTACCATGTCTTTGAGTAATCTGTCTTTTTAATACTGTTTTAGTGAACATTAGAGGGGATTTAGTTGGTACTATGGGTTTTACCATGATGCTAACACTCTGACCATGTATTCTGCAATTTGAATAATCTATTATATTATGGTATATTAACCACCTACACATCAGCTATTGGACCAGGTCATGATGGATGATTTCAGTCACAGAGAGCTTAGGTTCAGTAACATTTGACCCTTTTACTTACTACAGTCCCTGACAAAAGTCTTGTCGCTTGTGTACAAATTGACCTGAAGTGCCTCTGAAATATATTTCTAATCAAGATTTATTTACAAGAAATGGCTCATTTTAATCCCAACAACTTTTGTAATATGTTTCAGTGCAAAAGAAACTGTCAAAAAGTATTCTAATATTCACAGCTTGGTAAAGCCCATTAAGTCAATTTTTGCAAAGACATAAGTGTTGTCGCCTTGTCATATGAGCTTCACCTGTGACTAATATGGATCATTTAGGTCTCAGGTGTGTAAAAACAACCCCAGTACACTAGACCTTCACATCAACTGCAACTAGACATCTGCAAACTGCCTAAGATCACCCTGAGACTAAAGTTTTGATTATCAAGAGGCTGAAGACCAGATCCACTGCTGATGTGCAGACACCTTCAATGTGTCTCAGCGTCAAGTACAGAGGATTAAAAAAATTTGAAGACACTGGAATGTTTTGACGGCCCAGGTCAGGCTACCCCGCAAGACAACTGCTCGAGAGGACCGTTTGTTGCTCGAAAATCCAAGGCCAGCCACATTTTCCACTGCAGCAGAGCTCCACCAGACCTGGTCCCCTGAAGTCCCTGTGTCACCAGAACGGTTTTGTCGGATTCTGTCTTGAATGGCCTCCATGGTCGAATCAGTGCCCGAAGCCAGCACAAACAAAAGACAATTGAAAAACCGTGTGGCATTTGCCAGCCCACAGCCTGCTAAAAGGATGGACGCTGGAGAAGTGGAAGAAAGTGGATTTTTCAGATGAATCTTCTGTTGAATTACACCACAGTTCCGCAAATATTGCAGGAGACCTACTGGAGCCTGCATGGATCCAAGATTCACCCAGAAAACAGTGAAGTTTGTGGCGAAAAATCATGGTCTGGGGTTACATCCAGTATGGGGTGTGCGAGGATCTGCAGGGTGGAAGGCAACATCACATAGTCTCAAATACCAAGAAATCTAGCTACCTCTTATTTCCCAACCATAAAAGAGGCCAATTCTGCAGCAGGATGTGCTCCATCGCATACTTCCTCTCCACTTCAAAGTTCCTCAAGGCAAGAAAATCAAGGTGCTCCAGGATTGGCCGGCCCAGTCACCAGACTGAACTCATTGAGCATATGTGGGGTAGGATGAAAGAGGAAGCATGGAAGACCAAACCAAAGAATTGATGGACTCTGGGAGGTATGCAAGACTGCTTTCCTAGCTATTCCTGATGACTTCATCAATACATTGTATGAATCCTTGCCAAACCGCATGTCAGTCCTTCAAGCTCATGGAAGTCACTAGATATTAAATTTGAATCTCACAGCACCACTATTTAATTTGCTGACATTTTAGTATTGTAGTAAATTTGTTCTTTTATGTATAGGCGACAAAACTTTTGTCTTGCCAAAATTTGACCTTTCTGTCTTGTTTAAATAATAAATCTTTTTTAGTGAAACTAATTTATTTCAGTGCATTGAACATCATTTGGGAGGGTTTTAGCTTTTCATATGAGCTATTTCTTACACCAATTAATTAATTAATTATCAGGTTAATAGCAGGTGTTTCTACAAAATAGATACGCGACAATACTTTTGTCAGGGACTGTATTACTTAAAGTTAATTGCTTCATTCTACAAAATTGTTCTGCTGTTGGTTTTCATATATTTCTTTTTTTCAGTTAATTAATGGAGGGTGTCTGCTCACTTTGCTAAGGTGGAAATCTGACATGCCACTGTGGATACTATATTCTTTCACTCCAGGATGCTGAGTTGGGGTGCAGCCTCACTGTACTGAACCATTTGGAGGGGGATTTTTATTTTGCCAATACCATGTTTACTCAACAGATTACTTGGCTACAATATACCTTAATTCTTGTACCACACAAAGATTTTGAATATCGCTTTATCCAGCTACTCCTTTCTTACATAATTGATCTACTGTACAACACACTTGGATTGGGCGAAGTAGCAAATAACTTGGCACAAAAAGTAAAGGAATTTGTGTTTGGTATATTATTTCTCTGTGGTAACAAAGCTTTTTGGCAATTTGTAAGGAACATGCATTTGTGGGATGAGCACCCATGAAAAATTACCAAATCTTTTCTGCCAATGCCAAACAACATATTCTCATATATTGACTCGTTTGGTGTTTAGTGGATTGGATGATTGAAGTTTAAAGAAACAAGAAAAATTGGCAGTTTAACAATTTATTCATTTCTCAGACAAGAGCCTCAGTAGCGTGTGGAAGAATCATACACAGCCACAGCAGCCTGGCACCTTCTCATGCTGTGGGATGACATCCCATTCTTCAACCAGCATTTGTCGAAACTCAGCCATTGTGGTTGTGTAGGTCACTTTGGCACGAACAGCACGCCCAAGCTGATCCCACAAGTGTTCAATGGGGTTGAGGTCAGGACTGCTGGCAGGCCATTCCATCCTCTCCACTCCCACATTCTGGAAGTAGTCTCTGATAAACCCAGCCCTGTGGGGGCGAGCGTTTTCATCTTGGAGGATAGAGTTTGGTCACAGACTGTGGAGATATATGATGAGTTCGGTCACAGACTGTGGAGATATATGATGGCCACAGGTTGCAGAATCGGGCACCTGATTGCCGGCACCTGATTGCCGGCACCTGGGGATACTCAAAACAAGAGTCAATAGCAACAGCAAAGAAAAGCTGTTTGGATTTGGCACATTTTTTATGGGCGCAACCCACATACTCATCCCCCAAATGCATGTTCCTTACAAATGTGGCACCATTTGAAAGGGAACTAAACAGGCTTTCCAACAGTATAAGATTTATTGACAAAAAGCATTGTTACCACAGAGAAATAATCTACCAAACACAAATTTCCTTACTTTTTGTGCTACGTTTACATATTTATTGGTAATACTAAAAACATTTATTGTTAACATTGCAGTAGCTTAAGGGCTTTATATATCCTTTTTTAGCATTGATCAAAGGAAGCCAGTTCACTCAGGCACTGCAAACTACAAAGATATTTATGACCATTACAATAAACCAGTTTTTGAGTTATGAAACATAAACATAAATTACTCACAGAAGTTTATACATGTGCTCCATGTTCTGGTCATTAGTTGCTGTAGCTTGTAGTGCATTATTAATTTAATAATGTGAAATGAAAGAAAGAACTGCTCTATGAATCATAAGTTATTTATGAAAGTCTCAATTTTCCAAATCAAAGTTTTGATAAGAAAAATCCTTAAAAGCCAGTTAAGAGAACATTTGTGAATGCCACCATATTGTTTATCATCAAAAGGTTTAGAAATTCTGACATATAACATAGTTTTACATGCTCGCACCTTAAAGCAACATAATGCAAGAACAGCTGGTTAACCCTGTTAGTTGTTGATGGCATTTGGTTCAGTATCACTTCTCGGTATATCACAATCAAGCTAGTGTGCACCATTGATGTTCCATACAGGTATTGTTAGTAAAAGCAGGCTTTTGGTTAACTTGTTTGATTTGATTTCTGCTGCACTGTTACTACTAGGACCACAGTATAACTATTCTCCTCATAGGAATCATTTGGAAAATCCTACACTATTACTGTAAAAGACAGAAAGGAAGAAAACCTTTACCATTGACCATCACTGTGCAACATTATCAGTGATAATACATCAATCATAAGAATAGTAGGAACTATCAGAATGTCATGATTTGACTGCTATGTATTCTTTGTTTTGTTTTTTGGGGAGAATTGCCTATTGCTTGTGGTATGTGTACTATTTAACGGCAAAATGATGTAGCTTTGCTGCAATTTTACCCTGGAGAGCATTTGCAGACATATTGTCCAGGGAAAGCACATTAGCCGTATGTGTTGGTGGTATTGGTGGTTGGGAAGCTCTGCAATTTCAGCTGTCTGTTCCTTTGGCTCACGGAGAAGGATTCCCTGCCATTTAATGGTACCTTAGACTGACTCACGCTTGGCCCAGCAGGTTCCTTTTGGCTAACGCAAGTGACAGCGGGAACAAATCTCCTCTTCTGTTTATTTAATTGTTAACCGCTCCGGTTTGGAGGCCACGTTCAAAGGGCCGACAAGCAGAGAGCTGCCTTGCGTGCCGCTCAGACTTGGGTTAGCATGGGTCATCCCACATAATGAGTGGAAGGACTTACTTTACAGATTCTGCCTCAACCCAACGCCACCACGTGGTTCCCATTTAAGCACAAGGGGAAGATTGCACCTTCATCTGCTGGGCATTTTTATGTGTTTGTGTGTGCAAGTGCACATATATACATCTGCTATTTAGCAATCTGTGTGTGCGTGCACACAGATGAGTGCGTATGTTTAAGAGTGTAAGTGCCTTCTCTGAGTGTGAGATCACTCTGTTTGTACTGAAAGTCTACACCACATGTCCAGCACATGTTGTCACGTTGTGACTGGCACACAGTCCATATTTGTATCTGCTGGAGAAGCTCAGAGGCCAATGGCCAACCTGTGATGGGATGGAGTTCGAGGTAGACGTCAGAGCAGGACCTCACACACACGTACACAGACACAAACACATAGAGTGCGGTAGAGAGCAGGGTGGGCTAATCTTACAGATGCACTGTGCAAAGACAGCGAGGCAAAGAGACTGAAGGGGCGAGATGGGAGGAGGGCAAGGGAGGAAAAACAAAGGTCGAGAGACTTGGAAGGAGAGTATAAGAAAGAATGAGACCGAAAGGAAATGAGATAATATACTAAGAGATTATTCTTTCAATGAAGAACTTGGCCAATTGAACTCACTCATGAGTTCAATTGGCGAGTAAAAAAAAAAAAAGTGAAATCACAGTCATTGCAAAGAAAAGAATGGACAAAGGAAAAAGTAAATACAGTATAATTTCAAATGTTTTAAGAGGGTGGTTTTTAAAAGGGAGGGAACTATGTTAAAATTTATACATGAAGCCCTTTTCAAAACCCAGCTAACAATGTGCTTCCCACAAGGCAGCACATTAAAATGGTCACACTTAAGGGGACCCTGTAGTAGAAAGTGGGAGGAGACTCCAATCGACAGCTTTTGCATTCTGTTTACCCACATACATTTTTGTGTTTATTTGCCACAAAAGCGCTATACAGTTTAAGGAGCTTTTGTGGTGTTGGGACCTTTTTTGTGAAAACCGTTCACTCAACTTTTATGTGTTGAGTATTTGTTAGTTTAGTAATAGTTACTGACATGGTGTCCTAAAATGTTTGCACAAGTTAACTGTAAACATACCAGATGTACTGCTATTGCATTAGAGAGGTAATTAAGGTATTTGAGGAAAGGGATAGCTGTCACCTAATCTTTAAAGTGATACTGTACATATCTGTCCAATTAGAAACTATTCTTACAAAACGTGTCACTAATATGCCACCTTTATAGAACAAAACCTTTCAAGTGGGAAATGCTTTGTGCCCCTTCCATTTCATTTGTTATCTGATAAAGCTGCATGTGTGCTATCAGACACAATATACAGGCCAAACTAAGGATGAGAATCCCCCTCAATAGACAAAAGATGAAAAACTCACTTTAAAACCTAGGTTTGCCTCACAATTTGAATAATAGGCCCTTTATTGGTCTCTTTTTTGTGGAAAATGTTCACTTTGGTTTGATTTGTTATGGGCACTGCACAGATCTGTGCCGCTTGAACAAGACGGGCCCTTAAAAAAAGGCCTTTGATCTGTTATCTAATCATTCTCATCTGTTTCACTCTTTGCTTAATATTACCCTCCCGTTTTGTGCTATTGTTACACAATCAAGACAGACCGTACGTGTTTGTGTGGGCATAGACCTTCACTGTCCAGACTATAGAGGATAAACATACACGCAACTGAAATACAACATATGTTTTTAGGATTTACTTATTGACCAATCTAGTTTTTTTAACATCATTTTTGGTTTATTTCTTAATATTATGCCATTTTTGTTTCTGTTCCAAGGTAATCTAACCTGGAAACCAGATCAATCGGCAAGCTCATGTAACATTTGCTCTGGCAGATATGTCTGGATCCCTTCACGTTCAGACAGATTTCCATTGTACCAGGCCCGGAGCGGACCAATCACAACTGTTTATCTAATATGGGGCGGGTTTAGGACGATGACCGTCCTGTAGGTCTGTCATCGCAATGCCCCACGCTCAGGAAACTGAGATCAAAGGTCAAACTAGGCAGTGCAGATCAAATAATAATCAAAATTATGTTACTGTATTGCCTATTTCCCTATTGCCTCAAATGTTTCAGAGACATATTTTAGTGTACTGTTTTAGCTGTAATTTGAGAAAAATTGTTACCAGGCCAAACCTTTCCTTACTGAAAACAGAACAGGCACCACCCCTACATGCAGCGTCTCTCAGCACTACAGCACTTGCTTTGATTGGTTGTGATTGATTCATTTTTGATTTAATTATCACCTAAAAGAAGTATTTCAGATGTTATAAAACTGTACTTGCACTCTGTATCTGCACTATGTAAGCTTTCCATAGAATTTCTGAATTACTGCTAAAAATGAGTCCTGTGGTCAGTACACACTTTTTCAGCATTAATAAAAAAAAAAAACAATGTTTCACATACATTTAGTTCCGTAGTTGATCTATTTTTACAACTAATATAGTTTATTTGTAATGATTAGAAACATTATATTAAAAGTTGTTGCTGTATTTAAGCAGTTAACTCATTTACTTTCATGAACTTTTAAAAGGAATTAAAAAGGGGATTAATTACATGATAAAATCAAGAGCCATCTGTGTCTTTTTCCTCATGCGGGCCACACATGAACCCACTAGTGGGCAGTAGAGACGGTTGCAGCACACTAGTCATGGTCCTCAGTGAAACGCTTGGTGTTTACACCTACCAACTGGCATGATTCACGGCTGTGTGCTTTCCCTTCCGTGGGATAGATGTGTTATGGTGGGGGAATGATCCAAGTCTAGGGCGGATGAGGTGGGAGTCACAGGATCTCACACAAGATTTGTTAATTTGTTTAATTCCTCTGAGGTTTCTTCTTCTCCTCCAGTAATCAGCGCCTCCTCCTTTTCGCTCATCAGCTGGAGGAGGTGGGGAATTACACGACAGCTGTAGGTGCAGCTGTTTTAATAGCTGCAGCTTGTAGCGCACTGTCAGACTTCATAGCTACAGTGTGATGATGATGTACTGTGCGTGTCATTCATTCATGGGTCTTGCGTGTTTGTGTGTTTGAGATTGTAGCTACTAGGACTACACTTACATGTTCACATTGTGTGTGTGTGCAACTCTGCGTACACATGTGGTTTTACTCTGTGTCTAACTGTCTGTGCATCCAGGCATGTTTTTCATTGAATGTAGCCCACAGTGGAGCATGTGTTATTGTTGTGTCATAGTTTTGCTGTTTGCTTAGTGCCCTGCATCACTCCTAGCTGTCCACAAGTTATGTGGGAGGCTGTTTCCTCTCAGGATGGGAAGTTGTTTCAGCCACACTTTTGGCCAAACATTTATTCTGGCCTCTGTGAGCACAGTGCAATTACCCTAAATCCACCACATAGTCACTAAGATTTTTAGCAATTATGTTGTATTATGTATGCATCTTGTATGCCACCCTGGTATGCCAACTGTAGATTTAGATTCACATATGTGTTATTGTCATCAATGTATTCAAGCAAAGTATGTCTAGATCAGGTTGTAGGTTTCATGTAAAGCCCTTAGCAGTAGGAGCTTTGGTTTTTATTTATCCTTGATTGTCTCTGGGTTCTATCCACGCTTGTCCACATTGTGTTAAAAAAAGAAAGAACCATTGTCCTAAGGCTCAATGAGGTTTGCCCCTGTCCTGCACCTGTTGTATTTTAGGGACTCCCCACTCACCTTACATGGCATTGGAATGACAGTGTCACTGGCCAGTGAAAAATCTCCTGCCACTCCCTCTGTGCATGGTGCACCTGATAAATGATGCACTTCCTACCATTTCCCACATCTCTATATTTCTCTCTCACATGCTTGCACTATTAGACTAATTTTCACTAATAGCCTTCTTTGCCACAAAAGGAAAAGGTATTTAAAAATGTGCTTTACTTAAACTTATATCCCATGCTTTTGTGAGCAACAAATCTTTTGAGCCTTCTGTACCAGCAGTTTCATACTTCTATAAATCTATATTGCCACATCTAAATGACAAACGTCATAACACAATTTTGCTCAATTAACCTGCTTATTTCTTTATCTTTCTATAAATATATTTATTGTTTTCGAGCTACTGATAGACCTATCTACCGGAAGTGCCACTAGTAAGGACTTTGAACTTTATCCATAAGAGTTCTCAAAATGACACTCATGCACAGTGCAAGATCCAATGTAAAGTCCACCAACAGCCACAAACCCAGACTTGATCCCACCTTATCTGAGAATTTTCCAGGCAACAACAACTCTGATGTTAATCGTGTTTTGCATCCCTACTGATCTTTAGCAGGTACTGCATCTGAACTCTCTTTTCCACAATAAAACATCTCTATCCGGGGTGATATAGCTCTTTGTTACTTTCTGCTCTCTTTCTTCCTCTAATCAGTACTGTGGGTTATAACTGTGGGGATGACTCCTCTTCAGTCTGGGACACAACTGTCCCAGACGGATGCATGTCACATCCGGGAAGTGTATGGGTATGAGTGCAAGTGTGTGTGCCTACCTCCGTTTGCATGCCTGTTAGGGTGTACTTCTCTGTATGATGCTCATAGACCAGTGTGTATACACATGTGTTTGTGTCAGGGTCTCTGCATTGGCGCATATGTGTCTCAATGCTTGTGAGTGCAATATGAGTGAAACAGGGTCTGGCATGCAGATCAAAGTCCCTCCATAACTTCATAGTCAGTCGATTGGTTGGCCAGCCAACATATTGCCAGTAAGCTCCATTCATCACAAGGGATGTTGAGTTATTAGAGTCAGATTATTTCAATTACAACGCAATTGTTCAAATTCACAGTCTCTATGTATTTGTCTTACTTTGTTTACAACCCTATCAGAATCTAGAGAACTAATTTGTATTGGGTTTGAATGCTTTAAAATGGTAGACACTGGGTATGGCATGGCGTTAAAGATCATTGCAATGTTCAAGTAATGGTCACCATCAGAAATTGTCTGTGATATTATGTGTATATATATATATATATATATACATACATACACACACACACACACACACACACAAGTTTGGGGTCACTCACAAATTTCCATTGCACTCCATTGTAGACAGAATACCAGCTGAGATCAGTTGCATTGTTTTTTTAACCGGGGCAGCAGTTTTCAGATTACATTATGTGCTGACATAATTGCAAAAGAGTTCGCCAATGTTTTTCTAGTTAGTTTTTTAAAATGATATCAGATTAGTAAACAGAATGTGCCTTTGGAACATTGGGTGAATGGTTGCTGATAATGGGCAATGTAGATATTTCATTAAAGATCAGCCACCCACTCAGATCAGCTGGTATTCTGTTGATAATGGAGAGGAATAAAAATGTGTATGTGAACCCAAACTTTTGACCGGTAGAGTGTGTGTGTGTGTGTGTGTGTGTGTGTGTGTGTGTGTGTGTGTGTGTGTGTGTGTGTGTGTGTGTGTGTGTGTGTGTGTGTGTGTGTGTGTGTGTGTGTGTGTGTGTGTGTGTGTGTGTGTGTGTGTGTGTGTGTGTGTGTGTGTGTGTGTGTGTATATATAGTTGTTTTTTCCTTCTCATTGTGCATTTTAAGTTATCTTGTAGTTAATCCAAAGGTTGCAAACCCCTAATTAAACCACAGTTATTATTATCATTAAGTTTACTGAATATTAAGTATGAATCATTGTTTATTTGAATGTATAATAGCTGTGGAAATCTACTGGTTAGCATTAGGGAATTCCTGTAAGTGAAATACGTTGTATTTACTACTAGAATTTGTATTAGCAACCGGAAAATACCTTTTTATGTAATGTGTATGGGTTTTAATGTACTGTGTTATCATCTACTGGGCAGCACTGTAACCAGATGGCACAGTAGATAAACTGGTAACTGCCAGAATCCAGTAGGGAGATCACTGTTCTGATGCCTTACAATATTAATCTCATCCAATTAAACCTATTACCTATTCCATTTTTTTTAATCCATTTCCTAGCCTCCAATATGTCACCCCTCCTGGGTGTCCTTGCTAATGAAGTGTGATGCTAGTGATGAAGTGTAACAGCGACTGGTTTGGAGGTGCTGTGCCAGTGACAGGGTGGTCCTAGCCTCACACTGCTGCTGCTGGCACCCTCATACTCATCATGCACACATTGTTTGATGGCAACTAGCCATAAGAGGGGTGATGGCGGAAAGCCCGGTAATGATCAGACTTATCCTTATTGTTGCACTGTGAACTGTGTTTTCATAAATTCCAAATGACAAAGCCGATCACTTGTGTATTAATTGTATGTATTACTGGTGACTTGAATTTAAGTTCATTGCTTCCACTGTTCAATGATGGCTGGCCATATAGGATGGGGTTACATTCAGTCTGGAAAGCCTAGCAGTACATATTCTCACGTTGGTCTTACTCATTTCATTTTCATAGGCATTTGTTTATATTCATTGGTAGTGGGGCTGCACAATTAATTGCAATTCTATCAAAATTGCAATATGGACTAGTGCAATATCCAAATCGCAGAGGGGCGCTATATTTGTCAATGGCAAAATGTGTCAAACCATTTTGAATTAAGTATTGTGGTGCTGCATGCCTAAAAATCCTATCCTAAAGACTAAAGAAAAAAATCTTTGTTTGGTACAGATCCTCTCGTAAATCACACTATAATCATTTTAATTTTTTTCAATGTTAAGAATTTTCAATGAAAATGAGAATAATGATGAAATACATTTTGAATCATATCGCAATCGCAATATCAGTCAAAAATAATCACAATTAGATATTTTTCACATATCGTGCAGCCCTAATTGGAAGACAACATTTTGGGTTTGATCTGGACCCACTGTGCACATCACATTGATGTTTTCCAGCCCAAGTTCATAATTGCTAAAACCTATTAGGGTCAACACATGCCCAACAGTTCTCTTGACATCTCTCATTCTGCTGACAAGGGTTTGTTTTTATTCAGCTGGCATTTTAAGATGGCAGCATGACTTACCCGATTTTCGTTTTGTTTAGTTTATGAGCACAGTGCTGATCACTTCCAGTCTTTGCAGACTCAAACTCAGGTTGTTTCAAAAAACTTGAGTGGTATTCTTGTCATGTGATGCTCCTGAAAGGGCCCCTATTTCCTAGGAGGAGGATAGAGTAAATTATTCTGTCTGATCATGCCAGCAATGCATTGGAGCATCATTAGATGGACAACTGTAGGAAGGAAGGACTGTAGAAATATATGTTGAAATAATAAATTAAGAAATAATCTTAAATGTCAGAATTTTCCAATGATTCCATGGTTGTTATGCAACATAGCTTACTTGTAGAAATGCAAAATGTTAGCATATGTACAAACATCATGTCAGCCTATCACCATTACATGCCTTACCAACATGCTAACTTTGCTAACATGCTTAAGATAGCAATAGCATGAATAACCTATTGTACTCCCCCCACATAACTTTGATGAACTGCATTCCCATAATTCACATTAGACCTTGTCTTTGGAGTCAAGCAAGTACAGACCCAATAGTCTGGACCTGCTAAAACTGAATTTGTGTAGAGGCTTTTCTCATTTTGTGTGCTTTTCTTTGAAGTGTGGTCTTTCAAATGGAGGTTCAACTTTAAGAAATTCATTTATTAGCTGGTTATCCTTTTTTGGTGTCCATCACTTGCAATGATGGATCTTGGGGTAAACGTAACAAGGATAGGGAGGTGAAACTGTCTGTGGACACACAGCCGGTTTCAGTTTCAAACTGGCACACAAATGGTTTGAATTAAGGCTGGAAATGTGGAGGCCATGCATGTAATGGAAGATGAAGTGGTGGGTCACTACTGCTTCAGCTTTTAGGTATATTCATACCCTTCTTCAGATTCAGTTTTGATTGTTCAAATCAATTACAAGTCCTGACATGTAACCCAGTTTGTGCGGTCTTCCCAATGTGCCAGTGGCTCTCTTTTCAAGTTTATCTTGTTGTATATTTGGATTCATACCATTGCATTGAGAGTACTTCTGATTAAGTAAGTGAGTAAGTACTTCTGAGTTGCTTCTTTCAACTGTCAGTAAGCCACAACTTCTCCTGCTGGAGGAGTAAAGTTGCATGTATTCCAAGTTTGACAAAGACAGTTCCAACACAACGTTTTTATTGAAAGAGGGTGCTGCCCCTAAACATGAATAAATAATACTATCTTTTGGACATTGACAAGTGTGGCTGTGGCATAAGCTGCACAAAGCAAGACATTTATCATCACTCAGCTAGCCTATTTCCTAGAGAAAATGTCTAATGATGCAATAATACATATGTCTTACCCCCAAAAGTATTGACCGGGGGGGCATGTCAGTCCATTTGGAGGGACTCAGAGATTTATTAGGGCCAGGCGATAATATCCAGCAGTGAGACTAATTTGTACACATGTGGCCTAGCACTTCAGAAGGCCAGATGTTAGAAGGGTAAATTGTGTGCATGGTGATGCCCTCACAAACCCAATTAACATATGTGGTCAGGAGGACAAAAAAAACAGGATAAATGCTAAGAATGTATACTGTATGGAGTTTTTAGTATTTAGCTTACAACAATAAATTAATTTGATCAGTGCATACATAATGGAATAAGGTTGTTCCGATCTTAGGACATTGCTTTTTTGGGGGATTTAATACAGGCAGATAAACAGACGTATTTTAATAACATGTTCTTTGTAGCATACAATTGTTTTTCATAATATCCCTCATCTCCTCAATACTGCTTATTTCCCATCTTGTTTGCTTAAGTGGGCAGTTCTGTGCATCATATTCCTATTGCAATTTAGAGAAATGTTACTTCATATTCATTGAAATGTAATGTATCACATAATGACTGGTTGGCCCCGGGGTGAAAAACTATAGTGGCTTTTTCAGAACTGTTGGTGTTGGATAACACTGCAGAAACTATCCATCTCCAGTGTAACTATTTAAACAATAATAGAAAGCCGATTATGAATAAATAAACTGACAATTTTATTATCGTGCTAGACGATTGTTAGAAAAAGAAAGTGGCTGTGTTTATTTGTCCTCGCTCCTAACATGTCAGATGCTAAATGCATTTTTAGAATTATTTCTTTACTGAGACGACTCCTCCATTTCTGTTTTTGGTCTTTATTATTTTAGTTCTTTTTTTTTTGGCAGGCATTCAAATGATTTGTTGGGTTTGCACTCAGTTTAAAACTGGTAAAAACTTTGAGGTTTTGAGTGAAACTCCCCCTAATCCTCACTCCCCACTGTTCCTCAGGGTGAGTTTGTTTACAATAAGCAGCAGAGAAAAAGAAAAAAGTTGAAAGAAACTCTTCGAAGACTGTGAAACTTCTTGTAAATACCATAATTGCCCTGAGTTGTATCATCATGCTGAGTGCCCCGTGTGTGCCAAGTGAAGTTCCAGTTACATCCAGAGATGTGTTTTGGTTGGCAACAAAGCACTACCCTCTATACACAGTCAGTCACACCAGGAACAATTGGTAACAGTTGTGGTCAGACCTCCTTGCTCTACAGCAAGGGATACAAAAAGGAGGGTTGAGTGGAAAAAAAGTCTGTCATACTTCCATCCTACTCCATATCCTCAGGAGAAATCATCTCCTGAATAAGCACAACAGAATTAGCCCCACTGAGTCAGATTGCGTTTAAATTGGGTAGCGAAAACAAGCACTTTCTCTGTGCGCTGTGCCCTCTCTGGGAACGAGTCCTACAATAACACACAGGGTTAATACAGCACATCCTGGAGCCACACTGGGGTGTCACTGTTTATGGCAGTGCCTCCACCACACACACACACACACACACACACACACACACACACACACACACACACACACACACACACACACACACACACACACACACACACACACACACACACAAACCAAAAGCACTGCTCTTATAGCCTCTGTGAAGAAGAGTCAGCAATTTCTCGAGGCTTGGGGCAAATATAGATATGGGATGCAGGAATTTGATCATTAAAATAGAGAGCGTCTCCCAAACGTCTTACCATGCTCCTGCATGTGAGTGTCATATTTGCTGTCTCACTTGAATTAGGCTTTATAATATTATGTGATGATTGGCTTTGAATTATATGTTTAGGCCTCATGCTAGACTTGCCTTTACACAATCTGCTATCCATTGACTTTCTGGGAAGGAATGGGTGAGGATGCTTAACTGTTTTGGTTGCGTAGTCACAGTCATTGCAGTGCTACATGGCTCTGGGTCCTGGCAGAATAATATCCGAAAAGATAAGACCAGAGGAAATGTCACACAGGATGCTACATGTCTGAATCCTTGTATCTCAACCTATAATGCACACAAGCACTGTATTTCTCTCTCTGATGTTTCCTATTCCCTATCACTGCTTCATTGTATGTCTCTGATTCTCGGCAACTCTCTCCATCTCTCTGTCTATTCAATGAACCATAATTAAAACTTAATGAGCAACATATTTTCAGAAGTATTATCTGGGCATGCTTGTTGTCCGCGCTTTGGGCTGACACTTGTCCGTTATCCTTGCCCCCTACATGCCTTTGTAGGTCTGGATAATGTATCACAGCTCTGCAGTACTTTACTGACCTTGAATCTGGCTTGTTTTGTTGTTGCTTAAGTTCAAAGTAAGAGCGGTATTTAACCTATAAATAGTTTGCTGCTTTACTCCACTAGTTGGCTAGGCAGATTGTCCATCTCCTGGTCTGTCATATGTTCTTAAGGCAAAGAAGTCAACCAGTAGGGGGGAAAGGGGGACCCAGCAGCCAGCTGCTGATGGCTGGATAGTTAGCTAACTTGGTAATTCAACCCAACATGCCTTTATGCTAAACTGGTTACAGAAAATGAGCAGAACAAAGTTGTTATTCATCTGATAATAGCAATACGTTTTCTACTATGTGAATGAAACATTAAGTTGTTAAATGGTTACGACCAGATTGGCTAATTATCTAGCCTGCTTGTTAGGTGGCTCATTTCTAAGTCTAGCACTAAGCACCAAGCACCACTGGCAGAAGGAGAGAGGAAGAGAGGTCTATGGTCTCTGGAATATGTTATTAGTTATTTGAAATGTGTAGGTTTGTACATCTATTTAGACATGTCTGTTGAAATAAATATACGTAAGTAGGTATGTATCTCATACATTAGTCCCCTTTGAACATAATCGAACATCTTTTTTTTTCTTTTTTCTTTTTTAGAAGAAACATTCAACCGTCATTTTTTGCCGATTTTGACAGACCCATGTATTGGATTGATCAGATGAGATGAATATGAAAAATGAGTGGCAATGCTAAATATGCCTGTGTACAGACTGGAATAGTGGAATAATTTAACTGTAACTTCGTGCTTTGGCTACATAATCATTTAGCCAGACCAGCAGAAACCAATCCTGAGAATAGTAGTGTAGTGTGTTTGTACGTGATTCCAGATGACGCTCCCAACAAGGATGGAAACAGACCTGTTAACTAGTCAACCTCCAGAGAGCAGGATGGCCACAGCGAGAGGGTGTTTATATAAAAGCTGAAAAAGTATTGGAAGAGAGATGAAATGGTGTTGAGATTGCGCAGAGAGTCAGCAACATGAGGGAGTAGGTGACGTCATGTGAGAGCAACATCTGTCTCCTATTGGGGTGTGTGCTCCAGGGCCCTCGTGCCTCTGCACAGAAGAGCCACGTTTTACGTACATTGTTTTTTGTGTGAATAAAAGGCACTGTTGGTAGCAGATAAACAGAATAGAGGGATGGCATTCCTGTTGCTTTCAGCCTAAGTACTTATAATTTACCACAGTCTCACATGCTCCGGCAGAATCTACTACTTTTAGTATTTAAAATTTGATTTGCAACAATGGTAAAATGCGATGTGTGTCTTTTTTGTGCAAATTATTGCATATACTCGAATATGTATCTATATAGATTCTTATATTTACAATTTTATTTTCCGGGCTATTTTACAGTGTACGCTACTGGTTACTTGAAGTGTGTTCACATTTATTCAACATTATACACTAACTATGGTAATAACTGTGGTAATACAGTTATTATAAAAGAAGGTCAAAGGAATTGACCTTCCTTTTTCAGACTTGTTTAACAGTCAAACAGTCTACTAGATATGTGGAATCTATTTTCTGAGCTTCATTTTATGCAACAGCATCTGCTGCTGAATCACTAATTTCAAAAGGGAGAAAGTATCTTCTGGAACCTACATGAAAAGAGATAGTACATATGGACAGAAAGTCAAATTTGTTATCAGTCATTATATTGAGAGCTTTGCCTCTTTGCTGCCATACAATTGTTTTCGTTTTCACATAGACTGTTTGCAAAACCAGCTAATTTTTTCAGTGTTTTTGTTTGTTGTGAAGAGAACACAACAGACTATGGTAACGAGTCCCTGGGGCCCAAAGAGAGCTTTCTAATGGCCTCCTGTTGTACATGCAGTAAATTGAATTAGGACAGGGCATACTTGAGTACTTCCACAGCAAGAAAAATCATTATGTGGATGCTAATATAGATTCAGTCCCTGTCCACAGTGGAGACAGACAGAGCTCTCTGAGGGGCTTTCATTGTTTTTAAAGATTTCTCTGTTTAGATCTTGTGCACATCTTAATCTTCAAGTTATGGAGAACTTAAGCAGTACTTATTTGTGTTTGAGGTTTTTTTATGTTATTACATTGTTACATGGTTAAGCAGCTTGTCTGTAGCGTATAGCATTTAACTTTGACTTGTTTATTACTGATGTTTATTAAATAATAAAGGAATAAAGGGAATTATACTGCATTCACACATGTTGACAGAAATGTATTTAATAAGCTGCAGTTATTAAGACAATGTCAATATTAAGAATTGCAGATTTTCAGCAACATGTAGTTCCAGAAATTAATACAATTAATTGCCAACGCAAGATTAATACAAAAATATATAAAAATATTTAGATCTCACATTACCACTAATTTCCAAATAATCTTATTGCCCATTTTGCTCTAGAGGACAAATAATCTTAAATGAAGACATTGTAAAGCAACTGGCAAAAAATGTCAGTATGTTTGTGCACGTGCCAGGCTCTTCCACACTGTGGCTTTGGAGGTTTATCCAGTGTAATAGCATTTTAAACCAACAATCCTTGCCTGAAACAGGGCTTTCTTTGTGGTCTGGCAGAGCCAAGCCAGGGCCAGCAGCTGTCATACATATAAGTAAAAGTTGCAATAGGAAATTGAGAATTATGTTGTTAGGAAACTAACTAGATAACTGGGTGAATTGAGGGACTATGCTCGTAAAAGCCAGTACCTTGTAGCGCTACCATTCTGGAAAATGTAATTCAGCGATTCATTGCTACTGTAGTTAAAGGTCACATCCTAGCACTGCTGCATCTTGGCACGGTTAAGAAGTTATCAATAAATTGAGATGTTATTGCAATGCCAGGACTGAATCAAGAAACTTGGCCGCAGCAAACCAAAAACATCCTTTACGAGTAGTTGGAGAGGCACGCGGCACAAATGGTTCAGCCTCTACACCCCTTTCCTTGCCAGTAAAGGAAGAGTGTCTTCCTTATAAATTGTTGCCTGATGCGTATATGATGATGTGGGAGTCTCCAGGGACACTGTACATACGGCGCTGTCACGTCTCCCCTCTCCTCGTCCTTGCCCCTTCACTCTCTGGCCCTCCAAACTGACATGCTTTACTTTCCTTCCTCAAATTATTGGTGCAATGTAATTATCAGCTGTCAGCCAAAACACAGTCTGTCTTGTCAAGCTGCGATGACTCCTAGT
This sequence comes from Etheostoma spectabile, assembly GCF_008692095.1. Taxonomy (NCBI): domain Eukaryota; kingdom Metazoa; phylum Chordata; class Actinopteri; order Perciformes; family Percidae; genus Etheostoma; species Etheostoma spectabile. Next base: position 17,755,101 of record NC_045734.1, read on the forward strand.
TGAGGAAACATGTTCTCTCACCAATCCAATTTAAAGGCAGCTAGAGCTTAAGACAAGTGTGCTCACTATGACGAATGCTGCAGATGACCCAGAGCACTCACCTGTGGGAATTTGTTAACATTTGGGGAATACAAAAAGCTTAGATCCTACTGACTGTGTACTATTTTACCATATACTGTGTAGCAGCAGTGATAAAAAGTTGTTCCCTCCTTGGCAGGAACAGTTTGTTTAACTTGGCACTGAACTGCAGTTTGTGGATGAGTCTAGCTTCCCATTCCTTTAAAACTTCCTTTTATCAGAGGTGGATACAAGTCTGTGAAGAACTTACCTTTCTTCGAATCAGCCTTGGTTTATGTTCAGACACTTATTTTGCTTTTTTTTGTCTTTTTTTTAATTTAAAAGGCTACTGAAGAGGATCCATCATCACTTGTGAGGTAGAAATAAAAAATAGGCCACAAATGTAGATTTCCAAATACACAGGTTTAGGATGAAACGGCCAATTTCAGTTATGTATCATAATAAATCTCCTGATTTGTAAGCGAGTATTGAGCCATGTTGTTTGGAATACTATTTATTGCTCATATTTATTCATTATGTTGTGTCATCGTGGCAGTTGGAATAATGAGAAAGACTGATAGATTTATTAAATAAATATACCTCTGCAGATCTGATTAAGTTTTAGGTACATTAGTTTATATTTTGTTTTAAAAGTCAGTCATTGGTTCCATTTGCCCTTTATGACTGGGTTCTGACTTAAAAACACAACTCCAAGGTATGAGATCAACTTGAAATCTAACCAATATCACATTTTAATGCCTAAACTTAACAAATCAAGAATTTGGTAATCTTTTTCAGCAGTTAGTATCTGTTTTTGTTGTTGGGCCAGACCTCTTGAGATGCCATGTCAACACCGTGGCTAGCTCTAACAAATCACGCAGGCTTCCATCTGGACAACCTTCAAGTCAAGAACTCCTACTGAAGGACCCTAGCCACACAACCAAACACACACACACACACACACACACACACACACACACAGAAAACACACTTTTTTTCTTTGGACGCACCGCACATAGTCCTGAAGCCTGGGCTTACATCTTTAAAACTCATGAACAATAAGGGCCTGATTAAATCCAGAATGGATTCAGGAAGTAGTGAAACCATTTGAAAGCGCGTGGAGTGCTTTCACACAGCCCTCTCCCTCCATCACCACCACTCATGTCTGTGCGTTGGCAGCCTCTGCCTTTTGAAGTTGTTAACTGCTCTGATGTCAATTCTTTAGAACCTGTCACTTTTTTCATTTTGTGAAATTTATTTAATTACACAAAACATATTGGGAGGTCTTTATGTTAAAAAAAACCTCTTCATGAGGTCTTAGTAATGGCAGATAGCAGCCTAATACAAAGCAGAAATTAACTTTATAACTTCATCTTCTCTCTTATTTCTTCTCTTTCTTTGTCTCTCAGAAATCATTGACGACCTCGCACATCTTGTGGACAAGACAGACGACAGGATTCGTAACGAGACACGAAGGGTGAAGCTGGTGGAGACCAAGTCGGCCTCCTGCGGTGAGCCTTCTTTGTGTTCCTTTACTGTGGAGCATCTTGGTCTTGTATAATGGACCAAAGCACGCCTGATATCTGATCTGTGTTCTTGAAAATAAATCACAATTAATCTGTTTATTTATATAATTGATTACCAAGCATTTGGTTTCTCATGTTTTTTTTTGTCCTTCCTGCAGTTTGCAGAGCAGATATTTAACAGACTATAGCTTTTATAGATAAAAATAACTGGCTGGTGTGACACACAGAGTTAGACAAAAAGAATAGCGTTTCCCCTAGACAACATGTAATTAGACATACAGGACCCCTGATGTAGAAATACAAAATTAACATATTTACCATTTAGGAAATTAGCAATGTTAGTGCTATTGCTGCCTGGTCTTCAGCTCCAGATAGAATGCTGCTTAATGGTGCAGAATATACAGTATGAATCTGATGGGGACAAGCACTGTTGGCACAGAGGATGTTGGTTGGTGAATTGGTGGGTGGATGGGTTCTGTCTGTCGGGTGAGAGACAGTATGACAAGCGCTGTCCTGGGGGGGCCTCTCATACTACTCCTTTAAGGAATTCTAAAATGTGTACTGAGGGTTGCAAATCTGGCCTGAACGGCACGCACAGGAGACATCAGTTGTTCAAAGGCGTAGTTTTACACTTCAAGTCTATTTTCTATTATCTTCTGTTTTACGTGAATAACAACAGTAATTGTGCATTGGGGTCTGAGCGCTGCCAAAATACGACATACAACTCAATATTGTGCCTGAAAGCCTCCTGTGTAGACATGTTGTGAGTCATCAGCCTCTGATCTCTACACTTCAGATTTTGGTGAGTTGATTTTTCACTGAGAGCCTTTGTGAATGCACGGCCCTCCCTTGCTATTACCACAGGTGTTGTTTAACTTTTGTTTTGCCATTCACAAAAATACCAGACTTTGGTATTTTCCTCAATAGTAATGCTTTTCAGAGGAAACAGCTGCCATGAGAGGTGTGTTAGCTGGCTAAAGCCAATCCATGGAAAGCATCAGCCAGACTCAGTTTGCCCATGGAAACACCAGACAGCATCACCATGGCAAAAGGCTACATTGTTGTGCTAGGAGATCTGGCTAACAGGCAGTCACATACAGAAGCAGAGCAGGCGGCAGGAAGGTCAGCCCTAAGAATGCCTTGTTCTGTTGGTCGTATCCCCATGGCGCCCAAGCGTGAGTTTATTTGAAGATCCCAGAGCTTATATTGTGTTAGAATCAAGACTCTTTCTTACGTTTCTTATTTTCTTAACTAATTATTTTGCCATCCCAACCTCGGTTCCAGGCTGAAGAATATTCATGGGGCATGCTTGTGTATGTGTTGGCCATGTATCTATGGATGTATTGTGTGTGTGTGTGTGTGTGTGTGTGTGTGTGTGTGTGTGTGTGTGTGTGTGTGTGTGTGTGTGTGTGTGTGTGTGTGTGTGTGTGTGTGTGTGTGTGTGTGTGTGTGTGTGTGTGTGTGTGTGTGTGTGTGTGTGTCTCAGACCTCTGTAAATGGAACATTCCCCCATGGTCTTCTTCACTCTCACCTCAATGCTTTCTTTTTTCCATTCCTCTCTGTCATCCCCTGTTCATCTCCTCAGTTGTTTGACACTCGTCTTTGTGTCAAGCAGAGAAAGAATTGAAAATACTACATGCCACAAATTGTTTGAAGGGCTTTCCCTCTTTCTCCATGGCAGTTTGTTTATAATTCCTTAGCTTTAAGGCTTTATTTATTTTTGAAACCACCTCTCATCCAAAGCCGGCATTTGGTGTTATGTCTCAGCCGAGGCCTTGTAAAGCTAGAAACGTCTGGCTTTGACAGGCGCGAGTATACTTAACATAACTATTGGTACTTGCCTCATTGAGGCATCTTAGTTTTTACAGACCAAGGTTGTTCTAAAAGATGGTAACACATCCAGATATTTGAAAAATGTTCTTCACTGTAGAATTATCACTATAAATCATCAGACATTTACGTGTTGACAGAGTTTTGTGTACATGTTTGCACCAGAGATCTCCAAAAAACAGTTGAAAGCTGGAGAAGACTAAGCTATGGGAAGGGTCATCTCCCCTAAATGGAAGGACCCACATATTGCTCAACCAAGGTTCTTGTGGCATACTGTGCGTAACTGGTGCCTGTAGTGTTGTGAAACAGTCATTGTGTTGAAACACACTGGGTTTTTCGACAGCACGGGTAATTGGAAACAGCCATCTCCTAAATGTAAACAAGACTTAGACTTGATTAAACTGCATTAAAGCATTATTTTCCAAGTTGAAATACCTCATAATTTTATTCTCTCCAGTAGTTACAATGCAGACCAATGGAAAAAAGCTGCAACATGAATCAAAAAATAAATGTGTATTTTTAAGCTACAAATGACAGATCTTTTTTTCCTCTTTTTCAGAGCCTGTCAGTTATGTATTGCTTTCAATTGCTGAGTGTAAAGACCATTTCAAACTATAAAAAATAAAAAATGTTTCTATTGGACATAGTTACCAACCCTGCCTTTAAAACGATTGCTTGGAAATGCCTGGTCCGATTCTTAGTCTTGTTGATTTTAATCAAATTTTTACTTATTTAAATCATATTTTGACTAGTTGTAGACATTTTCATTGAACACTAAATAAAATACTTCTGTGAAGTTTTTTTTAAACTAAAAAAACGGATTTAAACATGATTATTAGTGTGTAAACTTGGATTTCGATTGACAATGGTACCAAGCCTGAGTCATTACCACTTGTTTTAGATGATTTTGGTGGGAATTTAGGAGTAGAAGCTTTGAGTCTGGTTGGATTAGTGTGGCAGATTAGTCTACAGGACCAAAGGGTCTATTGGAGAGTAGTGTGAGTTCCCCAGAGCTTAGGCCTCCCGATCAGGCAACATCAGTGCTTCAGCAACCCTTCTCAACAGAGCTAATCCTCAGTTTGTTCAGGGCCACATCTGCAACCCTGTGAATCCTGCAGGTGGCTCGCATCTCAAGTAGGTCTGTACTGTTTGGACTAGAGGCGATGTCTAAAGAGACTGTTGTTGAGGGGCAGCATTTGACAGTGTAGGAAGAGGAGCATGTTGGGCGAGTAACTACACTGAGTCTATAGTTGTGAGTCAGGAGTTATCAAGAAAACTTTAATTTTGCCCGATAGGGAAGTAGACTTTCAAACTTCTGTATTCTTTAAATCAGTTTGATCTTTCTTTCCAGCTCTTGTTCCTGTCATGGTATACCGTTGGAAACCAATTGAATATGTTTCACAAGTTTGATGAAAGTATTGCTTAAAGTTATACATAATTCTAATGATGTTTCCACATCTGAGATTCTGCTTGGTGTAAATTAAACTTACCTCGAGAAACCCTTGTCACTCCTACAGTAGTTTTTTGCCAGGGTTTCAGTGAGAACAATTTAGTCATCGTTATTGTGCTCACATCACAAAATTACCCTGTGGCCCATTAGGTTTCATCTACCAGCGGACTATCTGACCTTTTGTGGCCCAAGACTCTGGAACAAACTTCTTATTCATATTACGTCCTCCTCTAGTGCCAAGATCTTTAAGTCTCTGGCTCTTCTTTGGCGTATGATTTAGTTTAGGGACATTTGTATAGAAGTATGTTGTTTGTATGATGTTCATTGTGTCTATATTTTATTGTCTTCTTTTGTTTTTACAAAATAATATAAATTTGTACAGCACTTTGTTTAGCCTAGGTTTAAATGTGTTCTAAATAAATTGACTTGACTTGACTTTTAATCTCATGTATATTACCTCAACAAGGTAATTTATTGGCGGACCAGTGCAGTAATTCATTCATGGCTGCAGGAGAATATTTTAAAAATATCAAAGAATATTTTTTAGCCTTGCTATTGGCTTTATGGTGATTTCAAAGTCAGTTTGCCTGTCTGTCTTCTACTTGGTCCAGACTGCGTTATCTCTCAACAACTATTGAATGCCTGTCCATGAAATTTGATTCAGATATTCATGATGCCCAGAGGATGAATATTAATTACTTTGGTGATCTCCTGTCTTTTTCTTTCGCACCACCATTTGGTCAAAGTTGCCCTGTAAAATATACTAAAGTTTACAAGATGGAATAGCAGAAACTGGTGGTTCAGAAATTCATAGTTCCCAAAGGATGAATCCTACTGATTCTGGTGACCCATTGGCTCTTTCTCTAGTGGCACCATGAGGTCGAACAATTAGTGGTTTTAAAAATAGAACAGACATTCATGTCCCCCTTAGTATAAAGTGTATTCAACTGGTGAACCCCTGACTTTTTATCCAGCGCCATCATCAGGTCAAAATTTCAAACTACCTTAAAAACTAAAACAAATTCCATCAGTCTCAGCTGTACTTTAGTTGAGTCTTGATTAGCAAATCTTAGCATTCTTACATGCTGAACTAAGATGGTGACCATGATAAACGTCATATTGGTTTAACATCAGTGTTGGCATTTTTATTGTGACGGCGTTATCAGGCTGTTGTTATTATAAAGCCCAATTGCAGCGTTACTGAGCAGGTAGCCTGGCTTTAGCCCCTAAGTCTCGTTGGGTTCATACTGCTGCTCAAACTATGTCCGCTGTTGTATTAGAAATAATAAAGAAATACATATGTTTAACATGTGGATGTAATACTTAAGTGTTTCGTACTTAAAAATGATGACTAACCTTGTTAACATAAAAGTTGCCCTTTTTTCTTTAAAGGTCATATGCACCTTTTGTGTTGAGAAAAGATCTTTGAACCATAAGCAAAGGGCCAGAGGGAGTAGTGAGGGAGGTTTGGGGGTTGTCTCAGTCTGTCCAAGGCTTTCACCAATTACTCCTTTTTCTCTGTGATTTGTCTTACTGATACGTCTGAAAATTGCTCAGATGGGATGAACCCAGACTCTGGCCTCCAAAGCTCCTGGGTGGTCAGTCTATCAGCAGACACCAACTATCTCCCTCAGCATCAGTGTCACACCAGAGCCCTAATCTATTTGGCAAGCAAACGCCATTGTTGTCATTAGTCTCTGGAAGGCCTCTTGGGGGTCAGGAGTAGCTTGTTTGGTTACTGAGGCAGACAGAGCTGGCCCTAGAGGAACATGAGGGTGAGGGTCAGTGTGGGTGTCTAATGTGGCTTCATGACTGACTGTTATATGACATTAGAGTGTGTGAGAGCCTTGCTCGACACTAACATATGCGTATGTTATACAGCCCAGTCTTTATTGCCATTGTTGCTATGGTGTTATCACATGGAGTTGCTGACAGATGTTGGACCAGGCTGAATGAAATTGATGTCTGAATCTAATGTGGACTGGGTGTTGCGTCGGTATTGTTTACACCCAACCAATGAGAATTGCTGGGAATTTGTGTGTGTGTCTCTCATGCTTTGAGCATGATCATTTACAGCTTTTTCATCACAAAATCTATTTGAACGTGTTTTTCTACTTTGACATTTATATTATGCTCACATGTGTTAGTTATCAGGAGGTATGAAAGTAAATATGGTGCAAAACGTGAGAGAGCGTAAATGCGATGTGAGCATTTGTAGAATATGATTTGAGAGCTTGTAAAAAAAAATCTGTACTCGAATTGTTTTTTTTTCCACTTCAGTCACTTCTCCATTACAACCACAACTTAGTGATCACAACCTCTCAAATCTGTTGCTGCAACATGCTCTCTCGCATCACACAGCGGCGAGTTTGCACCCTCTACTTTTGCAACACTTCTTTTGATACGTTTGGTGCAAAACTAATTTGTACCTGTGGACTTAGTCTGTGGCACTCCGAGCCAACAGGACGGCCGGGGACAGCAGGGTTTCCATCGCCAGATGAGGGACAACTCTGTCCGGCTAATTTATGTAGCATGAAAGCTAGAGTTAGCTAACTAGCTGCCTGTCCGCTTCCAAATACTGTAAATACCTTTTACTTATCTCAACACTTTTAACAGTCAAACTGAAACACTGGTGGTGAGCTCCATGTTCTGCAGCCGCAGACGGACTGCCATCAGTAAGGAGAAGAGGTCCTGTGTAGACCTGTGATATCTTGCAGCTTGCATGTCCCATGGACATATGCATGGACACCTTAGCCTCAAACAGAATAGAAACACACTGGGTTCATATAATTAACTATATGCAGACAAAGAGACTATTAGCCATAAATACCTAAAAGAAACAAAAGAATGACACAAGGAGTCAAAGACATCTGGATCCCTTACAGGCATACCCCGTATCCTGGCAAAGAAACCAGCATCAGCTTTACATTTCATCAGACCACCACACTACCACTACCACCGCAAGCAATTAGTTCAGCATGGCTTATATCTTGCCCTGTCTCTTTCCCTGTGGGAAAGACAACCAATTAGGCTGTGCAGGGGAACGCAGGAGGAGAGAGCCAAAAAATGAGAGAAATGTTAACCCAAAGTGAAAAGCTGGGGAAAATACCAGCCGCATGTTAAATAACAATGGACAGCTTGAGTCAGTGAGGGGACTGTCAGACCGGCCAGAGATGCAGTTGTTTGAAATCTTCACTCCTGTGCCACTCTAGAAGGAACGAGACGGGGGAAATAGTGGCTGACCGCACCCTTGAAGAATGTTCTCCATATCTTATGTGTGTGTGGTATAAATCACAGAATATATATACTGAGTGATAGACCACCACATCCTATTTAAGTGTTTATGATGCGCATGAGATAAGCCTCCCACCACTTCTCTCTTACAGTATATCCCCTAAAATACTTTGTACCAGCATAGGTGTGTGTATATATATATATATATATATATATATACTCTGTGTGTGTGTGTGTGTGTGTGTGTGTGTGTGTGTGTATATCTATCTCTTTAAACTCCTAACACTGTTATGATAGATGGACCAAAGATTTTCCCAGGTTGAGTTTCCGTAGCAACTATTGATTTGCATTCAGTTATAGTCCAACCAAAACTGGATATTTTAGGCCAATACAGATGTTGATATTTAGGAGTTGAAAAACATCTGGTTTTAATATGTCAGCTGATAAAAATTTCCTTAAAGAAAAACATTTTTTAAAGGATGCCTTAAATTTGGGGATTGTTCCAAGATATGGACTGAGCCAACACTTTACAAACTTATAAAAAGTTATTAGTGCTCTCTTTTGAAAACACTATTCTAAATCTTTGGCATTTCTGTTCCATAATTACTTGTGGCTACTGAGATACTGAAATATCTGCAAAAAATTATACTGGCCAAAATACCGTCTGCACGATTAATCGGTTAGACTCTAGCTTCACTTCACCAAGCTGGTAAGATTCATTCCAATGTGATTAAGTTCCTAAAAGATGTTTATCTTTTTACGATGAATGAAAACTCCACCTGTAGTGGATTTTACAACAGAAAGGATTTTTTTTTTCTTGGGTGGTGACTATAATAAAAAGTGTAATATTTTCAGGTCCTGCGGGTAGAGCACTTTGATGAAGTGTGAGTGAGTTTTTGCACATTTTTTTTCTGCTTCCATGGTATCAGTGAAAAACAATGATTATCCTCTCAAAGCAGAATCAGAAACATATGCCTATCACAGTGTGCAATCTTTGGCAATAAAGCTTTTGTAGCTGTTGAACGCATGTAAATTGCATTAAGTCATCAAAAGAAAAATGGTGATGTGCTTTGAGGGCATAAGCACTTGGGACTTGCATTAGATCAAGGATTTTGAAAATTAGGAGTGAGGTATGCAGGCTTCTTACCTCTTCCAAGTGTATTCCCTTGTGTCTGCTGGATTCCCCTCCTTCTCGGTGAAATCAACTGCTTGACATTTAAATGTTCAACATTAAAGTTAGAGGGAATTTGTTGAACCCCAAAGATTGTATCACAAAGCTTTACAGCAAAGTAAATATAAGACAAAACACTTTAAACAAAATAATTAAATAGTAACCTCATTTAGTCAGACGGTCTAACCACTTAGTGCCTGTAGTCTTATTCAGGTGACAAATGTATTTATTTATTGTAAACAGCTAGGTAATGTAGTTTTTACCAAATGTCAACGAGAACTAAGTAGTGTATTTGTCCGAGACTATTTTGCGCTGCGGATTAATACACATTCTGTGGTCTAGTGATTATTTACTTAGACAACAATGGAGGACTGTGGCATGGATGAGAAAGCTGTATCAGGCTATGGATAGAGAGAATTTGTTGATGGTTAAAAAAAAAAAAAAGTCGGCACAATTGGTTTTGCTTTTTGCCATCTGATTACCTTTTTTTCTCTCACTTTTCCTCCTTCAGGGATGCTGGTGGTGATCGTACTGCTTCTTATTGCAATCATAGTTGTCGCCGTATGGCCTGTGTAGCAGATGAGGACGGCAGTGTTCATGGACCTGTGCTAAACGACTACTGCTATGACACTTTGGTGCAGAACACCAGCTTGAAACCTTTGCACCTGCAGTACACACATGTACAGTTAATTAAACACTTTCTCACACAGATTTTATTTTGTTATTCTTCATCTTCATATTGAGACAAAGGTCATTTGTTGCTGCCCAACCAAGCCAATGTGAAATAAAGACTTAAGTCCTGTAGCAGCACACTTGCATGTTTCTATACAGTAAATTGTTGGTTGGGTGAATGACATTAGCATCCCAGCAGAATTTTTTTTTCTATAGAATATGTAAATTGTCCTCTGTACCAGTTGTTCAAGTGGATATTAAAGTGACAATGTATTAAAGAGTTAAATTATTTGGAGGTTTGTAAGCCCTTAAAAAATAAATAATTGTAGCTTGGACTGTGGCAAATGTTGACCCAACAGCAGGACCTCCCGCTGGTAACAGGAGCTTTCCTGTCATAAGTCTGTCTGTGGTCTGGGCTGAGACTCACACTGGGCAATGTAATTCCGCAAGCTTTGCAATATTCACACTCCTTTATATTTACCCATTCGTTACTGTAGCAGCTGTAATGTTATCATTTGTCTTGGGATTTTTTAAACATTTATAGAATAGCACTCAGCCAAAACAAACAGCTTGGCTTTGTAACTAACATGGCTGCTCTCCTTCCTTGTAAATCAATTCCGCTTGTAATTTCTAATAAATGACATTTCCAGTTAATAGTCCCTGGACTCCTATCTGTCTGCATTAATGCTCAGGGTTTATGCTGGAGGATTGCAGTTTTGTAACATATTTAGCTGAAAACACTAGTATCACCATTTTTCCTTGGGAGAAATCTGCATAATAATGTTTTGTCTACCGTACATGTTATGAAGTGAAAACCAGTTAATGGAGAAAGTTGGACTATATTCCTTAGTGTTAACTTAACTAAATAATTAAAATCTAATGATAAAAATTCAAATTAAATCAACAGAAGCAAATGGTTTTCAATGTAACAAGTTTATTTCAACTGAAAATCTGAATTTAGTTCTACCAGGTTGGTGTGTTCAGTAGTTATGTCTTTCTTTAATGGCAATGATCTAAACAACCACAAACAAGTAAAAAAAAAAAAAAATCCACAATGTCTTGTGTCATTAAATATATTCATATATAATAACCATAATATATTAGTACGCATTGTAAAACAACATTGCTAAAATGTCTTGGCAATGGTGACAACTAAACAACATTTACAATTCATAGTATGAACACAAAGCAATGCTTTGACAGGTATGTGTGTAGCATTTCATCAGGAAGCTTGTCAGACAATCGCTCAGGAGACATGTAAAAATTACAGCATGGGACTACAGAGACTAGAGAGGTGTAATTACAGATTATATTGTGCCAAACAAAAAAACCATTGACACGTAATATGTTGTAGGATTAACAATGGTAGCAGGGACGTTGAAATATACTGTGTGAGAGTATGTCGTCATCAGAAGAGCATCATGATGGACTGACATCACAATCATTGGACTGATTGTACATTAAAAAAGAGAAGAAAAACAGCGTAAATGTAGTACTTCAGCAAACCATGTCATCTGTTCTTTTTATCTTACAGTCAAACCCAGGTAATTTGGATTTCTCATGATTTAAAAAAGCCTGTCTTACTGGTCATCATCTAGAAGCCATTTCAGTCCAATCAGAAAATTCCTAAAGAAATGAGTAATTTTCTGAGTGAGTGGAATCCGAAATGACCATTTTTAAACCGAGGACGCAGAGAATCCATTAGATTAAAACCACGTGTCTTGAAAAGAGTCGTGCTGTGGGGCAGATTAAAAGGTAGTAAATGTGATTTTGTGAAACAACAAATGCCGGAAACTTCAAACATGTTGCTCACAGTGTTTTGGGATGGACTAAAAAGGAACTCCAGTTTATGATACATCAGACACACTACAGGCTTTTACAAACCAGAGCTGTGTTTTTACCACGCATTCCTTGGAGAAATCCAAACCGAACTGCATACAAATAAATGAGCAATGTGGTTTGAATCAAGCAGCGTCAAGTGATTCGCCCCTTTTCTCCATGTGCAAGTGTTGAAGTGAAGAGAATTATTGTGACAGTTCAATGGGAAACTGTGGCTTCTGACTGGTTGCACAGTGAATGTACAGTCATGCATTGTTTGCAAAAGAGTGTGTGTGTACTGTAAAGGTATTTATCTCAAATCTCATAGTACTGTAAGAATTATTGTAGATGAAAACAAGCCAGTGTGAGGTGGATTTCAAAAATACTTTTAAGTAATGGTTGAGCACTTTTGTCAAGGTGCAGTTTGCGCTGAAGTTTTCTTTTATTTCTGCGCTAGGATTGATTTCTGCACCACATGAGGTAAGGACATTGTTTTCTTTTCAGAGTCCTTTTCAGGTTTAGTGGTCGGTAGCTGTCCACATTGCAGTATCTTCCTTTGTCTTATTCATACATATTTGAAAGATGAATTCTGACACATTGTCAAAAGTATTTTTCATGAGCTGATGCAAATGAATACATTTTAGATCATACAAATATCTGCATTGTTGCACAGGTGAGATACTCTATGCAGGTATTTCAGTATCCTCTTAACAACATGCAGTACTTGCAACTGCACATAAATAATGCTGCATCCACTTTGTAAAATGATTGGAACCCCAACCGTATATTGGGTAACTTTCACAGCTCTAATCGTTTTGTGGTAAAAGTAAATATTGTCACTGAAATGTTGCTGTTAATAAATTAAAACTAAATAAAAAAATTGTTTTGTAGCCGTTCCAGAACCCATATTCATTATTATGTTTTTCTATTAGCTTTACTGCCTTTAGACTGTAAAAAAAAAAGATTACCACCAAAGAACAATTCCTGATTATGTGAATGTTTTAATAATGTTTTTATGCGTCTTGCCGCTGGTCCTTTGATAAACTTCTGCCGGAGTTGTGAAATAAATGAAATCTCAATTACAGTAAGTACTAAAGTGAAATCAGTGATTATAAACTGTCCTCTCAAAAAAGGTGTAATTTTAACATTAGTACAATGAGCAGCATCAGTTAGTGAATTAAACATTACAATCTCAAACAAGTTGCGTTCACATGCAGGCTTGTACAAATTCTGAACCACCAAAATCTAACTAGTGAAATGTAAGGAAAATAGGGGAGTAATAATCAAGATTCATCAGGTCAACAATTCTTTTATCAATTGTGTAAAAAAGTAGCACTACAGATGTGTTGTTTCTTGAGTTGCAGAAATACCTGAATTTGTACAACAGGGGAAAGAAATGGCAACTCACTAACAGCTAAATGTATTATGCATTTTTGGGGCTTGCAAACAATAGTATTTATGGCACAATTCTTAAGTGAGGGAGTATTATTGCCTAAATCAGATCAGTGAAGACTTGATAAAACAAGCTCGCTTCTTAGCTACAAATACAACAAGAAACCCATGCAGAGGCAAACTTGCAGTGGTAATTAAGTGGCTTTTTCTGTCATTTTTGCACCAGCAGAAAATGTCCATAAAATTGTACCATAAAATATAATGATTTTATACTAAGATAAAGAAAACAAACACAAATAACTTTATATGCTGGTAATAGGTGCAAATTTGGCAAATCCACAAGAGAGACAAATCTCAAAGTAAAATAAAACATAAAACCAAATCTGCAAGGTGAGCTCCTTCAACAAAAGTTCACTACAAAAACCAATCATCCTAAATAATTCTCTTCATGCTTCTACACAAAAAAAGCAGCGACATAAACAGTCTCTTGTCTGTCCGTGGTCCTCTGTCTGCCTCTCTTTCACCTTTATTTTATTTTTTTCTTAAAATCACCTGCTCAGTTTTTATCTTGAATTCCTCCCCCTCTGCGGCATTCTCTCCATCTTTTTCCTCTTATGGCTTCTTGCATTTGCCTTTCTTTTCGCGCTGCTGGAACTTTCTGAGCCTGCGTGCCCACGTGTCCCTCCACTGGATAACCAGGCTGCCTTTGTCTGCTACCACTCCACTCTGGCCGGGGGAGTCCTCGTCATTCCCCAGCAGAAGGTACTTTTTCCCAGGCTTGATCTTAGGACACTTGCAGGCCACGTCTTTGGTGCGGACCCACAGGAACTGGTCCCCACGGCGGATGCGGCTCTCGCCCTGCTTGTAGACAGAGATGATGTTGACGGTAAACTTCCACCACTCACCGGCTTTGTCTGCCTTCAGGATGTGCACCTGGACAGCTGCAAAGTGAAGTCGGGGGGACAAAAGAGATGCGTTATCGCTTTGGCCTAATGTGAGATTTCTTATATTCAGTTGTAAAGGTTACTGCCTCCACTAACAGTCTGCAGATGCTGGTGGCTTTGTGAGGCATGCTAACATGCTTGCAATAACTACGTTAACATGCTAATGTTTAGAAGATATAATGTTTACCATGTTCACCATCTTAATTTTAGTAATTTGCATAAATTTAAACAGTTGTGGTAATGCTATTAGTTCTGTATTTGGCCATATATCGAAGTATTTGAAAAAAAATCTATTTCTTTAAGGGGACATTAATATGTGAACACTTTTTTTGGGCATTTTATTTTTGACAGGACAGCTTAAACATGAAAGGGGAGAGAGAGGGGGATTGACATGCAGCAAAGGGCCGCATCTGTGGACATGTTAGGCGGTTTTTATGCACAAAAACAGCGTAATGCGTTGTTATAAACTGGCATTGCTAACAATGGCTAATCTGGCTAGAGCTACTGAAAACAATAAAAATCCAACTTGTAACAGGAACGCATTCAATTCAGGTGTGACGTCATTCCCAGGTCCCAATCTGACCCTTTATTTACTGAACTCTACTGTGTTTGTTCACATAAACCTGCTCATGTCCCTTTCTTTACCACAGCCAGGCTCTAAGTGTTAAGTAATGAGACCACAGAAACACCTTGGAGTACCTTTGTGAACGGGCACCCACGATCCCAATAAACTACACTTGTGGTATAAATATAGTTTCTATTCCCAGTGGAAAAGGCCGGTCTATGGTCCAGCTATGATATACAGCCCTACGTGCATAATGACCATTACTGCTGACAGAGCAGTGTGATTTGTAATGTGATTAGGAGGCAAGGTAGGGCTATTAGAGACGCAAGCTGGAAAGACACTTAGTGATATCACATGATGAACCGGTATGGGGAGGGAAAGAGAGGGCTGCCTCTCATAGATCATAACCCAACATGTATCAATATGTATTATATTGACCAGATCTCTATTGAGTTCCATTGTACTTCCCCTGTACTTATGGGACAGCTTGTGAAATGGGTCACTGGTTTCTCCTTCAGTGTCAAGGTAATGGAGCTGAACATCATGGCAGTATTAGGAGATATATCCTGTACATGTTGGATCACCGCCGAGGGGTCACACTTTATGAATGACAAAGAGCTAAAACTGGCTCTAAAACTTCCTAACTTTGTAAACTGAGAGCACATCTGTTTCTAGATTACATTTCTACTGTAGTTTCCACTACTCTTGGTGTTTTTCTGCATCCAGGGTCAATTCAAAATCTGCTGAAGATTCCTGCAGAGGACTTGAGATGTGTGAGATTCACTTCTTTTAAAAGCAGTATTATAAGAGTATTATATTTAAGTCGTTAAAGGTTTGTGTGCACTATGCTTTCTGTATATTTTGTAAAACCCATTGGGGTTTTCTGTGTATGAAAAGTGCTATATATACGTGAAGTCTGCCTTGCCTTGCTTTTTACAATTAGTGTAAATGTGGGTTTCTTTGAATGTTATCCTCAATATTCTTCGACATAGATATAAGGGAGTCTCCTGGATTATAAATCAACCCTAAAGGTTATTATAATGGCCACCAGTTTTACTTATTTCAACTTTGTTCTTGGGAAATCATGTTGTGTTCATTAGTTTTTCAAGGCCGATAGCTCAATATACTACACTGTCCATGAGCAATTTCAGCTACGGATAGTTTTGTCAGTTTTCTCAACAGCGTAATATTTAGTGTCCGGCAGCCACCAACAGCAGTGCACATAACATTCTTTTAAGCTCTGTGATTGGATTTTTTTTATTTTTACCAAAAAGCACCTTGGGAAGCTTGTACCTTTGATTTCCAAGAACCAAGTATTTTCTAACCCAGTTTTTCATCCTTTGTACTGATGATTAAACTGGAACATTTTACGTCCATCCAAGCTGTAGCAGAGCCCCAACTGTGAGTTGTATCGTCAATGTAGAAAATTAATGGGAGTTTTACTTCTGGTACCAGGGCCCCCAAAATACCTCCTCCCACTTTGCAACTCTCTTGAACTTTCATTTGCTATGAACTCCTATCTTGTCTATACATTATATTTTCTGCACGTTATTGTGCGTCATTTTCCCCCCTAATTGTACTGGAAGTCCCCTGTCAACAGGGACTCAGTGGCTCATCTGGTGTGACATGGTGTCGTCGGCACCACCTTGCACCACCAGGAGCTCTTCTCTCTGTGTTTCGTCACTAATCACTGTACACTGAGATGACTGGAGTAGTTATATCCAGGCTTTTCTTGACATCAGACATGTTCACCCCCTCCCTACTCCCTGTTCCCTCTTGTGATTCTTTATGTGCGTCTGTATGTGTGTCTTTATGTTGACCACAGGAGCTTGAAACATTGTTTCCCTACACAGCATGGAGCCCTGCTCCCCTGCTGATCTTTTCAAAACAGTCCAAAGCTATGGCTATCTCAATTTATCCTGTAGATTTACATTGTGTTTGACTTTTCGTACGCTTTGCTGAGCTTGTGTGTGGTAAATACTGTACGGCGATCTGGTTCTTGTCTGTTATAAATCTTGACTAATGCTGTTGCAAGCTAAGGATTGATATGACAAGAAGCTTAATGGTTCTCGTTTACATCGGCAGCACAAAGCCCTCCTGGTGAAGGCAAGGCGAGGAGAAAATGGATTACACAGAGGAAGATGTAGGATTTTAAAAGGGGACAGGAGGATTTAATATAAATAATCTTTAAAAACCTACAACGGATCAAGAGGATGAACATACTGTAATAATTAGCCAGGACTGATTAATAAGCTGTTATTGTTTTACATATTAATATATAAATCACTGTATGTTTATAATTGCTGTCCATGTCTGTCCATAACACAATGAGAAAAACCCTTCCCTACTGTTGTATAATATACATAAATTCTTCTGAAAATGTGTCTCTTGTCTCGGGAGCTTTTCCTCTTTTCTGCCGTTATGCTCTGCTTCAATCTCTGTCTCCCCACATAAAAATATCCTGCATCTACCCTCAGAAACATTGGTCCAAAAGAGGAACTTCCATTTATATTTGCTTGGTATTATCTCAACCATCAGTACCAGCAGATCCACTACACTTCACGCACGCACTCACGCACACGCCAAATCAGTTGGGAGGCTCTGCTGGCTTCACTCTTGTGAGATGAGATGTACGTACATGAGGGAACTCTGGAACTGTTGAGTGATAGTTTCTCCAGCAGGACATCCTGATGTCTCTTTTTACCTCTATACTTCTCCACCCTCGAATGCTTTTACCACTCAGGTGTTCCGTAAATATTCTGTATGTCTGTATTTCTATAGATTTAAACTAAACATTAAACCTGATATTGTAAGGTTAACAACATTTTTTTCCGGCCAAACCAAAGAAAATCAAACAGCCATGTAGCTGACACATTCAGGGATGAATGGATACATATTTCAGAGGTAAGGCTCTTCTCACGACATCAACGGCAAGGCAGGCATTGGTGGAAGAGGAGGTGTCTATAAGCTGACCCCCTAACTCTTCCAAATCCCTGGAGAACAAAGCCCAGGACTGTCTGTCAAGCTGCTGAGGTATGCTGCAGGATGCTGCTGCTTGGTTGACCGATTCAGCAGCCTAACTTCAATCAGGGGAGGGGACAGAGGGAGAGGAAGAGGGGAGAGGTCATACGTCTTATCCACACCTTGAATGGCGTGGCGGACGGACGGTCACAGGAATGCAGCGAGAATTGCTTCGGTTGTGGGTTGTGGGGGAAGTGGTCTGCCTTAATGAGGATCTCTTAGAGAGCACCCACTGTCCATCACAGTGTCGGTGCCCCCCCCACACACACACACACCTCTACCTCATTTTTTATACTGCCTCTTCTTTCCTTCTGTTTCTCTGCTTCTCTTTTCCTCCTTGAAGTTCTTCTGTCTTTATTTGATCCTTTGTCTCTGTCCTCAGAAAGCTGGAGTAAGCCATCAGTGAAATGCTTCTCCTGTAAACTATAGCAGCTCTCCAGCAACGTGCTGGGCTGGGATGCAGGGGATGGGAATTCTGAGCCTAGTAGTAAACATATCCCAAACCAAAACATCTAGCGCTTTAAATTGCACAGTGATTCTACTGCTAAAGACGTTTGACACACACTATTTGCTCCTGCAGAATAAGAAACTTGTTTTTTACCCAGAGCCAAATCAGTGAAAAATGGAAAAATGTGTTTCTTTCATTACACCACGTTTTTAACATTTCCCGTAAAAACAAATGTTAATTCAAGTCATTAAATGGACTGTGTGTTGTCCATTGACTCACCGTAATCTTTCTTGCAGTACTTCTTCATGTTGATCTTCAGTTTGCCTTTAGATGCTTTGCAATAAGAGTCACAGTCTGCAAGAATAAGAAGCGAGAGAATACAGTTAGGAAATTAGAGCGAGAAAACAAACAGTTGTAATGGTATTTTATTTAGCAATGGGGTGAAAAGGTTGCAAATTAATTGTTAATAATTGGCTAAATCATTCTCACACTAAGCATTATACAGAACATGCAAAAAACGAAAAAGCCAAGTGGAGCTGTTTAAATTGCAAAAACTATAAAATTGTTAGGACAAAAGAATTTTGTTTGTTAAATCTTTGACAAGAAAAGTCCAAATAAAAAATGTTTATCACAAAATAAAAAATTGGATTGAAAATAATAAAATAAATCATACACAACACTTACACATTAAATTGAATACTACTACTACTACTACTACTAATAATTGCTAAAGTAATTAAAAACAATATTCATAAGTTCAATTCATGTTAATGTTTTTTATATATTTAAATATGTTATCTTTCACATGTGTAAAGATGGTGGTAAATAGTAAACACACTATATATGAGCTGGGAATATCATTAGTGCTAATGTTGAAAAAAAACCTTTATAATCTCCATAAGACTGAAATGTTTTCTTCTGGTGGGCCTTCATTTACATTTATAGCAGAGCTTTAACACATTTTCTAATTTTGAAACTTAGCTGCATTAGCACCACCTTTAGTGTCATGTCTGTCCTATCCTGCGTTTTTGGGACTGGCATTTTTAGTAAAGAAAGAAAGAAGACAAACAAACATCTAAAATTTCCTTCGGGATGAATACAGTCTAATCTATCTAAACAATGCCAGCAGAAACAGACATCTGCCTTTTGGATCCTGCCATTTACAAATTTAAAGAATGGTTCCCTGTAATGACAGCATCTCTGGCAGTCGTTCTTTTGGCTGACTGGTTGAAGAACATGTGTCTGCCTTCATTGTGTAGTTTAATGGGACTGCTGTGGTGCCACTGCTGGCATCATTAAGGGTGCATGTTTTGGTTGTGGTGGAGGCACTTTACTCCTCTAACCACATCTACATCTTCCATGTGTGATGGTGAGGACCTCTGAATCGAGCTGATGGTACCAGCAGTGGTTTAGAAGAAACACAAATCACTGCTGCCATCAACCCACTCACTCCCTGTCAGACTGTGGGAATGAGCCAGGCCTGTGTAGACAACCCTCCACCCATTGTAACTCCCCACCTCCCTCCCAAATCTCAACTCGCTTGTCACCTCAGCCCCTGATCTCCTGAAAAAAATAGCCCTGGGATCACTTCAATGTCAAGCTTTAGCATTTATTGCACTGAGGACATGGAGGGGGGGGGACGCTGATGGCAGGCAACTATTTGAGGGAGTAGAAGGTGGGGGGTGTGAAGGGGGTCAATGCCACACAAAGGGAGGTCAGGAAGGGAAAATTAGCCATCCATGAAGTGGTGGGCAGAGGAGCTTTTTTTGGGGAGGGGGGGCATCCACTCTGGAGCCGTGAACAAATAAATACCTCACGCAGGCAGAGGGTCACCTAAATCGCCTCATGGCTCACACACACACACACACACACACACACACACACACACACACACACACACACACACACGCACACACGCACGCACGCACGCACGCACGCACGCACGCACGTACGCACGCACACACGCACACTCATACTCATGTAGTATGTACATACACACTCTCTAAAGGCTCAGTAAGTGAATATGTAAAGTTGATTTGAGCTTGATGTTGTCATCTGGACAACAACCTCAAAACAGAACATTTGCTAGATGCTGTTTTTCTGTGCCCAATATCAAGTACAGCCTTGATTGAATTTTTTATATTCTATGTGTGGCGGAGGTAGGGGAATTCTGTACTTTATCTCCATTTTAGTTATTGGAAGTAAGCTGTTATTTATGTCAAGTTCTAGGCCACAAATGCATTGCAGATTATAACTAGCCCTGTTCCTTGTCCAAATAGATCAATGAGGATATCATAATTTTTTTGTATTATAGATTGCCAAGAGGTTACGGAGGCAACAGTATATCCCTTCCTCCACTTTGCTGGCCCCAGCAATCCAGAAAGTATATAACTTTAGTGATTGCCCCATGCTATGCTGTCACGCTGCCAGCCACATGCAGTGCTGGCAAGAATAATATGCTGTGAGGCCATACCATTACAAAAAAAATGTTTTCCCTTCTTTTCTGCTCATTGAGCACTCTCCCAACTGGCATAAATCGGATCCAGAGTACTGATTTAGTTTAAACTTCAGTGTTGCAAGTTGTGATGTGTATAGTAAAAGAAATTAGCGAGGAAGAGATGGATGGACATCAAGTAGTAGTGGAGGAGAGTGATGGGGTTGTGGAAGAAGGATTTGAGCTTTCAGGCAGCCTGAATATGAACAAACTTCATTGTTGTGAGCAGATCTGTGCTCCATGCCTTTGCTCTCCTTTATACTCTGTTTGAATGAGGTTGCCTGGGGAACACCATGACAAGAAAAAATGCAGGGAAGGAGGCGGGAGAATGAATACTGGTAGAGAGCGAAGGGGTGGAGAGGTTGACAAAAAAAGAGAAGAAGGCAGGAGTGAAGTTTATCTAAGGGGGTGGGAAGAAGAAGAGGAGGAGGACTGGGATTTTAAGTAAAACCCCAAATCAGCAAAAAAAAAACAAAAACTGGTTGCCTCATAAGCTGATGCTGGTTGTAGTAAATAGAGAGAGTAACAAAAATAGGCAAAGTAAATGAAATAGAGGAGTCTATATGAGCTGCACCTGATTACCATGTAAATGATGGAATGGGGAGCTGTGGAAAGGAAGCTTTGTTTTCTCATAACCCCCCCTTGATGCCATCATGATACTTCCCTTTGATAGCCTTTCGTTCCCCATTAGTGTACCCCTGAGACACAGCTCTGGGCCCCACTGAGAGCACCCCGAGATCCCCATTTAGGGCCAGGCAGTCCCCTACCGTGAGGACAAATGTTCCCTTTGTGCGTGCGTTACAAGCAGGGGAAGTGGGAGCAGTCCTGTAGCACTGAGCTAAAATGTGCTTTGGGTGTTCTGAGTAGATGTAGTTACTACAGCGCTTTGTTTCCTGCCTTTCAGAGCACAGAGAAGTGCGTAACTGAGAGGTGGACCTTTGCCCCTTCTATCAAAGTGCTGTACAACCCTTTAAGCTAATCGTTTTCATTTGGGATGCTTCTTACTAAAGCTGCTTCAAGACAGAATACAGTACTGTACAGTTCTATGTGTTTCAGCCAAAGCTTTAAAGTACCCAAAGACAAAGGCACAACTAGGCCTGGTTTGGGTAGTACACTAGTGAAACATACCCTAAATATAAAAATGGTAGTAGACAATGCTGCTCAAAATTACTTAGCTGCTTAAAATGACTTTAAAATCAGACTCCCCAACATCTCCCCAGAACCTTGGAGATGATGGCATACTGATCCAACACATCAAGGCAGAAGAAATAGTAAATAGTAATAGTAAATAGTGAAAATAGTTATCATAAACAATATTTTACATGATTGAGAACGACTGAAGCTACACAGAAGAGGTGTCTGACCGAGGATATACAGAATGGCACAGTGTGAAAAAAAATGCAGACAGGAATCTTAGTGAACTTTTCAGTACAAGTATTACACAAACTCTTTAATTTAATTTAATTAAATTTTTTAATTTAACTTTAATTACAGAGTTGAGAACTAAGAAAAGATCCATGTTTTAAAATTGCCATTCTGTAGTGATATATCTGAACACTGATACAGAATTTGTTTTGTTGTTGCTGTTGAGCATTTACCACACAGACAACATCAGATCTACATCAACATATGACCCTCAAAGCCAGTGGTGAGCAGCCAATCTATATCAACTCGATCTAGACACACTCTGGATATATAAATCCTCAGTGTGAACGTGGCCACAGAGACAGGGGGCATCAGATGAACTAGAGAAGCGAAACATGGAGGTGTAAATGACGGCCCAGGAGGAGGGCGTTCTCCCTCAACCAGACTGATTGAGAAACAAATTGCAGCAAATAAAGCATGTAATTAGATTATGGAGCCCAGTGTGCTGCCCTGCTCTGTTTATTTCTGCTCACAGGAGCTGTGAGTTTGGATCCTGTCCAGCAAAGACAAAGACAAAAAAGGAGGAAAGAAAGAGAAGGAGTCCCCCACTTCTTTTCTCATTGTATCATCGGAGAGTAAAAGATGGTTTGTTTTTAGACAGACAACAGCCAGCGAAGAGGCTGTAAGAGGTCCTGACCTGATTTTGGCATGACGTGCAATCAATTCTGATGTGTTGATTCGTCTTCTGTTACTGTAACTGAGGAGGTTCAGATGAGTCAGCTGTGTGACACCGAGAGAGGAAATAACCCTGCCAAAGTTTTAATGTCATTAAAAAAAAGCTCTTTGGGCACCAAAAACTAATAAAGGCTATTGATAATGAGAATTTGATACAGTGCTGTTCTATTTTTGGCCCTGCTCATTGCAGAAATGTGTTTTACCGTTATTTCTTCTCCAATTAAGTGGCGTAATAATATCCCCAAGTTGACATGACTGTGAAGCGCGGTGGAGTCAACAAGTACTGAACAGGGTGTGTGAAGTAAGACTCATGTCCCAAAAAATCCAAGGAGTGGTCCGCCACTGATTTTGATCACTTCCAGCCTTGGACAAGACACACACACACACACACACACAC
>NC_045734.1:17778229-17778592 GCF_008692095.1 Etheostoma spectabile
AAGACTGAACCTTGTTACTCTTTTGAGCCTCATCATCGTCATTCCAATTCTCCTCCTCCTCATCATAATTAGTTACTTTCACATCTTGTATCATGACAGGCCCGAGGCGGCCATCACAGGTCATCAGCGGTTAATCTCCTCCACATTTCGTTGCTGCATAGACGTCTCTGTCACGACCCGTGGGAGTGGCGACTCACACCATCCGTGACCTACCAGCACAATGTGTGTTTTGTCTGGGCCACACCATCGGGGGTATTCTCCATGCATTCCAGCCCTACGTGTGGTCGAGAGAGGGAAAGCCCTACTGCAGGAGACAAATTAATATCCACTCCATTTTCCCTCATGCTCTCCATTCCCCCCCCC
>NC_045734.1:17778602-17803639 GCF_008692095.1 Etheostoma spectabile
CCCGTTCCTACAACTGAGGCGCAACAAGACACCTGCCTCACAGCTGTCAGCCCAATACCCCCTGGTATCACACATACATACACACACACATGCACACGCGTGTGGACAATTCTTCCACGTATATGTACATGTAGCCTATATTATTTAAAAATGAACTTTTTACATGTCTTAATTGATCCTACAAGTTTCCATTTTTTTTCTGCATCTTTTCCCCTCCATACTGTTTCCTCCTCTACCTCCATCTGCTCATTCTCCTTTCTCTTTGCCTTTATGTTTTTCATTTTTCTTCTTCTTTTTGGATTTCCCCCTCTTGCTTTTGACTTCATCAGCCTTTTTTCGTCTCTATTCTCGTGAGTAAATGTATTCTACACCACCCATAACTACTTTACCACTGCTATTATAATTATTATTAATTATAATTTATATAAATATATAATATAAAATGTAGTTGTTATAATAAAATAAATATATAACTAAATAAAATAATATTATAATTTTAATCTTTACTGTGCAGCAGGTACTATAGGGTGGAAATTATAGTTAGATAATATGACCACATCTGTTTGCAATCCCATATTAGGTGATATCATACCTGTTTGAATATCAGGCTGAGCATGGCGTGTGTTTGCTCTGCAACCTTCTGACGAGGTTCAGAGGTTAATGTATGCATCCTCTGGGCCTTAAGCACTACATTATTCTGACGTGGTCAATGCACGATGTCCATCAAGGTTCTCCACCTTGCAATCTGCTTGATTTCAACTTCTCTGGGCTGCCCATTATACATATGAGAGGGAACCTCCCAGAACTCTCTTTCGTGATTAGATTATATTCATAGCTACATGGTCCGAGTCATTACATACTCTCCTTCAGGTTGTGTTTACATTAGTTCAATGACATGGCTTAATTCGTTGGGTTACAAAAAGCTGTTTATACTTAAAACAGGGTGTAGCCAAAGGCAAATATTTCACATGATAACAGTAAATTGGAGGGAAAGGTAAGGGTATGGTTTTCATCCATATAAAACACAAATATCCAAAATGCCTTTTTTACTTGTCAATGTTTATGTACATAAACCAAAAAGTAAAAATGGTGATCAACTTTGCATTTATTTAAGTTGATGAAGTAATAAGGGTCCATATCACACTTATCCAGTAATCCCTCAATAAGGTGAGGAAAATTCCCTACACCCTAAAAGCTGGCAGTTTCCTGACAAGGGGGCCCAGAGAAACTCCAGATATTCTAGCTCGGCACCACCCACAGTGTTATGTGGAGACAAAGCGTGAAACAGAGGGAGACGAAGGAGCTGGAGGAGAGAGAAAAGAGACTAAATAGAAAAGAAAGAAGTGGAGGAGGGTTGGGCACCAGCAGTATCCTGACTGCGTTGTCAATCAAAGCTGTCCAGGGAACATTAGGGCCCAATAACAGCCACAAGAGCCTCTTATCCACTTACAGTACTTTATACTTTATACTCTTTATTGAGGCCTCCAGAAACTTCATGGGTGAGACAGAGCAAACATGCTGCGAGCCAGATGACCCAACTTTTTCCACCATGCAGCAATATAACAAAATGCGGAACCTATTCCATTCTACGTATTATCTATTCCTATTCCAAGAGGGTTTGTACATATATGTCTGTTTTTGTTTATGAAGCACAAGAAGTTTTGGGTACTTCACATACGTAGGAATTATGCCGCATTACATATTACTTACTGTTCCAAGTTTACTCATATCACAATTTTCATTGAAAAGATTGCATATAATTCAACTGAAAAGAGCCTCAGCGACCACTTACATTAGCCAGCATCCAACCAATTCATACAATAAATGAACTCACATTCCAGAATCTCTAAGTGTTCAAACTAATCAGAAGTGAGCCAACATTAGAGATAATGCACTAATAATGCACTGATAATGCACTGATATATATATATATATATATATATATATATATATATATATATATATTAAAACACTTATGTTTTACCACAATAATAGTTACATTTACCATTGCTGAACCCATTCTGACTATTTATTGTTATATAGTTTTTCGGTCGTATCATCCAGTTTTAGTATTTGATGTACCACAGCTAATCCTGATGTCATAACCAGTCCTTAAAAATAGGACAATAAAATCCCCTGTGGTATCATTTCAACCATGAATTATATGGTGAACGAATGAAAAAAAGTGTTATTGAATCCAACACTGAATTACAAATTCCTGTGCACCTCAATCAGTCCTTCCCTCACTTCACTGCATTGGACGGAGAGGGAGTTTGGAGAGACGAAATATCATCAAATCAAACAAACTGTCAGGCCCCCATGCTAGACCAACACCCCACTGTGCTGCAGTTAGACTGATTAATTGTGAAAGTGTGAGAGATTAAAGGAGGCACATCCCAGGGTTGCTGCTAATGGATTTAATATTCATGAAGCTTTAATAAGGAGGGGGAAGGCAACAGGGATCCAATTTATCTGGCGGTTTGTTTATTTTTTACATTGGTGGAAAAATATTGTGATGATGCGTGGGACTGTTGAAGAAAATCCCATAACCGTTTATACATACTTCCACAATATTTTCTACATCTTCCTCCAGGCCAGATGTGCTTATATGGATGTGCAGCAGCATATAGATGAATAAAAAAAAAAGATAAAGTAAATGTTTGTTTGACTCTCTGCTGTACTCACCTGATGGTTCCTCTGTACTGCTGGATGGGGTTGTAGGAGGTACAACTGGAATCTCTACTCCCAGAGAAAACATGACATAGATGCAAAGAAAGATCAGTTTTATTATTATTATACACATTCATACATACATACATACATACATACATACATACATGTATTTTATGCCTTTGTGTGCATGCATGATGTTACAGTGTGTCAATATGCACATTTGATAATTAAGGGTTAAGGCTAAATAATGTAAAGAATTATACCATTATAAGGAACATAAGTTACTCAAAGCTCTTGTTATGGTTGATAGTAGATTGCAAATTTGCTAAATTACTAACAAGTGGTGCTTTTTTATTTTCTTTATTCACACAAAGTTATATCAGACGGTCAAAGTGTGAAATGTGTACATAAATAAAGCTTTTGTGAAGTTCAGTCAGAAAGTGTTTTTCCGCTAACACTCTTTTATTAAAGATTTATTATATCTTGTCCTTTCCAATCTTCCTCAATACATATTTGTTTTTTTCAAGCCATATCTGACCAATACACATTATTCCTGTGTTTCAAAAACCAGTCAGATTTTGGATGTTCAAAATATAATTTACAAAATTGGTATGGTACCGACCATGTACTGCAACATCCCTGGCTGTGTTGCATCTTTCTGCCCCATAATTTTGTTTAATGTCTCTGCTCTTATCTGCCTAATAAAGACATGAATTCTCCAAAAATTAATTTTAAAAACTTTAAGAATGTACCAACATCTACCTGCTTTCTCTGTTTCATCCTCCTCCCCTGTACCCTTCTGCTGTGGAAAAACTACAACGGAGCTGTATAATAGTCCAAAGACTTGATTCTCTCAGCCCTCCCTCATACTATATCCACAAGTGGGTAGAAAGTTGACACTCAGAGAAACCATGCATGAAGAACGGCCCTCTTATCTCCAAAGGAGCAGGACGGCAACAGAAAATATAAAACACACATAATGCCTTTTTGTTATTGTGGGCAGCAGGGACAGAAGGGGCTCATCAAAAAGTCAGTACAGAAGACAAAACCACAGAGATGTATCAAAGATACATGCAAAGAAAGAGGTGCATAACGGTGGTGGTTTCAGCTGTGCAAACGTAAGGACTTTGTGTGTATGAGGGAAGAAAGAAAGAATCAAGTCTTTTGATCGAGTAAAATCGGATTTCCTCAGCTGGGATTGAACACATTTGCTTCCTACTTTCTGATTGTACACAACATTTATGTCACCATAAATCATAATATGTGGAATGTTGTGCACACCTAATTGTTGCTGTCTTGACATAATGAGGCCTATCTATATAATGACAACAAAAATAATTGCTTCCAAAACAATAGTTAGTTCCCTCCGCTGATATTGTTGATCAGCAATCTTCCATCAGTATTCAGCCACCACGAGTTTAAATAATGAGCCTGTTTCTCATAATTGACTCATGCAGATTTATGGCTTACAACGCTGGAAGGTGTTCACTAAGTCAAAGATATAACATGACTCTGTATTAAAATGGAACTTGGTAAGCGCTATCGCTGTAACAGTGGTCTGGTAAAGATTAAACTGATTACATACTGTAGGGAGGGACTTTATTTCCATCTCACAGTGATCACTGCATGTTTGACAAATCAGCTCTTACTTGAAATTTTCCAGGAATCAATGATATCTAATAAATTGATTTCATGTATTTCATTGATGGACCTCAGCCATGTAAATCCATGTAGAGATGTATTCATAAGCATTCCATACAATGACAAGAGCACCAATTAACATGTTTTCAGAATGAGACAAAGGAGCCAAGACATGGGGCTATTATTCAATGCAGCTTTAAATCTTCAACTGCGGGCCTTCCCTGAGGCGATGCTAGATTATTTCTTAATTTTGACTTTAATACAAGGATATATTTTAGCTATTAAATGGTCATATAGATGCTAAGAACAAGATTGATTTTGTAATTCAACCTAAATCTTCCCAAGCTATCTAAGACACTTTGGGGCTTGGAGATGCTGGTGTTAACAACTTTGTATCTTTACCCAGATTTATGGAGAGACCAACAAGCCGAGACCATAACCGTGAGGCTCAGTGTAATGGTGTGTTTATTTAGGCTAGCGGATTTACTGGTCAGAAAACCGACAGTCAGACAATGAAAAGTCTGCTTTTACAGTGTGTGGTTTTTTGTGTAGCATACTGTATTATGTGTTGACTGGGTGTGATTTTGAACATACACATGTGTGTGTCATCAATCTGGTGTGTCCCTCCCTTAGTCCTAAAGTGAGGCAGACATGATAAAGACTGGGTTCCACGTACTTATGCAGGGGGCAATGGGCGAGCGGCTCTGCTGGTAGCCTTTAGCACAGCGGTTGCACGTGATACCAGTCACGCCGTCTTTACAGGGACATTGTCCTGTGGTTTGGTTACAGGTTTTGCCAGCAGCACCCACGGGATGGCAATCACATGCTGTGAGGAAACAGAGGAAGAAAGAGAGGCACAGTGAGTGGTCACACACAAACACACACACACATGTGAGGAGATACAAACACGTACTACCTATAGAGAGAGTGCAGGTGGGTACACAGCAGTGGAGGCAACAACAATAGAGTGGTGAGAGATAGGTGGAGGCGTGCGCAGAGAGACAGAACTTACCACGGCGCTCATTTTGAAGCGAATGTGGCATTACGACTAAATGAGCAACACATCCGCCTCAGACATTTTTTTGACATTTTGTTGTGGTTTGCTAATGAGCGAATTAGCATGTAACGATCACATCTACCTTAATCAAAAGCAGCCAAGATGCAGTATCAGCATGATCTCCAATCACAAATGTGTGAGTTTGGCTGTTAGGCCTTGTTGTGTGTGCCAGTGTATGAACACTCAGTGGGACTGCAGCTGTATGTGTGAGGTAAAGAAAAAGGGTTGTGCATGCTTACCAAATGATAAAATAATGGAGGATAATCCTGATTGTCTGTTTCTGATTAATGCCAGGCTTTGAACCCGAGCCCAAAACGTCTGTCACACTTCCTCCCAAACTGGGGGGTCTATCGAACACACATGCTTCAGGAATGTAATCATCTTCCAATTGCTTTCCCCAATCCAAGCTCTTAATTCATTTCACAGCCAAACCCATGTCAAGTTTGAAATTGGTGTTGAATAATAGTTGTCTGAGAGTTGTTTCTTTTCATCTATTTTTGGATATGAATAGTAGTGGCTCTGTTGAGAAGAAGTGGTTGAATTAATAGTCCGTACAGTAAACCCTGACAGTCTAATCCAGACCAGAACAGTCTTGATAATCAATCACCATTCCCATTTCTTTAAGTGAAAAACCTAAAAAGCCTAAAACTCTGTTTGTCACCAAACTCTCACCACTACATTTTTCACCACATGATTGTTGGATTTTCAGTTTATTTCCCGTGGAAAACCAGTGAGGTTGACGCTTAGCCTCAGGGTTCGGCTCTGCTCTTTCTCTGCCCCTCCCTAAAGATTTTTTTCCCCTGTGTAGTGTCACTTGTCACTCTGAAAGGCCATCAAAGGCAAAGCTGAATTATGTACCTTGAGGTTTGTAGGGGTATTTAGTGGTTTGGTCTGTTTTGTTTTTCACCGCAAAGACTGTTCAGCCCACAAAAATACAGCTTCAAAACAATCTCTTCATTTTGGCCCATTGCTTTAAAATGAAAGTATATATAAATGTATAAAAACAAGCTTAAATTAATAGTGACGCTATTATGCATACAATCAAAACCGCAGGTTTGTCTTGTGTAATTAATTCAATACATTAAATAATGTAATCTGACCGTAGGAATAGATTGTTTCTGTTTGAATTTTATGCTTAACAAAGCTAAAGTGTCAGTTATAATATGATTTGTTCTTCATATTTACTTTGACCTAGAGCGTTGATACGGTTGTTATTCATCCAGGCCGTATGAGAGGGACATGCTCTCTGGGAGATCCAAATCACGGCAGGCCACAGGGAAAAAGACTGCTGTAAAGTGGCAATGTGATACCAAATCTGTGCTCTTTATGATTGACCTCAAACTTTTGGAAACGACATAGTTGTTGTTTTGTCCACTGAAGTACTACAAGACAATTCTATAAGTGAAGTACATACATTTGAGATTTCAGCATTCTACCTCCTCTCTCCTCTATCATCACTTTTATCTCTATTGCCTGTTTCCTGTGATTCAGCTTCTGTTGCTGCTCTTATCTCTTCTCAGCGTGTGTGTGTGTGTGTGTGTGCGTGCGTGCGTGTGTGTGTGTGTGTATGAGTGTGTATGTGTGAGAGAGAGAGAGAGTACTTGTGTGCTGTTCACCCTTCTTATCAGACTTCAGAGAAGCCTCCTTAAATGTGTGTGTATTAGTACCTTTATCAGACCAATCTGTCACCGCTTTCATTGCTTAGTTGTGTCTAGCTCAGTGGGAGAAGGAACAAAATCCACAAGCGTGCACGCGCACACACACCACACACACACACACACACACAACAAACACACACACACACAGCCTCAGGAAGCCTAACAAACTAGCGTGGAGACCGGTGCAGCACGTCTTCAGGCCTGTAAATTTAGAAGTATGTCAGAGGAGTTTGAGGCAAAGAAGGGCAAAGTGCGTTTTTGGTTGGAGCTTCAGAGAGCTCAGGTTATATTTTTAAGAGCGTCCTCCTGGTAACCACAGCTCAGAGCCTCAAGCTTGCCAGTAAATCAAGTTGCACAGCACATGGGCTGCATGTGGGAAACACTTTGCCTCCCTCTGCTCCTCTACCCCATTTTGTCCTTGACGGCTGACTGACTGAGCTGCTGTCTTGTTGGATGATAAATTGTCTGACTCTGGCTGGATGACCCACCTGTTGGCCAAAGGACAGGCTTACTCAGGAGGTGTGAGTAAGAGTTTCACGTTTAAGTGTGTGTCCACTTAACGGTTAAGTGGCTGTGTGCACTGCTTCATGGCTACTACAGATGGCTCAGGGAGATATGGGGACAAGAGAGCAAGAGGCCCTTTCTGTCTCAACACTTCCAGCGGGGAGAACTGACAGAAGTTTATGATGAAAAGTGTAGGTGTGTGTATTTAAGGGAATCTGTGGTCGTTCCTTAACAACATAGAACTAAATCTTAGGGATTTGCCCTGTATAACTGTCATGTTTATAAATGAAGACAGAATTTGTAATGCTAAAAGAAGGTCTTGGCGCTGAGGGCTGCATATAAAAGAATGAAAAATGTGCTTCGTTAATGGGGAGAGTGGAAGGCTTTTTCAAAGGCAGGCAGTCAGGCCTCGGTCTGAGATTGCACAATGTGAGAATTTGAACTCTGCCAATAGTTTACCATAAAGCTGGTGTTTGAAGTTTGAACTCTCCCCCATTTGGTTTGTGTGTTCTGTGCCAATAAGAATAATTTGTTGGCGCTGGTGTGAAGCCAAGCTACCCGAGACTGTGTTCTATTATAATCAGGTTTCTGCTCCTCCACAAGCATCTTTGGAGAGCGGAAATAGTAAGCATTATTGGGTTGTTGCACTATACATAAACAACTCTCTAAATGACGTGTTTATCTAATAGAGGGTGTGTCTTGCTTGTTGTGTTGTTGTAGTGATTAAATGATCAGAATAATAGGCTGCAATGGCCCTGAACAGTCATTCTTAAGGCCGCAGAGCGAGCCCAAAAATGTTGGACGCGAGCAATTCTTTTTGTGAACCGTGTTTGATGCACAACACTGCACATGTGCATTGTTCTAATTGAAAACACGGCAATATCACACACATCCGATGGAAATCCAGAGCTAAAAGTGAAGTCATGAAAAACAATATTTTTCAAATCACAAGCAGAAAAACATTTTATATGTGGTTATTAAAAAACCTACTTTGTCAATGGAAGACATATGCTTAAGAGAGGGAAGTAGTTTTTTAGCATGTTATTCTGATTGAAATAGACCATCCCTCAATCAAAGCCTAATTTCCCTCTGTATGTAAAATATGTTCCCCATCATGCTGCTGACCAATGCAATTATTCAATCCAACAGTCACAGAACCAACGCCAACTCAAGCTTGATTTTATTAAGTTTAGATGGCCTCTGATGGGGACTACTCAAGAGCAAGGCTCATTATTTGGCAAAGACCACTCGTGTAGTTATCATAGTTGCTCAATATGTTGTAGGCTCTGCATTAAGATGGGTTCTTTAAGTCACAAATGTTTACCTTTTAAAATAAAGTTAAGACTTTAAAAATCAATGCCAGGGTGCCAAACAGGGATATTAGACAGCTGATTAAACATCCACATAAAGCTATCACTGAGTGACATTTGTTGTCTCAGTTATATGTCAGAAGTGTTGAAAGACCACCCAGAGGGCTGCATCTCTTGCTCTTCTCAAATCACACCATCACCTTTTTCAGTTCATGCATTTCTTTGTCAAATACACTTCAGTGTGTTTTATTCAAAGGCTTCAAACCGTTAGATACAAACAAGAGCTGCTTGAAATGTATGCCGTGTTTACACTCTTACTCAATGGGGGGGGGGTGAAGTTATACATTTCGACATGTAAATGTAGCTACATGGCACAGCTTGCTCTGTGGTGGATAAGCCGCTGCTCTCTTTTACTTGTAATAGTCTCCTATGGAAATGAGCTGCTTTCAGGGAGGATTGTATTACGCATATAAATGCAAAATCTTGTGTTCCTCGGCCTGCCCCGCGCTCCTTACAGTGCCCATTCTCTTCCAAGAGCCGCACAGCAAAAAGGCTCTCTCTACGTGAGTTCAATAAATATCCAAACCTCTTAATTGCTGTCACTTCAGTGAACCATTCACGCTGCTTGAGGAGCCGACAGAAATTAGTTCCGCGGTTTGAGTTCCATTGAATTATCTTGAGTTATGATGTGGTAAGAGAATTTGGCAGGGCAAGACTTTTGACAGCACACATAGGTGTTTGACGTAGTGACAAAGCTGTGTGGTAACTTTAAGTTTTTTAACAGAGAGAGAGAGAGAGAGAGAGAGAGAGAGAGAGAGAGAGAGAGGGAAGAGAGAGAGCATATATTGCAATGGCAATTAAAGTCTATCTGTAACTTTCCAAATATAGCTTGCAAAAATGTTTTAACTGGCAAAAGAAATAGTTCATGCTTCGTATCATTTGGCAGGTTGGGGTAATTACCAGAGATCCTTTATTGTAAGTCTGTTTTGATGTAACTGAATATCTCAGTAAAACTTAGACAGTGTTTGCTTATGATGACACAGAGCTGGGGGAGGTGAGACACATTTAAACTCTGGCAAATTTCATGGATTAAATTGAACAAAACCGTTTTGGTAAGATGACATTTTTATAAATAATGATGAAATGTGTTTATATTTTAGTTTGGTGAGAGGCAGTAGAGTGAAGGAGTCAAAAGTGAGATTTAATATTTACTAGAGTGGAGACTCTGATGTAATGAGTATATGACATGACTCCTGCTATAATCTAATGGGAGTATCATTATCTTGTAACAATAATACTGTTATAGATTATATTAATTTTTGTATTATTCCAAGGAGCCATAACAAAGCACACTGATTCTGTTTTTTGGGCTATAAGTTAAATTATGCTTATATGATGTATCATGAGTCCTGACAATGACATTAATGATGGCCAGAACAATAATTACAGTTGTAACTAATACAAATAATTGACCTATCCGTTACTTTTTCAATTAATTAATTAATTAATTTTGCTGTTATTTATTTTGCTCTTTAAAAAAAAAGACCATTGTAATGTTCTCAGGGCCCAAGGGGCAGTCTTTAGATTCCACATTTTGTCCAAAAAGCAAAGATGTATTCAAACAATAACAGCAAATGTTGACAATCGAGAAGCCAAGCACAGAGAGCTTTTAGATAGTTGAGAAACACAAGAAAAGTTGTGACTCTGAAAAGAAAGTTATACAGATAGAGATATTTCTGATATGAAATACACAATGAAAGTGTAATTATGGTAAAAGAAAGTTGCATGTACACATCACATTAGCAGCAGGTTTCCCTTTGCAAGAGCACCAGAGTCATGAAATATGAGAGCACCAGCCTGCATAGAGACAAAATCCATCTATAGAGGACAGATGAACATGAAGAAGGCTGAGGCTCCAAATCAGTAGCCCTAGTTATCAAAACGTTTTACACAAACATAAAATACAGATCCAGCCCAACATATTCACTTGCACATGAACTATATGTGAACAGTTTACTCCAGATGCCAGAGGTCCATACCAGGTGCATTTTTTACTGCTTTGGACTTGCTGTTTTAA
Organism: Etheostoma spectabile; assembly: GCF_008692095.1. Lineage (NCBI taxonomy): Eukaryota > Metazoa > Chordata > Actinopteri > Perciformes > Percidae > Etheostoma > Etheostoma spectabile. The sequence continues at coordinate 17,789,523 of NC_045734.1, forward strand.
ATTTCCCCTCATGACTAACTTAACCAAAGTTTCCGAACATCAATGCAGTCATTTTCGTGGGAGGTGATGGCGCATTGGATATGACACATACCTTTGGAATGGGAGATCTGGGTTCAATTCCCACTGCAATAAATAAATACGTCCCTGAGCAAGCCACTTAACCCCAGAGGTGTGAGGCTTCTAATATATATAGAAATTGTAAGTCATTTTGATAAAAGCATTAGCTAAATGACATGTAATTCCATCAGTGGAAACAGATTTCTCATGCACGGAGGCTGTTATCTAGTTATGGTAAGAACATTTCATCATTACAGGAACTGAGGTTTTTGCTCTGCTTTAATTTGGCTCTACATTTGTTCTCTTCTGGTGACCCACATTTTGACTGCTTGCTTCCAAGGGCTCTCATGTCAGTGGCAGGCAAACTGAGAAAGTCACCAGTGTAAGCAATAAAAAAGTAATTAAAAGCATCCTGTAATCATCGGAAATATGCTGGATTAATCATTTGCATCTGATTGAAAATGCAAAGTTCTAAAATGTGTAAGGCATGAGAGAAATTGTGACGTAATGATAAATAATACAGTCAATTACTAATTCAAAAAGGATTAAGGTATGTACCAGACGTGAATAGAAGAAAAGGATAAAAACATTTGCTGTATAGGCCTTCATCATTAGTAATAGCTATTATGCTTTTATGCTCTACATTATTTTATTATTTAATATTATTTTGTTTTCTGTATATTTTAAACTGTATATTTCATCTGCAAGTGCAAGTAAACATGTTTAAGAATTCTGGGGTAAAATGTACAGCAGGAACTTGAGGCATCTAACCCCATGAAAGTGTGTTATGGGACGCTGAAAGAATCAAGTCTCCGACACATGAAAAGGGATGTAAAAACAACAAAAAAAATCTCCACAATTGGCCAACGTGGTAGACACAGCGGAGGATAGGGGTTAATGATACACAATGTCCTGTCGTGATGAATGTATGTTTGCATTCCTGCTGAACAGGAGAATGGGCCCAAAGCCACGGAAGGTGTTAATGTCAGTTTAGAAATATTGCTCATGAGCGGCTGGAGGGGAGAATAGAATGGATGCATTAGTCAGAGAGCTTTGTTATGAATTTGTGTTCATGCATAGATTCAAATGTGATTGACATGGTCACATGGATGTGAGGAATTTAATGAGGCCGAATGCATGTGTGATGTTAATTTGCAATCGTTTGATTACTGATTTTTTTACAGCAACATGAAGGGTGTCATTGTGCAAATGCAATGTCTGCAAAGAGGAAAGGTGAAAAATACACAACTGTATCAACTATATAAGTCAAGACTTATTCAAATGCATCTTTACTTATCGTTGTCTTGTCTGAACATCAGATTCTTTTGCAGAAGTTTTACTCTTCAGACATGCCTTCTGTCACACTGACTGATTGTTCAGTTTATTTATTTACTACATGGTGAATGATGTGAGAAAACACAGGCTTAAACTGTCAGCGGGCAGCTAATATTTCCCCTTTGGAAGTGAGTATTCTGAAACCCTCAAACAGGTATGCGTGTATTTCTGTGTGTGTGTGTGTGTGTGTGTGTGTGTGTGTGTGTGTGTGTGTGTGTGTGTGTGCGTGAGTGCAAGCTGTATCTATACGGAGCGATTCTGAGGTGTCTCTGGGCTTGTTTGCACAGGGATTCAGCTCCTGTTATCTTTCCCTGCAGCTATAGAAGAGGTGGGAAAATATACCCTCTCTCTTTTCAATCACCCTCCTTCCTCCTCTTTCTCCTCCTCCTTTCTTTCTTTGACCCTTATTAGCTACGGTGAGGGCTGATGGCAGGCGATACATCTACACACCTGCGTGGGGGTGTGTTCCTCTTGTCCTCCTCTCTTCCTTTTCGCCTTACCTTTTCTTCCATCTTTCACCCTCTTGCCAGCCCTTAACCAGTTTTGCCCCCCCCCTCCTTTCTCTCCGTCCTGCGCCCTTCCACCGATCTACCTAGGTTCATTCATCTTTGACCTGCACTGCGGATCACTTCACACCTCGGCTCTGTTTGTTTTGCTTGGCCTGTCATCCCCTCACCTCACCTCCATCCCCCCCCGTCCCCCCCCGTCCCCCCGAACGAAGCCAAATAACTCAACTGTCGATGAGGGAACACCCAGACCCGACCCGACCCGCCCCATACCACCACGACCTCCACACACCCCAACAGACCCCCAACTCATCTCTGCTGACAGAGCGAGATGAGTGCGAGACAGGCTGAGGAATGAAAAAACTCCCCCCAACTTCCTGTGATTAATCTAAAACGGTTTAAAAAATCTCATTCAGTAGTAGCTGGTGTTGAATATGTAAGTATGTAAGTGTGTAATGAAATTTCAAAGAGCAATATTAAAAAAATGTTTTTCGAATGAAATAAGATATTTGGTTGTTGTTCAACATGTACATTTAAATGTTTCCCTTGCCAGAAAAAAAGTGGCACTGTACCTTTGCAGGCTTTCCTGTGGGAGATAGGTTTGGACAGGTCTCTGTAGTACCCCTCCTTGCAGTAGTGGCAGTGGCGTCCAGCCGTGTTGTGGCGACAGTTGAGGCAGACTCCTCCACTCTTCCTTCCCGACAGCTTGTACAGCTCCATGTTGAAACGACACCTTCGGGCATGAAGGTTGCAGTTACAGGCTGTGAAGAAAATACAAAAAGGATGCAAAAAGGTTACATTTAGTGTAGAACAAATAGGCAACAGTATTTATTCCAGTTATCTACAACAAACTAATTAAATAGTTGATAACTGATGACCATTTTTCATTGAATCCGCATTCAAGTTTGAAATTGAGTGTAGATAAAAAATCCATTTTGTCAGTAAGCACCCTACAGGTGTGTGATAAGGTTTCATGATGTCCTGAGATGTTAAAATAATGACCTCAGCTGTGGAAATAAGTCCATTGTTCGCTATCATACTTTCAACTTTTGAGTTCATTTGTAGTCATAGTGTTTTAAATCTCACTTGTGACAGTTACCTAATAATTTAGCATTATAGCATCTAGCAGAAGTACTGCTATGGTTACCTCATGTTTTATTCACTGTACCATGTGCACTACTTTATAACCATAGTTAAAGTATTTATACTAATATTTAATTTTAATGGACATCTGACGGCCATTCAGAAATGGACTGTTGCCATTACATAATACAGTAATTTTTATTTCTAGGATCTTTTGTTTGCTTTAAGAAAACTAAAAACTGACTTGATGCAATGCCATTAGTAAATAAGATAATCAGGGAAGGTGAGAAAGTTCTCTGATAATGAGGTCAAACACCTCATACATTTTCTACCTCTCTTAAGTTGTCCTGTTTCTGTCTCTTACTCACACACTCTACTTTTCACTCCCTTTACCTTTCTCTAGCTTGTTTCCTCAAGGTCCTCGCCTGCTCTCCAGAGTCTAAACTGTACTAAACATAAAGTGAAGGCCTGGTATTAACATTTCTCCCTTCCCTGCAAATACTGTGAGCATGTGCGAGAGACCCCTCGCTGCCGCTTGTTTACTGATGAGTACAGTTGCCAGTGCAAAGTTTAATTATTCGGCTGATGTTTATTCATGACTCTCTGGTGGCGGAACGAGGCAGACATGCCTAACTTCATTAAGGTTTGCCGTCCGAGCCACCGATCTTTCACCACTACCAGAGAGGCATTCATGCATTATTAACAACACCACTTCTGATACAGTTTGTGGCTCTACTGTGTGTGGTTACATACTATACTGTTTGTGTGTGTGCAAATGGAAATATCTAGGTCCAACTGGAGTCCCCTGGTTGGTTCATCTGTCTGTATTGTTCTGCACCACCTCCTCACACAGCTCTTTTCATCATCTGCCCATCATAATGGAGCAGCGCTCACTGCCCTCAGCATCCATCAGCCAGGCTTCTCACTGGTGTGAGTTTGTTTATTCAGTGTGTTTTTTTTTCTGGATGTGTGTGTCTGTTTGGGGCCCCCGAGGCTCCTTTTCTCCACTCCAAGGACCTAATTAGTTTAGTTTAGTTTATTAGTTTATAATGACATGGACAGTTCCCCTTAATTAACTGTACAGTAAAAAGAGCAGCTTTCGCCTCTATGGCTAATTTCCAGCAGCTGACAATAGGCATCCTAAAATACAATGATTAACATATTAAATACATTTACAATATATACATACAGTACCCACACACACACACACACACACACACACACACACACACATGCACACATGCACACATTAACAGGTCTGTGCCTTATCAGTGGTGACTTGGCTTGGTGTCTTTCCTGCAGGACTGCAGCGTTTACTGTTGGTTTCTAGCATCAGAATGCAAAAAAACAAGACTTTTAATTACACAAGACTGTAAGATGATGCTATTTCCATTTTATTTTCTGTGAAAATAAGCGGTGCTTTACCTTGAGTACTTTCAGATTACATAAAATGATCTCCTTTACTTCTGTGTCTCACCCGACTGGATTTTTCCCTTTCCTTTCCTTAAAGTGACAGATCTGAGGTTTGCATTGTTGTCTTTAGCTAGATTTACACCAGTGCATGACTCATATTGTTCAGGAAGCAGAGCTTTCCTCCCTGACTCCCCTGGAAAAACCCTGGAACCCACTAATAACAACAATTGTGTGCGCACAAATCTGTTGAGATATGAAGAGGGTGAGGGATGAAAGTGCATAACACACCTTCAGAGCACACTTTGTGAAAGCTATCTCTGTGCCCACCTGCAGGTATCAGGGATCACTGTAGAGTTCAGTTGGTGGAGGATCAGTGCATGGTCTTGGACCTGCAACCACGTTTCTGTTACACTACAAAGATGGTTTCACACCCTAACTAAATGAATACAGGCGGAATTCTAGCCTACGGGACTACACTGCCTCGGTGAGAATAATGATGTTGTCCTGGGAGGCATGTTGGTTATTGAAAAAAGAGATGGCATACAAGTTGGCTGTGAAGGTGTGGGGAAGAAGGCCCCATTTTGTTTGACGGTATCATGCTTTATAAGGTAGTAGCTCAGATAATGGGGATAAGTGAGAAGCACTTTATCTAAACTCACTGAGACTGGGCGTGATGTAAGCTTGTTCACACAACACTTCTTACACATGGAAAAGAAAACAATGGGAAACAATGTTATTGTTGGCACAATTCCAAGTGTTTCATGAGCACAGACTGTTAAATTAAATTACATCATCATCACATCATTAAAAAGAATTGAAGATTTGTAAGCCAGTATGCAATTTGTCTAGTGTGGGCTTATCAGGTTTCCTGCGGCGTTATAAACAAGTCATTCAGACATCTCAGTGTTATCTATTCATGTAGAGTTTTCCATTCATAACTCCCTATCATTCAAAACAATTTAAAGATAGCCATATGCTGTCAGTCACGATAAAATACCCCAGTGACACAAGAGACTCTGCTCTCAACCTTTTCCTGCAAAAATAATTATTTTCTGTTGCTGTTTATTCATTTTAATGTAATTTAACGTATTTGCATCAGATTCAGCACATGCTGATATGTTGGATGATACATATGTGCGCCCTTCAGTGATTATCATAAAGCAAACAATCATTAAATCATTGAATTGCATGCACAAAGTAAGACCTGGTTGGGTTTGCCATAAACCCCAAATATATTTAAGTATGAATGTCAGTTTATTTCAAATTTTAATTTTTTTTGTGGAAAAACCTTTGTTAAGTCAAAAGAACAAAAGCATGTTGGATAAATTCACTCCTCCTCCTCCTCTCCATCAACATAAAAAGTCTGACATGGTGGTAGAGATTGTATTAAAATTCCCAGCATCATGCCTTTATACTGAAGCAGCAGCTACAGCCTTTTGTTTAGAGGTGAAAAAAAATTAAACCGGACCACATTGACATGAAACATGTCTGTCACAAGCAACCGGTGAGGTTATTTCATGGTACCATGAAAAAAGTTAAAAAGGGAGATAAAAATAGAGTGGAGTATTTAGTTAAAACCGGTCCATCACTTGTTTCATTTTTTCAAAAGACACATTCAGAATGAACACCCAGAGTAAAATGCTCTCCGTTGCTGAAATACCAGCGATGCCTTTCCAGGAGGGTCCCTGCGGAAACACACACACACACACACACACACACACACACACACACACACACACACACACACACACACACACACACACACACACACACACACACACACACAAACACACACACACACACACACATACACATTCCTCACGCCTGCTCTTTGCAACCAGCAGGATTCAGGGTTTCTGCCCTTCAGAGGAAACACAAAAGCTGAGCTGTAGTTTATTTCAGCCAAGCAATCAGCTCACACACCTTCAGAGCAAACAAAAGCTACTGCTACCATTCACACACAAAACACACAGACACATGCTGAGTGCACCAGGTGCACTTTAAAGACAAGTTTGCTCCGAGCTTCCTGTGATTCAACATTTCATCTGTGTTAATATCAAAACAATGTATGAGAATGCATAAGAATCTACAAAATTGTAGATTTTATAATTAATAAATTATAAATAATGTTAACACAGTCTACATTTTGCTTACACGACACCTTAAAATGTTTGGTCTGCTTTCAATCAAGTTAACTGCTTCAAGCTGCATTAGTGAGTCAGTGGTCGGCTATAACCGCCCCCCCCAGGTGAGTAGTAAAAAGAAGTGTGAACTGATACCTTTAAAACAAAAGTAATTGAATTAGCTGGATAAAGCTAAGCTTACCTAAAGCTTTTCAACACTTCCTGTAATGTGCATCACTGCTATCTACAATGACAAAAAGTCGAGTCTCGCAGCTGTTTTGACCTACAACTGCAGAATCTGACAGCAAACGTATTTGTTTATTGAGTGTTGCTGTTTCTCGACATCCTATACAGTAGGAAACACAGGGCCTCAGAGCAATGTCTCAGTGTGTTTTGGAAAAGTTGGCTAATTTGTTTCTTTGAGTGGTTCACAGCTTTTATCAATTGACCTCAGTCTCGTAGCAGCACAGAGGCGGCCTTCCCTCGGCTAATTAGAGAGAAAATTCAAGCAACAGAGCTTGGAGTTGCGGTTAAGCGCATCGTACTTGCGATAAGCCTGGTAATTGAGTGATGTTGGTCACAGCCTCGATTTGTTCTAAAGACACACTCGAGCAACTGATCTCTGCCACTTTCGATCCAAATCCACATGCTGGATTTGTTTTAGCTGCTGGCTGCTTACTACCCCAAATATAAAGGCACAAGTGAAGAAAAAAGAGAAACTTGAAAAGGGACGGCTAATTGTATGTGTTGTAGCATATCAGACCACATTAGATATCTAACTATCCACACTGAGACACTACTGTCATCAACTTTCTCATCAACTATAAATGATCTGTCTTTTTGTGAGGTCTGGGGCGGTCACAGGCACTGACAAAGATTTTGCTGCCATTTTTCCACAGCTCTCTGCAAATGTCAGCCTCCCCACTGCTATCACCTCCACCGCCAAAAACAAAACCCCATACCCCACCGCCTGCGAGCAGGGGACCAGCAGCAGAGCAGCAGGGGTTCTGCTTTTAAACAAACACCAAGGGGAGTCCACACATGAGCAGTTTACATTTAATCCTATGAGCGCCCCCAAAAAGTAATCACATTAACTTTTAAAACCCCTTTAAAAGAAATGAAAAACTATTTTGTGTCCTCTGAGAGAGAGAAAGTTTAAAGTAGTTTATGTTCACTGTGACTTATTTTTGCAAATGATTTCATAAACTGTTCTTGAACAGCTTGATACCTCCTGTGTAAGCATCCTCTTTTATGCCCCTCACCAACACACACACACACACACACACACACACACACACACACACACACACACACACACACACACACACACACACACACACACACACACACACACACACACACACACACAAAGTAGCAAGCAATGTAATCTAGTGTGTAAGCAATATACAATTAAAAAAGCTACATTACAAGTAAAGGTACATAAGTATTATCAGCAAAATGCATCATATGTTATAATCTCATCATATGTTTTGTATAAATACTATATTTTTTAAATACTGTACAAGGATAACTGCTGACTGTAAACAGACAGTAGTCGGACAAAAGTTACAAAGGGGCAACCTTTCAACAATTGGCTCAAAGTGGCAAAAAACCCAACACTGATGTTATCCTTTAATGTCTGGGATTTCTTCTTGAGCGCAGACATCACAAACAATCATTTTGTGGCCAGATTAATTCTGTGTTTATATTTTGTCAGAGAGAAGTGATTCAAAAACATGACAGGTGACTCCAGTGCCTCTTGTTAGACTGATGTCGGACCACACCAATGAAGAAGATGTGAATCAACGACTATGGAATTTTACGATGAAGAAATGATCGCCCATTGCTGATAATGACTGTTTCTCCCACAACAACTGAAGAATTTAACTTTTTTTTTTTCACCTAAAAGGCCTCCATAATAACTGTTGAACCAAAACATAGAGTGATGTGAAATTACAGAAATATTTATGTTCACTTGGTAACCACTGTATATTTTGCTTTCTGTTACATATCAACCAATAAATCTGTTGCATGGCAACTGTTTATTTAGCCTTTTATAAATTAGAACAATACAGCTTTTTATTTTGTGTTTGTTGATCCAGATGCTGGTATGATAAAGGCAGGAATTTCCAAATTACAGTAAATGAGAGGTAATTGAGGGCATTTGAGGGATTGAGATGATAGATGCAGTGCTCATCTCATTGTTTTGTGTTTGGCGTTCTCTTTTAATGCAATTATGGCTTTATATAAATGGCATTACCATTAACTGCTCAATTAATCCTTTTCAACAAGCAAATTATTTGTCTGTTAATAGTTGTTGCCACAATCTGTTTAATTGCTGTACAAATTACTGTAAATTATCTCCATACAGACACAAGAAATCTGTGCTATTTTTTTTCTTCTATATGCAATCAGCTCCTCTTTTTAAAATGCTTCTAAGTGGCATGTTTTCACCACATATTATTTATTTTCAATCTGAAGAAAAACAAGACTCAATGTCACAAATAAAACTTGCAACATGGGGCCAAAAAAGCTTAAAATTCAAAACGACCTCTAGCTCACCTAGTAGAGTTCTTTGCAGCCGCCTCGGTTCCTGTGGCCCATTGTTGCATGTCATTCCCTCTCTCTCTTCCCATTTCCTGTCTATCCACTGTCACTATCTAATAAAGTGAAAAGCCCCTGAAAATAATCTTTAAAAAAATTATTATTATTATTATTAAATGGCTTGTGAAATAAGATATATGGAAAACAAAACTTCTCTGTGACAAAAACAATATGATCAAAGAAGAACAGGAAGGTATTTATTTTAAAAAGGTCAAAAAAACATTTCACAATGTTACCACTTCAGATTTCATGATACTTCTTCAGCAATAATTAGCCAGGAGTTTAAATTCTGCGGAAACACAGTGCTTGCAAATTACACAGAGCAAAGGGTGAGAGATCCATAAAATACAGAGGGCAAACAAAGAACGTGTGAGTGGGAGAGAGAGATCATGCTGGTGGGTGGAGGATGTATGAAGTGTGTGAGGAGTTTAAGGTCAACACTGGTCAGTGTGTATTGGGGAGCACCCTGGGAATGCCATGAAACTATGTGGGGTGATGAAGCGAGGGTGCGGGTGAGTGGGAAGAGGAAAGGGAAAGGACGATGAGGCGCCCACTGCAGAGATTATATCAGGCTAATTTAATTCCTTTATTGCAGCCAATTAGCCACAGCACTTTAGCCCCCTGTGAGCCCCCTAGCCCTCTTAACTCGGTCTCAAATGACCCCAACTAAACTCTGGATTTCAGCTACTCCCAAAGAAGGCTATGTTTCAAAGCTGCTGTATTTTTAATTAGCAGTTTGCCTTACAGACAGAGTACCAAGGACGAGAGAGAGTGAGACAAGTAAAGAGACAGATAAGGCAGAAAATATGGGGGGGGGGGGGGGGGGGGGGGGGGGGGGATGGAAAGATGAGGTGGACAGAGGAATGGAAAGAAATCAGCCTGCTGCTTGTTAAATCCCAGGCCGGACTCAAGGGGACTTGGCTAATTGAGATCAAGTCACACAGAATATTCATCATTCCTGCAGGGCTATCAAAGACACATTAAATATTCGGTGAGCCCCGATTTCCAGTGGACAGATACCATTGCCGTCAAGCAGCCTTAACGTGCTTGTTTGACATTTTTCCATATCAGTCAAGCTGTCTATCTATTTCATAATTTAGCCCTCTGATGTTTTTCTCAAATTATGCAATTCCCAGTGCAGGCAGAGTCTACGATGTTCTGTCAGTGGGTGATAAAATATAGTCTGATTATTCGACCACCGCAATTAAAGAGCTGTGAGAACCGCCTTGCTTCATTGCAAGCAAGGATCCCTTATGAAGCTATTAGCAGTGGAGCGAAGGTTAATGTTAAGCAAAGGATTTACAGTAGACGGCAAAGTAAACACCAGCAGAGCAGAGTGTATCTCCATATCAATACAGCTTGTAATACAGCACATGTATACAGTATTTAAAGTATGAGAACAATCATACGGATACAATGTAGTGAATGCATAGAGTAACATAAAAATGTACATCTTTTTTATGAAGTACAGGAAAACAAAAATGTTCAGCAGTTAGATTGAATAATATACCATCTTTAATCAAATGTGTGGGATTGCATACTTTTTTTTTAATTACTATTATTATGTCCACCTTTTTGTCTGTACTCATAATTGTTTCTATGATCTCTTTTTTTATTATCTGGATGGTAGATGGCAAAAGAATTCTCAAGGACAAATTAAAAAAAAGTGTGTTAAAAGTAGCATAAAGCTAGTTGAAGTTGTTCATCTATGCCCAGTAGAAAACAAAATGCCTGATAAGTTGATATGTTGCCCTACTGTCCTACGAGCCTGCAAATTTACACAAGCAAATTGAAAAGTGATCGTATAAAGCCTTTGACACATTAACACCAAGCTCAGATGTACATCACATTCACGTGCACACTGCCTTACAATCTGCAGCCGCCTCCAGCAGCAGTCCGTCCTGCTCCATGCTGAGCTAAATGGCCCCTATATTCACCCTCTGTCTTCACGTGGGGGCTAATAGTCCTTTCCTTTTTCAAGAGTCTAACTAGCCACACAGAGGCACAACAACAAAGAAGGGCCTAATGGCCTCCAATTTCCCGCATTAGTGCCCATTTAATGGCTGACCTGCCCTCTCGTTAGGCAGCGCAGCATGGGAGCACTTCTCAGCCGTGCGCGCGCACACACACACACACACACACACACACACACACTCGCTCCTTCAGCCTTCCACAACCACACTGCCTTGGGCCCCTGCAACACTTCCACCCCACACTGAGACCGCATAATAGGCCAGTTTGTAAAAGGGCTGGCCTGTGATCAGTAGTGCATCCATTTGCTGAGTAATCAAGGGTCTTTTGTCTGAGTAGTGTGTGTGTGTGAGAAGGTGTGAGTGTGTGTGTGTCAAAGCATGTTTGCACCTGTGTGAGAGACGGAGGGAAGGAGATTCTCCCTGCCCATCTGTCTTTATTTGTGTGCCCATCGCTCTCAGAGTGTGTGTTTCCATGTGAGTGTTTGCTTGAGTTGTTCCAAGATAAAGTGTTGCTGCCTGGAAAAGATCTCCTCCAATTTAAGTCTATGGGAAAATACCAACTGACATACAGTTTGGGAATAAAGGGAGCCTGACTAGGACCACTGAGGGGCTGACGAGAGTGCGTTGTGTGTATGTCAGTTATGCCATAAAAATGCCATGGGTGGAGGATGACATTGGCAGGTCCTATTCAGGCCTATACGTTGCAGTGAAAGACCCTTTAGGCCTGTCAGGTCCCCATTCCTCCCCGCTGAACAATACCCACTAAGAGCAGCTGTCTTAATAGCGTGAGGGACTGACAGCTTTAGGAGCGATGCAATGCTCGGAGCAGCATCTATGCAAACTTTATCCCAAACAACGCTCTGCTGTGTGACAACATAATACAATCTAACAGTATAGTCTACTGTTTGCCAGATAGTGAACACATCTTGTACATTTCTATTACACATACGTCTTTAAGGAACGTGAGCTGACAGTGTTGGCAGAGCTGCATCACATCAATGTTTAGGAACCTCGGGTGTGAACGGATGCAGTGGCACGATGGCAATAGATTCTTCCTGAGCGCAATGATGATTGGAACTAACTGGATTTACAGTTTCCTTAGCAGAAAGACCAAAAATCTCTGCTACCACTTAGGAAAGTTTGTTTTTTACTGAAGAACTATAAGTGGGAATAGTGTGTAAATGAATTGTGTTTGACTAATGGAGCGATGTTTCTTTTTCAAAGTTAAGGTGGATTACTGAAACAAGGGGCTGACGTTTCCTTCTGACATCAGTGTCTGATCTGATAATCACAGTGTGAATGTTTTGAGACTTCTCCTCCTCAAAGTATTAGCTGTGAATCAATTGTGCAATGGTTTGCAACCGCAGTGCAGCTCTCCACCATCAACCTTGCTGTTGAAGCCAAGTACAATAAGGTTTCTCTCCCAGGCTTTGCTCTATATTGTTTTACATCCAGCCATTACCTAACCCTGTCTCCTCTGTCTAAAGCCTCACACATCCACATCCACCGCTCAGGCTTTCACGGAAAGGAAGCACATAGGAAACACGCAAAACAGATCTCCAAATACCAAATCTTCCCTAAACCGGGGTTCTCACTGCTTATGTCAAACATCACCTCCAGTCTATTTACTCCGGGAGTTTGGTTTCTATGGGACCAACAGACCCGTAGTGTTTGGGGTTCACATAAGTCCTGGCAGGTCGTCTTGTGTGTTGCTGGCCCCGAGGCTGACAGGGATGGGCCGGTGCTGTCAGTGCTAGACAATGAGACAGAGCTTACACTGGGCTAACTCACGCTCCTCGTAACTGTGATTCATACTTATCCCACAACCTCGGCAATTAAGGCAATCACTCTGCTCCGACAATGTTAACTAAATATTTTAAACCCAGTCGTATTATAGCAGAATGGAGTCAACCAACCCTGATTGGCGGCCGTGAGCTGAGAAAATAAACAGTGTTTGAAGATTAGATGATTAGAAGATTAGATTAGTTAATTTGGCCCTTCAGGCAAGAAAAAGGCGGAGAGCAATTTTTGTCCTTCGTGAAGACACTGGATATCTTAATCAACCATCATAATGGCACATCTTTTTCTTTCTCTCTTGATTTTTTTTCAAACACATTTTTGACCAGCAGAATGTGAAGAAGAGCTCTGTGGGAGAAGGCGCTCCCTACCTTGCTTTGGAAAGTTTTCCCATGTTGAACTGACTCAACCTTGAGGATAAGCAGATGAGTCTTGGATTAGGGTTGAGATTGGAATGCTCTCTTGGATTTCTTTCTACAGGGTAGAAACATTTACGGTTTTCACTCCCTAATAAAACACACTTTACATAAGCCAATCTGGACACGTTCTTCTTGGAATTGTCTCAAATATGACGGAAATTATTGATGCAGGTATTTTTTGGTAAGATGTATCCCCTTGAACTTCATCGTTTGTTGAGAATGAAAGTTTATTCTTGACTTTGGAAACAGCAGCTGAAAAAGATTTCACTATAAGGTCCACAAGATCTTCCTCTGCAGATGGAGCGGGCTAGATGTTCAAGTTTCAATTTTTATCTGAGCACTTCATTTGATTAATTTGAGCTAACACCGACAGAAAAAATCTTTAAGTGCTTGAAAAAAACTTAAAAAGCATCTGGTAATAAAGATCATGGGAATAGTTTGATATGTCTGAGCGGACCTTCACTTTTTTTGTCAAACATTTCTCTCCAAGTTCATTAACCTCCATAATTAAATCCTCAATTCTAAACATAATGTAGTAAATCATTTTTTTAGTGTGATCTTGTCATTGGTCCAAACAGTTCCCCAGAGGGGAACAATACTTTAGTAAGCTCATGATCCGAGAAAAAAATTGAGTCCACAGAAACATTGCAGCTTCAACTCTCTGGGCGGTAAATGCTTAATTTAAGCTCCGCTCAAAACTATTTTATTGCAGACTCATTAGCAACCACAGCACCGTGACCATGCTAAGCAGGTGGGAAACCTTTGACCTCTATACACACACCCTACATTCCTTTGTCAAGTACCCAT
>NC_045734.1:17803649-17805542 GCF_008692095.1 Etheostoma spectabile
CCACTCCTCTGAAATGGGCCATAACCCTTTTCCTCCTCCTGCTACCTGCTGCAGCGTTAGTCAGTGGTAATCTGGACTGTTGAGACAAATTTCTCTATAAAATTTATAAACCATGAAAATAGAACTCAGTTAGGCAGTCAAACAAAGAGGAAAAGGATAGTTGAATTATCTGAAACTCAAGTCAATCTAGTGACAAAGGGGAATGGAGGAGTGGCGAGATGGAACGGAAAAGAAATAAATCTCAACTTGACAGACTTTTTCTTTTAAAAGATACTGCTCTTCCTACTCCCAATCCCTCTGTTTATTTCCATCCTGTTAAAACTCACAATGAACTGAAGTTCCACTATAGCTCCCTGATCTTTTGCAGCTCTTTTACAACCTGCCAATTACTCTTAACACCGTCGGGGGGCAGGTTTGGCTTGAGACCAAGTTGCAATGAAAATCATCTTAAAAGGCCCCTTCTGATTACTGAGAGCACCGGAGCTCATTGTGGAAATGGCTGTTTCTGTGGGTCAGTTTGCACACAGTGTGTGATGGTTTTACACTTTACTTGTGCATCACTTGGCAGGATTTCTCCAAACTGTCTAGCTGAATCACAGGCGTTTAACACAGTAGAAGCAAACTATACTGTGCAGGATAGGTAGACAGGGAACAGGTTTAAGAAAAAAAAACTTTCCTGGATGAATAAAGGTTAGAAAAATGACAAACACACCACATTGTTTACTATAGGCGCAGTGCATGATTATCCAGCTATATGAGCAAGAATGTAAACAGACAAGGAGGCTGGGTTGTCAAAGTGTGCAATCAGAGAGACATTTAAACTGTCTCAGCCAACATACATCAGAAGGTGGGGTCACTAATCATCTTGGTACAAATTGCACTTCTTTGCTGCATCTGGCCTTAAAAGCAGACTTTATGCAGACAGCAGCATTCAGTGGAAGGATTGTGTGTGTGTGTGTGTGTGTATGTATGTGTGTGTACTTTACATTTTTGACTTCTTTCCACCAAGTCAAGCACAGTCTCTTATCCAGAGGAGGGAGTGAGCGGGAAGCCGCTGGAAGCCATAAATCTGAAACCCCACAGCACATTTTCTTCACTTCTGTGACACATTTATTGTCCTTTTTTCGTTTTCCCATTTTCCTTATGTGGTCCTCAGCTCTCATCCATTTTTTAAAACTGCACCCTCTTAAACTTTTAACTGAATTGATCTTGCACTATTTTAAAAAACAAACCTCAGTGTGCGGGCATGGGGAAAATGATTTGCCAGCGTAGCTGCATGTGTTTTCTCTACCCATGTTTGAAAAAGTTTTTAAAGTAGCCCCCCCTCCACAAAGCGCTTTGAGTGTCTATGATAAAGCGCAATATAAATGTAATTTTTTGTTATTATTATTATTATTATTATTATTATTAAAACGCTCAGTCTAGAGATGTTTTGGTCACAAACGGAGTGTGAGGGTTGCAGCAAGCCCAGCTGAGAGGTTTTTCTTGGGAGAGGCAGAGTGGAGCTGCATGTGGAGCAATGAGCTCACTGAGAAACAGATTTCTGCCATGCTGAGGCATAAAAGCTGATGGCAAAGCAATACAGGATGCAGAACCAATGAACAAGATGTCCTGCTCACAGTATTGGGCTGGGAAAAGCATGAGTAACTATAAAGTCTGTGATGGACATGGAACGCCAGTGAGTGACAAGACAAAATCCACAGTTACCTCCATGCGGCAGGATATGATTAATGATGAGTTATTAGCACTGATCAGCAATTTTGTGACTTGACAACAATCCCCTATGATCCCTCAGACTCCGTAGTACAGTTCATATTAGTCATGAGCTTAATATAAATATGATTTCTTTATGAAACTGTAGGGAAAGTGAGTGCATGCAAAGTTACAGAAAGT
>NC_045734.1:17805552-17813052 GCF_008692095.1 Etheostoma spectabile
GCAAAGAGGACATTTCAAAGAGGATCAAAAGGATAAAAAAATGTGGTGAGAGTGTGCACATGCATATGCATCACTCTTACGACACATGTTGTCTTTGGGCTCTAAAAATATGTCTTTCCCGTGTTTCAGCCTTAGCTATCATGACTCATAATCCAGGACCACCGGAACATAGCTATAAATGTAAATACAATATATTTAGTGTTGTTTTTTCTGAGCTGCTCACAGTCACTTAGATCTTTCTACTCAGTGAGTTAATCTTTAAGACCAGTGAGAGCTAATACTGATCAGACTCAGCCACCTTAAATATCACTTTTCACAGATGATGGCATGCTAACTGTCAATCTGTCAATAGTTCAGTTGCAACCAGGCAGGTTGTAGGCCTTGGAGTAGGTAGAGAAAAAGCAAGCTATTATAGATGATCTCTCTAAGTGCACAATGCTGGAAGGTCTGCTTTCTCACTGAAACCAATAATAATAAACAGGTTACAAAATTACTGAATTGTTCGAAATATATTTGCTGACTTTCATTCAACAAATTCTTGTTCATTTGAATTAGAAGAGCTAGCATTTTCAGCCAAATCAAACAATTAAGAACAAATCAATTGTAAAAAAATCATTAACAATTACTTTATATAAAACATTTATTTGAAAACCAATAATAAAAAACAATTTAGGACAACAGCATGACAGTACAGTGCATGAAATAAATACATAAAGTCTGTATTCAATATTTTGTCTTATAATTTAAGAAACTTAAAAACAAAAAACAAAGAAACACTATAATGCACATACAGTACTTTACATGCATGTGTTTCAGTTGTTGTGCATTATTATTTTATCTTAGTATTTGACATTTGCAGAGAATCCCACATAGTAGGCACCCTAACATACATACAGCAGCTCAGCACTCCACGTATTGGTACTCTCTGAGCCCAGTACTTACATTTTAAAATAAATCCTCTATCCATCTATATTATACGTTTCTGGTTATTTTGTCATTATTTCCTTGACTTTATTTACCATAATGTATCCACTTCAGCTCAACACATTTCATTGAATAAGCAGCTTCCTTAAAATATAAGATTCTGCCAATAACTCTAAAAGGTTTTGGTGGGAGCATGCTGCCATCCTGCAGCAGTCACAGCAGACGGGGTTTTATATATTACAGCGCTGTGGCAGTTGGTTTAGTCCATGCAGAGTGTTTCTGACACTGATGGAGCGGAGATGTTTTTACTTTACTGGCTCTAGAACGACATTTACTGCACTCCTCTGCTGTGACATAGTGCCTACTGCTCAGTATGAATTAGGCCCTTATGCACACAAGCAAGCATGTACACTGGTACACATACATACTCCATACATCCACTGCTCTAATTGCAATGCTGGAATTGTAGCTCTTCAAGGTTTTTATATATATATATTTTAGGGAAACTCTAGAAATCACAGCACTTCATATCTTCCTTAACGAAATGTGACACTTCTAACTTAGGCAGGAAGGATACAGTTGGGGAAGTGGAGAAGGAGGAAAAGAGACCCCTCTGATCCAGAAACCCAAAACCTCATTGTAATTTAGTCATCGGTAGACGGCAATTAGAGAGGGAAGAACTGGTCTTTGCCAGAGCAAGCAAACGGCTGACCCAAGCTGAGGATAAATGCTGTTTTGCAATGAAAGCACACTTTTGCTGTGCTAAAAATGTGACAACAGGAAATGGTTGTTATTTAGATAATAGCAAATGCAAGTTTACATTTAAAAAAAAAGTGCAAAGAAAGTTTTATTTTGGTGGAAACTAAGGAGAGCAAACAGGAGGTTAACAGCCTTTTTGGAATGGAAAGACTGTGGCGCTCATCTAACAGGGAGAGAAATGAATGAAGGATTTATCATAGAAGATTAAAGGCATGAAGTGGAACACCTAACTTTTTCTTTCATCACTTGTTTCAAATTTGGATTTGGCCAAAAGTTCAAACGTTTAATACTCTTGGGTAATAAACAATACCTTTGGGTCCAGCTGATCATTGTGATTCACTTCATGGGTAATTGAAGGAAGACACAATCTAGTATAAAAGTGCTGTGGGGCAAAGATGATAACAAGTGAAGAGATTTTTTTCTTTGTTTGTATATTATATTAGATATACTGTATTGCAGATAACAAAGACCTCATTTGACAATAAGGTTAGGCATCCCAAATGCTATAAAAGATTGTTGAATTAACAATTCTGTGAAACTGAATTGTTTTTATGCTTATTAAAAAATCTGCAAATGGCAACTACAATAAGCGTTGAGGCAAAATTAAGGTTATGGCAAATACTAAGTTTAAGCAACACTAAATAACTTTTTGTAACTTAAAATAAGGTTTCCAAAATATTTTCAGTGCTTCATGTAACAACTTGTAACAGGGTAAACAGCACTTCTGCATTCGCTTTGCAGCTCAGTACCAACTATAACCGCACTATATGAGTTTGCCAGATCGGATAGCGGATCTGTAGTTCCAATGAGACATAATGGGACAATTCCGCTTCCAACTTGTAGGGGGACCGAAGAGGAAAAAATTATCTGGTGTTGCTTTAACGTTAGTGTTGGTTGGCTAAAACATTTGTTTAAAGTTAGAGAA
This sequence comes from Etheostoma spectabile, assembly GCF_008692095.1. NCBI lineage: Eukaryota > Metazoa > Chordata > Actinopteri > Perciformes > Percidae > Etheostoma > Etheostoma spectabile. Next base: position 17,808,161 of record NC_045734.1, read on the forward strand.
AGATCATGGTTACGTTATTGCAGGTGTGCGATGAGAAATAGACCAGTGATAGAAGGACAGGCGACACCACCTCACTGACCTCCACACCTGTTTCCAGCCCACTATATACTGTATAAACAGCACACTACTTCCTGCATGGTATTGCACAGTAAGGTGCAGAATCGCAGCGATACTGGGCTGGAGAAGGAGGATTTTAAAAAGCTAAACAGAATACCAGTTTAACTCTACTGAGGAAAATGAGGCTACAACTATTTCCTGTGTCAGCTAACAGATTAAGTTTACAGGTTTCCATCCAAATACTTTGAGTATTGTGAGCTCTGATGGACACTGTGCTCTCCAGTGAAATGTAAGTGGGTGTGTAATTTATGTCAGGAATAACAGTCCGTCCCCCCAATGTGTTATTGATTCTGTAGATATTTCTTAATATTTGCTCTGGCAGAAGGTTGACTTTCAGCTGCAGGATGATGCTGCTCAGTGAACCAGGAAAATTGACTATAATTATCATAGGCCACTTAAACTTAATCTAATGAAAATTACTTAGAAATTAGTTTGACCTCTTAGAGCAGGGTTTTTTGTCCTAGCATGTTGCAGCTGATTTAAGAGTGAAAACACAACATTTGATATTGATCATGTTGTCAAGATTTATCAAATTGTAATGGTTTGCATATTTCTGAAAACCCTTGCTTTAAATATGTTTAATAATATTTTCCCATCTGTGCAAATACCCCGTCAACACATTCACAACTTGCCCATTGTACTGTAATCTACACTGTTGTGTCTAAAATATGAAAACCACTGCGTTGGCAAGAGAGGTGTCATTTCCGATGAGGTCACCGGTCGAGGCAATAAGCCAAACACTAACCGCTGTTATTCTTTTCCTTAAATCCCACTCTTCTGTTTCTTTTTTCCCTCTATCTTTGTTTGTGATCGCCTCATTCTTTATTTTTTCACTGACCTTGTTTGTTATTGGGGCTTCGACTTAATTTAATTTCCCGCCCACTACTGCTCACAGAAACCCAATACTGTCTTTCTCTCTAAAAGTGGAAACTGTGCTGGTTAATGTTCCTGGATAATGAAATGTTAGCTGTCACAGGAGGCAGGACGAAGGTTACATGCTCTAAAGACAAACTGTTGAAGTGATCTTTATTTTCTTTTAGGTCTCTGTCTAACAAATCCGTTATCAACTATTCTGATAGGACAGTTTGTAGTTCCAAAATAGCAAATATGTGAAATGAAATGTATAAAAATGTCCTTTAAAAAATCGTTGATTAAGAAAGTAATTCCTGATGTTGGTTGGAGACATAAAGCACTGAAGAAGTTGATGAACAAAATGTCCCATATGGCGATTAATTGCCCTGAAATTAAGTCTCTAAAAACATAACTGCAAAAAGATGCATAATAATTACGGTCAATCAAACTTATAAAACCTTTCTGTATATTTCATTGTAGCGTTTGCTGCCAAAATGCTTGTTTTGATTTGTCTTGTTAGCCTCGTTTCTGGCACCTCTAGGAAAAGTAAAAGTGCACCGTAAACAACCCCTTGAGGACAAGTGAAATATTTGTTAGTATATGTGTGTTTTTGCAGGGCATTGAAATAGAATGAGCCTACCCTGTCTGCTAGAATTTAGATTTATAAATGAATATTCTGCCCCAAAAATAATTTTTAATTTAGTTTATGGTTATATTAAGGCACCCACAAGTTTAGGGAAAGTGATTTGAAGTACAAAACACAACATGTCTACTTTATTGATGTTTAACTGAAACCACAATCTTTACCTAACCTAAACCAAAGTGCTTTTGATACCTAGACTGAGCAGCAAGCAAGACTCAGGATCAATAAAAAAGACCTGCACTTTGTACGACTACTATCCAACAACTTGTGTGCGGTACACAGCCAGGTAACATAATTCAAGCAGAAATTATATTTCTGCTCAAAACATAATTAGAAACTAATTATCATATGCTGTTTTTAGGAGACCGGGTTGCAAGAATAAGAGTAATCTTAGCATAAAAACATTTTTTTTCACTGACAAGAACAAGGTCTGCATCAGCTACTGTTTATACTCCCACAGCACCCTGACAGACCAGGGAGAAAGAAGAGGAGTGCATTGGGAGCAAGCCACCCCCGTGCAGCTACCTATCTCCAGTATCTATACCTCTTTCATCACCATACTCTTTCTGTCTTCCTCTGAGACTCTGGGAGACAGAGGCATCATCTCCCATTGGTTAGTCCTCATGCTCCACCTCAACTTTCATCTGCAGCCAACGACCTGCCCTGCACGGGAAAACGCTACCAAAACAAGAGTGGGGAGCTCAAAGGGGGGACAAAAACAAGGTGAAATGCATTCTCCAGGTTCATTTTTATCATCAGATACACATCTGGATATCTACAGAGACCTGGTACATAATCATTTCAATATATGCAAGTGTCTCTGGAGGTTAGAGAACAGAAGATAGACAGAGGGAACGAAGATGAGGCCAAGATTTTTTTCCTGTGTCATTCAGGTTCAGGTCTTAGCTTCAAAGAAAACACAAAGGGGCCCCATTTGGAAATTAATTTTCACCATGAACAATCATCTCAAAACAAAAATATTACCATTAATGACTCAATTTCCTGATGATTTCCTTATCGACCCCCCTAATTGGGCCCATTTGTTTGCTTTGTCATCCTCCAGTGATATGGGCCTTTTGTTATTAGAAGCAGAGAGGGGACTCATGTGGGAACCTGATGACTTATTCTGCTGGAGGAGGGGGACCCCCACAGCTGCTGTGGAGCCCCTGCAACACACATTACGACAATAGAGGCAGCCCCCTTCCTGCAACTCCAAGACTGCTATTTAAATAGCACTTACTGGTAGCACGCTGACTCAAGAGACTCTCTCTGTCTTTATCTCTCTCCCCTTCTCTTTTTCTCCTGCTTACACTCCCTCACTTTGTCTCTCCCTGTTACCCAATTGTCTCTCTTTCTGTTTTCTCTCTCTCTATAATGGGTCTTCTACAGAGGAGCTAAAATCAGCTGAGGCCAGTACTTTACGAGCTTCCCTCTGCTCTCTGCTGGACACTGAGCCTAATTAATTGGCTGTATTGTCCAGGAGGGAGCAGAGCTAGCAAGGGGATAGGGGTAAATAGAAAAACGTGTTGGTCGAAGGAGGAGAGGGCATGGCTTTACTCTATCAGATGCTCTCCATTTCCTTTCTGAAAGACAGAGAGGGTGAACATGTGTGCTCTTGTGTCTGAGGTGATTGTGAGAGAGAGAAAGAGAGAGAAAGTGTGGATTCACAGCCCCTCACCCAACTACAAGTCTTATCTGTGAAAGCTAATGAGTGATGGATTAACCTGGGATCACCCCTAGCAAATTGAGATGACCCCACAAACTTACCCTAAGTAGCCTCCCAGAAGTCTGCATTCCACTTCACACAACCAACAAATACACACACATACATCAGCCTTTGGTGTTATTTTCTCTCAAGAAGGTTCATCCTCCTTAAAAGCAGGGCTCTGTGTTTTGACGTACAGGTTGCTTGTAGAGTAGACATCAATAAATAGGCAACAAAAAGCATAAAAAAGACAATATAAATGCTTTTCACTCTTTCCAAAGATCCTGATTTCTTATTGTTATCATATTTTCAGTAGATGTAGAGCACATGTTTAAAAGCATAATTTGGTACAAATCTATCCAAGGCCTGACTGCAGAAATTATCCTATACTCCGAAGTCTAATTTCTAACAATTATACACATTAGTCTAAAAGGAAGCATTGCTTGCAAAGTGTCCTTTCCTCAAATTGATTGGAAATCTGTCTACTTTGTACTGACCTCTGCTGACTGAGATCTCTTTGTGCAACGGTGTCAACCTGCTGCCTGCAAATCTACCCATCATCTACCCAACAGGCTGCCATCCCTAAAAAACAAAGATAAAAAGCTGACGCATTACTCTTAGCTGCCTTGTCTTTATAACCAACATCACTGTTGGTTATACAGACAATCAGAGGCCCACACACATACACTCAGGCACACAAAAACAAAACTGTGACTTCAAGGCATCCATGACGACCGGGTGCTACAAACCTCCAGTGGCTTGCTGGCTGCCACACACACAGTCTGCACCATGACTTATATGGGAAAGACAAAGATGTTGGTGATAAATCACCATCAGCTATTCAACCACACACACATGCGCACACACACACACACACACACACAGCTAACGAAAACTATATTAGCATTACAGGATAACTGCACTCTGAAACTCATTCTACATCTACAGTTTAAATATTTACAGCATAATTAACCACCAAAGACACTTTATTCCTCAGAGGTAGCTGATTCACGCAGATTACGACAGCAGTGTGCTGCAGAAATATATGGGGGTGCTCTGATCTACATAGCATGCTGCTATGTTGGGGTGTAACGTCATCCAGACGTTAATCATCTATAGCTGTGAGTGTTGAGGACCCCTGCTCAGGCCTGATGTGCTCACGCTCGTGCTAGGTGGTCCTGTCGACGAGCAACGCGACAACTGCCAGAGAAGTTTTTGTTAGGACTCTCACCTTGAATCAAACGCGGAGCGGCTTTAAATACAAAAGCCTCCCTCTCTTTTATTTCTCTCTCTTTCTTTCGCAAATAAGCAGGTATCTGCTTTCTATTGTTATTGTTGATGTGGTTACAGCCCTATCTGCTACAGGGAGACTTTGGGGAACAAGATGGCGATATTGATATTGTAATCACCGCAAGGAACACCCCAGGGCTCAGCGCGGGAGACAGACCTTTTTGCTTCTCTTTAAATTACTTTCTCTCTGTCTTGCTTCCTTTCCTGTTGTTGCCTTTAGCACCCACTACATATTTGCTTTGGCTGCAAACACTCATCCTAATCTTGGTATATGTTCGGTAACCT
>NC_045734.1:17815552-17819478 GCF_008692095.1 Etheostoma spectabile
GTGCAATTTCAGAACAGACTGTATCTTTTCTGACAACACATTATTTAACACATTAATAAATAAATGTTTATTGGTTATATCACCCCAAGCAGTGCGAACTGAGCTTTGTCAAAGGCAGTAAAATGGATTTTTCCACTTGGGACTAATACGAGACAATATGCAAATAGCTCCAGTAAAACACAGTTACAGACGTGTTTTGGATTTAGTTTTTAGTTTTATGAATGGAGGCAGCATTCCTTGATTTCTCTCTCAGAACAACAAAACACTTTCTAATTATCATTTAGTGTGCTGTCTTATCTGTATAAAATCATTTCCACTCTTCAAAGGCCTGTCAGAATTAATTATCTGTGCAAAATGGAATTTCAATCAAAATTGAATTGTTTCTCAAACAGGCCTCATGACAAGCAACAACTAGCTCCAAGATTCCAGCTCCAAATGGTTGCTGGCAAACGCTGACATTAATAGCTTCAAGATCTTCCACTGCTTCAACATACTCAACAGTATCTGTATTATTTGATATCTGTTGCCTCCTTTTGAGCCTAAATTATTATGATTATGAATTATCTCTCCACTGGGATTATACGGTCTATGGTTACAGAAGTACTCAAAGTAGCCATTTTCTTTTTGTCATTATTGTTAAAGCGCTCATATTATGCTCATTTTCAGGTTCATAATTATATTTAGAGGTTGTACCAGAATAGGTTTATGTAGTTGAATTTTCCAAAAAATACCATATTGTTGTTCTACTTCACATTCTGTGTTTTAGCTACAGAGTGAGGCATCTCATTTCTGTTCCATCTTCGTTGGGAAAGCACTGCTAGCCAGTCAGAAGCAGAGTATGAGGGCGTGCCAAGCTGGCAGCTAGGCGAGCATTATAACGTGTGTTACAAAGTGAATTAAAGTCAAGTCTCAAGTCTTTAAAGGGGCCAGTTTGAGTAAAGTCTTAAGTCTTTTGCAAGGAGTCCAAGTCAAGTCTAAAGTCTCTGACCAACTGATCTGTCCCTAACACTATATTGTTAAATCTTATGAATTCAAAGTATTTCCTGTAGCTGCCACCCATACCGTACAGTATCAAAATCTGTTGTAGGATAACTTTATGGGGTCTACTTAACACATCCCTCTAGCTCTCAGACCTGGTGAAATATTAATCTAAGTCTGTCACATCATATATATACAACTATAAAGATAAGATTTACCTGTTCCCAGCATTAGCACACCATTTTGCGATAGTTAACTTATTACCTGTAATGATATATGCTAAACGCAACGTCTCTTTTACTCAAAAAATTGTCTAATGTTGAAGTGGAAATCAAAAGAATAGTGGCAGCGCCACACCAGTTATAGAACAACATGCATCTCAGTGTCAGTCCACATTACGCACAATAAGCAGTTTGAACTCACTGATGCAATGCCATTTACTTTTTAAGTGTTAGTAGGCTCAGTGAAACTGAGTCCAGCGTAACAGAGATCCAACTCAGAGGAGAGTTTAGTGAGGCCAGAGTCTCCATGATAGGTGACAGTGTGCATAGATCGCTGCGCCTTGCATGGATGAAATAATAAAATGGTAAATAGGACTACATTAACAGAAATATATGCAGAATTAAGACAGTCAAGACAGCCCAGTGTTTGGTGGACCGGGTACACCTTGTTCACTTAAAGTTCCCATATTATGAAAAAAAATCACTTTTTCTGGGATTTGGGGTTATTTTGTGTCTCTGGTGCTTCCACACGCATACAAACTTGGAAAAAAAAACTATCCATGCTGTTTTGAGTGTGCTGCCTTCAGTCTCCGGGTGAGCTGTTCTCCACGGCTTTCTACATAACTTGCTGAGATGAGGTGGCTAACCGTAGCATGCTAGTGCTAGCATGTTAGCTTGTTCTTAGTGACAAAACACTGCTATAACACACACTAGTTCACCATAATCTACAAAAGAACTACTTCCATGTCTTGTATTCCACAAGTGCGCCCTCGTTTAGAAGAGGTCTCCCAGCTAATCTTGCCTTGTACTGACCAAAGTTGAAAAAACAGTAGCTAGCTGATGTTATCATTACCTAGCTACTGTGCATGTGCGACTCCCAACAAAGATAGTAAAGAAGTGAGATGTCTCACTCTGTAGCTAAAACAGAGACCTAAATACACAGGGTGAAAACAGGGTTTGCAGCATTGTGCAGTACAACAAAAATATGTTGTTGTTTTTTTAAATGAAACCATGTAAACCTATTCTGGTACAACCTAAAAATACAATTATGAACCGGAAAATGAGCACAACATGGGCGCTTTAATAGTCTACAAATCATCCATGGGATCAATTACGCATCACATGAATTTGCCCATCCGACACAGCATTTGTTCCTGGGGAGATGGACCCATGCAACCAGCCTCCTGCCACTGTTTACAAAGTTATTGAAAGCAAAACTAATGACAAAAGGCACAACTCCGGGAGAACTTGGTGTTGCCGTCATTGATGTAGTTTTTTTAATTGTGAGTGAACGCACATAAGGCTAAGCGCATTTGTTTACGCTGCACATTATGGTAAAGGGGACATGCAGTTTGTCATATGCGCCAATAAAAGACAATAGAAATACATGAATGAATTTAGATTTAAAAAGCAATAATTGCATTAAAACAGGTTGTTGACAAGTCTTGAAGCTTGAGTCAGAGTCAATTCTGAAGTCTTTTGGGTCGAGTCGCAAGTCAAGTCTGAAGTCAGCTGTTTGTGCACTATAAGTGTGACTCGAGTCTCAGATTTGAGTCCCCATCTCTGGTTGGAGATGGTAGGTTCCTTTGGGGTGGACTTTGGGCTTTTTCCCTTTGTAAACCTAAAACATGCACACATTGATATATAAAACATTAAAGGAAAAGGGAAAAAGAGAAAAAAACAATATAAGGACTTTAAATTCAAATACTTGAAAATGGAGACAGACGTCAGAATTCTCACACTGATACACCAAAATGGATGCACTCTGTCTTCCTTAAAACCAGGCCTGGTGAATATTTTGTTCCAAAAGGGATGGTTCAAGGGCCTTGAAGAGGATTTACCTCTTGCCACCATCCAATCCATTAAATCTATTTTCAGTTCACAAGGTAAAAACAAACGCAAAGATTGTTATATTTCAAGTAAATCACCTGACCTCACTCAAAAACAAAAAGACCACATAACATCAAATTCTTGACGGTGTATCAATACATCTAACCAATTTTTTATTATCAGTGTTTTTACGATTCATGCACTCAGGCTCCAGCACTGTGACAGCTCTCAACAGCTGTCTTCTGAACTTCCAGTTCTTTCAATTTCAAATGCAACCACCTCTTACTGTAAATACCTGGCATAGATTCTCAGCAAAATTAGCAATTAGCAACCTCTCACTTCAAACCTCATAAACACACACACAGACACATTGGTTAAAAAACGTTTGCAATCACAGTATATATCCTCAACAGGACCATTGGGAGCAAATGGATATTCCAACACAATACATACAGAGCTATAGAGTCCCTTGTGAGCCCAAGACATGCTGCAGAATGTTTGTCTTTATTACTGCATTTATTACTGCATATGTGTGTGTGTATCTTAGTGTAACTTTGTGTATCTTTTCTGGATGTCTTTTTTGTTTTTGGATATACCGCTCGTCATCCTTGCTTATAGTACGTGCTTGCTCAGTGGCCCGGTTTCTGTCTGTCTGAAAGATATAACATGTCTCAAAATCTAAAACAGAAGGGTGAGCCACTCGTCTGGACCGTGAGCGACTTATTTTTGCAACGGTTTACAAAACGAGTCATAAACACAGATAAGAGCTCAGGCAAAAGGGATTCTTGAAGTGAGAGAGCGGTCATTCCCCCCTGTTTGAACTAGCGGCTTAAGACCTGAAGAATACGATGTGTGTGTGCGTGTGCGTGCGTGCGTGCATGTGTGTGTCTGTGTGTG
>NC_045734.1:17819488-17844834 GCF_008692095.1 Etheostoma spectabile
TGTGTGTGCATGCGTGCCTACAGGTTTGTGCATGTTGGTAAGAAGAGGTGAGTGCTGACTGAAGAAGTGAAGGTGAGGAATTGTAAGACAGTGCAAAGTGCAAAGCTACCCTGTCAGTTTATTCCCAGCTTTGTTTGCTGTGAGCGGGACTAACATCACATCCCCCCGGCACCTTTGAAGATGAAGGATGCCGGTTTATAAAGGTGCACGGTGAGCTGCTCAAACATTAACCAGACCGTTGGTCATGTCTGAAAGGTACCAAACGAACATGACAGAAAAGTGACATCTGAGGAAAGGCCTGTAGAACGTATTTGTTCTCCAGCTGACTTGATGAAATTTCAGTGAAAGGAATCACTTCTATGTGCAGGCAAAGGTGGAATGATACATGTCGGACTTGTAGGATAGTGCAGTTGATTCTGCCCTCTGCTTTGAAGACTTGATTACAATTTGATTGTCGTTATCTGATGAATGGAGGATGACTTTAAACACCTCACCTAAGTAACACTTACAGATCAGTCTATGATATTTGATCATTTTTATCGCCTTTAAAAGTTTGTTTCTTATAGCTTTTGATCCTTTATACATTAGGGCACATCTATGATTACATTGTCTACATTAAATTCTTGTCTATTTAAGGCATTTACATTTTTGCATTGTCTATGCCGCAAACTTCTTGTATAAGAGATGGAAGTTGGTGCACAATGGTAAGCAAGAAACCTTCTTTTTGATTCTGTCAAATAAAGTGCCCAAAATCCTAAAATGTATTGTTGCAAATACCGTCGTTATCAAACTCCACTGTAGCCGTTCTGGAATTATTTTAGACTTCATTAGGGTACGGGCAATCATCCAAGAAAATGAGAAAAATATGCCACTAAACATCAGTATGTGCACAGCTGTTTTTAAGTGTTTACTTACTGTATGTGGCCTTAAAGATTTCGTTTGAATTGATATTCACATCTAATTGAGCACTCAGAGGTTGTTTTTTTTTAACCCCTGATGGTTTCAAGTTGGAAGCCCACTCACATATCACAAGGCAAACTTGAATAGTTATTGCTTTAAAACTAAATTTTTTTAATGGCTTTCAAATCCACCATGACAACTTTTCTGCACCACATGTTTGCTCCTGTCAGTCAAATGCCTCTGAACAGCACCTGGGAACATTTTAATGTGATTATTGCAGTTTTATATTATGACATATAGTGATGCAGAACGAGCAGCGTCTCTGTTCAAATCATCCAGGTGATACTCGGCTTTAGGAGCGAGAGACTCTTTGTGTGCAAAAAGGAGTAGCAGTGAGGCTAGAGGGTAAACGACTTGAGATAATCACTTCCAAATCTCTTATTTGTTACATTATCAATGCACCAAGAGAACTGTGAATTTTGTGGAAGAAAAGGTTTCTTCCTGTCCCAACAGCCTTTAAATTCCCATTGACCCAATAAGACGTGCCTGGAAAAAAAGACAATTGTCAAAATACTCTGTTGGCCCACAGGCCACGGATATGTCACTCTATTGCCCCTTTATTTCCATGTTCCTCTACCTCGCACATTTTCCTCATCATACTCCCCCTCTCTTGCTTATGTCTCTCTCTTTCATTTCCACTATTGTCGTCCTGCTCCATCTCCAGCCCCTCCTCCTTTTCCTGCTTCTCTCTGTGCTGCAGTCCTCTCGTTCTGCATGCCCTTAAGCTGTCTTTCTAATCTGTCTGAATTATTCAAGACACTTTCTCCTCTTTTATTCATTTATTTATTTTCCCCAAATGTCAAGTAAACTGCACAGACCTGAAATGGGGTAATTTAGGGATGAACATTACATTTACAGTTAATTTGCATTGAAAAAATGTATTCTCTGACTGCAGCCATCACCTTTCCTTACTTTGTGAATTGAGTGGGTTTTTTCTATGAAGCTCATCAGTGCATTCTAACAGACAATGGTGTATCCATCATTTTCTCTCAGTTAAATTAAAAACATTTTTTTACCACTGCTGCAAACCCAGATTAACTTCTCTAAACTGAGATTGATGCAAGTCTCTGTTGTGCCTGTGGTGCTGTTTATTAAACTCAATGCATTAAAAGTGTTTCCTTAGCTGTGGAGAGCCAATAACTTAAGTGGATCAAGGTGCACACTCAGGAGCGTCCTTTAAGATCTTGGGGAAAGTAATCAGCAAAGTGCACTTTGAGAAAAACCCAGAGACACCCCTGTGTGTGTTTTTGTGGTCCTTTTTTAATGGAAAGAAAATATCAGTGAAGACAGTGCCAACCTTTACACAGAAACACACATAAACACACTGCTGTGCTTATGAGAGTCCAGAGACACTCACGGTGCTGTCATTTAGGAGAGTGCAACGACAAACTCTCGGAAGTCTGCGTGATCGCTAAAGTTGTCCCACTGAATACACACATCCATCTAACACACCTCCTTCCAATGTTCATTGCCCTGACAGAGGTGTGATTTCTTTTTCTCTGAAGATTCCACATTTGCTTTTGCTCAGACAGACACATGCGCAGGCACGCACACACACACACACACACACACACACACACACACACACACACACACACACACACACACACACACACACGTTGCCATAGCCTACACAAAGTTGACTAAACATCTACTAAACACTAACTACTAAACTACTAAACTAAACATCTTGCTGATGACATCTTGGAGGCTTTTATGGTTTCAGTGTGAAACATATTATACGCATGTTGGTGAAGAATAAAGTGAATAAAATAAAGTCAAAAGGATTGACTAAAGGAAACAATGAATTTGTAAGAGTTAAAGAGGTGTGCCTAATATCCCTGAAGATCTTGTAAATATTTAAAAGCTTTACATTCCAAATCTCCCTCTAACATTATATTTAGGTATTTAAATGTAAAATTGCTGGTTACCAAGATATTTGAGTGTTATCTGAATGCTGGGATGTTTACCACAGCAGTCTGTATTACTGTGTGCTTCTAATGTTGGCCAAATAACAATTTAACGTTGGTTGTGCGGCTGGACTTAGTGAGCTTGATAAGATTCTTAAAGTGAAGAGAAAATCGATCGGTATGGTCAGTTGGCCAACATTAAGAAAAGCATGCCGACTGGCATTGGCTACTTGACAATAACCAAAATTTAAGGCGTAACACACACCTAAAACATTGATTTCATTGCTTTCTTCTTCTTCTTCACATTATGAGCATCTCCAGCGTCACAACATGTACAGAATTTAGATATTTCCACTGTTGATTTAGCAACACCGTCCCATTTGACTGTGAGAATGTGTCAGAGCTTTAGAAATGCCAGCAAAAAAAGCCTTTTAAAGAGCTGCTATTAGTCAAAGCGACTGACCTGTGGTGTGACTGTCAAACAATATATTGCGTTTTTCCCTGAAAACCTGAAGCAGAATTGGAAATGTAAAGGGAATCAGACTGAGGTTTTAGTTAGTCTCTATCGTCCACATCTTTCTGCCTCTCCTTCTGTTTCTCCTCATCATCCTCCTCATCGCTCACCTCATCACCAATGACTGCAAGTCTTTGTTACTCTGCAAACTTCGCGATTCAAACATTTTCTGTCCAAATAAATTACCTTAAATTGAAGCTAAGGCCATATTGCCACAATACTATTCAAAGCATTTACAGCAACATAATTCAGTGATATCATTGATCTGTCCAAATATTCTTCATATCACCTATCTTCTTTTCTTATTTTCTCTGCATCTCAAGAACAGAATTTAAATTGACAGAAACCTGGCCAGATTTGTCTTTCTGCAATCCACAGGTTCATGTGTCTGTGCCAGGTTGTAATAACACTACTGAAACCGTGACTTTGATCACTCAGCAGCTGCTGAAACATGTTAGCTCTCAGACAAAAAGAGCAACATTTTTTGATACAACATTTTTTCGTTTGTTGTTGTTGTTCCAATTGCTTTCTTTTACAGATAAAAAATACTTTTAGAGGTTATATTTACATTTCCTCAGGTTGTTTTTCAATGAATAATGTTAATGATAATTATTAAAATATTCAGTTTAGACATGGTATTTTTATTAAAGCCCATTTAAAACACATTTAATGCAATAAAACTAGAGCCAATTTGCCGTTTTCAAATGATCAATCAGCAAAACGATTTAATTATAATATCTTAGAGTGTAATAATAAACAAATAATTTATAGATTTATAATAGTAAATATTGATTTTTATTCACAACCACTCCTTAAATTTTGATGCATCCTTTCACCTTGATTTTGATGTGAAAAATAATTATGTGATTGTGTGTGTTTGCTGCAGGATTGTTCAGATAAATGATCGCTTTACTGCAGCGGTATGGTCGAGCTATGACAAATGTTGCTACGGACGATTAGGCTCGGTGGTTTAAAAGCCGCCATTATGGCCTGCAGTAAGCTAGATGGATTTGCAAATTACATTCGACTTAAACACAATTCAATGCTCGTAAACGAGCGCCACAATAGGCTATTAGAGAAAAAGTAACTTTGCTGTGGTTTTGTTTGAAGGGAATGTCAAGTTTGGGGTTATTGAACGGAAGCTGTAAAATTAGTCGTATATAAGTCATAAAATATAACAAAAGTATTATTGTCATTAATATCATTATTATTGTGTATTTTACATTTAAAATACATAATTTTGCGTTAACAAATTTAATGATTATACCACTCTCTTTTTCTTTTTTTCTTTTTTTCTTTAAATATTTCCACAACCGACAGTTATCTTAAAATTCCACAAGTCAGTCCAGCGACCACAAATAAAAAAAAAAGTACAGTAGCCTATCATACATGCAGAGCAGCTGTGTTCAGCATCAGAGACAGCCGCTCGGGGATGGAGGACGGTGGTTGGACTTACCGACGCACTCGTTGGCCTCCCTGGCTGTAGCTCTCTGCCATGGTCTGTCGTAGTGGAAAGGTTTGCACCTGTCGCACTCCGGCCCCGCGGTGTTGTGCTTGCACTCACACACCAGACTCCCATCCCGGTCTTTTACGCACCGAGATGCGTGCCCGTTGCATTTGCATCTCCCTCCGACCTGTAGGTCCGACACGGCGTAGAAGTACGAGTCACGGGCCAGCTCCGAGTCGTCCTCGTTTTCGTCGCCGAAAGTGTGCAACCGGCTGAAGATGACTTTTATGTCAGTGGCTGTTACCCAGTCCTGCAGCACCGGGGAGTTGTCAAAGTCGTGCGCCGACGGTCTGCCGTCCAGCGTGCTGAAGGCGATGAGCCCGCCGGTCAGAGGGTACATGTCGGTGTGGGAGTCCGTGCACACGGCCTCCTGCTCGTTCTGCTTCGTGATAACGGCCCTGTTTGGCTTATTGTACATCTTCCTGCACTGGGTCGAGTAAAACTGAAAGGGTACCCAAGTTTTACCGTAGTCCATGGACTTGTAAATAACCATGGATTCGGGTCGAGGCGAGAAAAACTGCAGGCTCACATAAGTGACCTCAAACTTCTTACCGAGGGACAGAGTCAGGGTGACATTCTGCGGGTACTGGATGAAGTTCTCGGACTGCCAGCAAGTGAGGTTGTGCGGGTTGTTCAGGTCCGTCAGGTACGCTGGTGGGTGGTACTTTTTGGGGTCCGAGGCATCGCAGGTGTGGCAGTTCCTGGTCCTCTCATCCCCTTTCTCCGCCGATGTCACCACGCAGTAGCGATTGGGCGGCTTGCCGCAGGTGCTGGATACCTTTACTTCCTTGCCGAAGGCGGAGTTGACGAAGTCCGGGATGCAACGCCGTGGGTTGCCGTGCTCGTCGTAGCAGGGGTCCGGGGAAGAAGTCTGAGCCGCGAACAGACTCATCCCGTAGCCGCCGAACGCGCTCCTGCACGACAGGGACGCGGCGAGCAGCACAGTAAGCACAATATCCACAGCCCTTATCATGGTAGGTCCCTCGGTCCCCAAGTGTCTCTGCAGCTGGAGGAGAAAGGGAAAGCAGCGAGCGTGACAGAAGAGAGAGGGAGAGAGAGAGAGAGAGAGAGAGAGAGTTAACTTTGATGATGGCCCAGCAGCCTGCAAACATTTTCCAAAAAAACATTGGGCGAATTAGTTTCTTACAGCGATATAAAAGTAGCCTTCAGACACACCGCATGCATGCCAGTTTTTTTTTTCTATAAAGCCCCCACTTTACCTGAGAATAATTTAAAAAGATGTCAAAACACTGGCGCTGTCAGGCTACCTCTCTCTATCGGGCTTCAATCACTGCTCCGGTTTTGTTGTTGGTTTCTTCAAATCTCCTGCGAAAAGATAGAGGAGCGGCTTGATTTAAGGGTCGCTAGTGTCCTTATAGCAAGTCGCACTCCTCCTGCCGGTCTTTTCACAATTTCCCCCTCCTTCTCCCTCTCCCCCCACACCTCCCTCTCCCCCCACCCCCACGCCTCCCTTTCCCTCTCCCCTCAGCCCCACGCCATAGGATCATGACATATCCACCAAAATCAAAGAGGGTCCATCGTCGAATAAAGTGATTTCTTCAACAAGTGTTCATTATGTGGAAGTTTGCTTGATTTAAGTTAAAGTTCCCTTTGCATCATGTGCTGCAATGTCCAGGTACTTTTTAGATGACTGGGTAGCAGTTCGTCTCCAGCATGTGGTTTCTCTCACTGAAAATCAACCCCCACACTAGTGCTGATCAGCTGGGCGTCAGGACCCAGATACAGCCTCCAGTGGGAGTCCATGTCATATTAAATGACACTAATAAGGCTTCTACTTACATGCAAACAACATAAATAAAACAAATATAAAACTGCATTGTTTTGCACGATACATTCCTCTTGTATTGTGCCTATCTCGTGCAGTCCAACCTGGTGCTTCAGCTTCACGAGACCTGTTGAATGTTGGCAATAGATGTAACAGCGCCATCTTGCGTCCATAGAAATAAACACCAGCCCAGCCTAACTGCAGCGGTGCCTTCTGCTTGTCCCAGGCGGTGGAGGCATAAGACACCGTTTCTTTAACGAGCAGATGATTGGCTGCTGCAGGTCTGGTAGGAATGGTAGATCTAGGCCTACCACAAGAGTAGGCGGCTGCAAACTGTTGCAAACTGAACTGAGTTCCATTCAGAAATAATTATAGTAATGAGATTATTAATGAAACAATCTCATTAGGGATCTAAAGTGGGAAAACAAAAAACAAAATTGCATCTTAAAACCAAATGCAAACATTAAAGAATAAATGAGATAATATGCAGGATCCAATTCAAGGGATTATTATTTCATTTGATTTCATTTGAACCTTATATATGTATGTATATATATATATATATATATATATATATACATTTAACTTTTAAATATTTTTAAGGAAATGTGGCCGTAGAAACTCAAAGCAGAGGCCACATCATTATGTAATTAATGTTCAAGTACACAGTTTTTTTTAATAGTGTTTCATAACATTTGTAGGCAAAACAGTCAGCGCAGGGGCAATCCCAGGATTTTATAAGTCGGGTGGCACTCTTTTCATTTGTTTTCATTTTGAAAAAAATTGTACATCCAAATACATTACACCTTTTCTATATGCTCAGTCTGCCTTTTAAAATAAAAAAATCCAGTGCTGGTTCCATGGTGTATATCATCACGGAAACATAAATTGGTCATGTGACAAGGGCTGGGAAATTGGTAGAACAGACACCCCGTGCCCCCTTCTAGCTGCACCCCTGCAAGAAGTTGGTTCCACTCTTTTAAACAACACAGTGTGATCATGGTTTCTTCAGGTCATAAGCTATTTTGTTTAAATCAGCGCGCGTATGGGAAGAAGAAAAAAACAGTTTTATCTAACCTCTGCCAGTTCAGATTGCCTGACACACTGCCTTCTTCACCAGCTGGAAATAAGAATTAGATGTTTACAGCTGTTGGCCCCTTGCAGTCTGTACATGGTTGAATTTGGGCAAGTAGGGAAAGTGTTAACAAAGTTTACATCTAAAGTAAAATTACACATAGCAACAGTTGACACAAAACACAATTTGTATTTAATTGAATTTTGTAAAACGAAATTACTTCTCTTATCTGTAAACCATCTAGAATGTCTGCTCACAGAATGCCTGCATAAAGAAATTGAGTAAGAGAGTAGTGAAATTGAAAAAACAAAATATCAGCTGGTTGTGAGACTTTTTGAACGCACACACATTTCAAAAAGATCATAATGAAAATCCTCCATGGAGAAGCTGTTGCAGACCTAATGTAGTAACCTTTAGAAAACATATCTTTGAACAGCAAAGCAGCACTTTTGCCAATGGTCAAGCAGAAACGAGCTGGAATGAAAAAAGAACAAGTGTGATCCTGTTCTTTTTTTTCAGTCTCTCAGAGACATGCTTCTTGATTTTCAACTACGTTGCAGTTCTAAACCATTTGATTAGATACGTCGCTTTGTTCAGGATCCTGTTCTTGTCTTCCCAACGTCAGTTGGTAACTCACTTTTAATTTGTGTTTCTCCTAAATTTCATCCTTCTTTATTTTTGTTATTTGGGGTTTCCTTTCTTTCATTCAGTCATTTCTTTGTCAACTTCACAACAATCGCTTTTTTTTAGGGAAGATCTCAGTATTTGTTATTGAAAAAGTTATTGAAAGTTCAGCACAAGTGGCACAGTGACCATCATCAACAACAAGCCACCACTGCCACAGTAGGTGAGTGACATGTTGACATTGAAGATAATATCAGTTTTTCCGATTAGGTATTGGTTATTAATCCTGCACACCCAGATCATAACTGCAACCTGATCAATTTGATATACAATTAGGTACAATTCTTTTTTTTTGAACTCACTTCTTCCATCATTGGACTTTGTAAATATGCTACCTATACTTTTCCTAAACAAATTAAAATGGTATGCTGTAAAAGCAAATAACAATAAATCAAGTTTTAAAGTATTAAAATCAAAGGATTATTCATTCACATTATGGTGTATTGTAAAAATAATAATAATCAAAAACCCAAAATTGGGCAGAGCTACACAACCTAAAATAATGTTAATGTGTTTACTGTCACTGTTTAGTAAGGCTTGTCACCACATATCGCTCACTTCAAGAGAAGGGGAATTCACAGTTGCACTAATACATGAAATGTAAATGACAGGCAAAGCAGGAGGGGGAAGTAAGACTAGTGTTTCCCTGACTGAGAGAGAGAGAGAGAGAGAGAGAGAGAGAGAGAGAGAGCAGGAATATTGATTCCACAAATTTTGAGGAAATAAACACAAAGGACCACTTTATTACTATACGGGAATGATACACAATTTGGCACACACACGCAAATGCCCACGCACGCACACACACACACACACACACACACACACACACACACACATACACACACACACACACAAATTACTAGAAGACAGTTATTGTTTGTTAATTTGCATTATTAATTTTGATGTTGATGGTGAAAATCCAAAGCTCTTTTTGTGTTTATTATGGTAGGACAGTACAATATTGCCAATACTTGCCTAGTTTAAAAAAAATAATGAACAAAGCCACAACACCAAAACAAAGACACTTAACTCAAGTGTGAAAATAGCATGAAAACAAACATGTCATACAGATGACTTCCTCTTAGGGGCCAACATCCCTTCAAAATCCACATGAAATCTCTCTCACGCACATGTAGAAATACACACAATTACACTTCCTACCTTCACACACGCACATGCACATGCACACTCACACACACATACACACACACCAGCAGCCTCCCTCATGTGCTCACATGCACCTCTCTCATACACTTCCTGTTTGTGAGGCACAGTGTGTGTGTGAAGTGTAGAAGTCTTTGAACGCAGCCGAGAGCAACATCCAGATAGCCTACCAGTGACTGATTTCACTCGTCTCGCTGCACTGCTCTGCCGTGGCCTGGATTTGTGTTTGTCTGTTAAACCGTGATGTTTGTGGTGAATGAATGGCAGTGGCGCTGAGCTGGAGACACTTTGCCTTGGACTCTTTAGAGACATACAGAGACTATGGCTGTTGGACAGTAAACTGCAGGTAAGACAACTGAGGCAGTAGCTTTTATTTTGAAATGCACAGCAGTCTCTGACACTGTCAGCCTGATAAACTGATTAGTTTGTCTTCTTTGACTTCATGACACTGGGCTATTGATTTGGAAGTTGTACAACTGTTAAGTGTTAACATAGATACATGTACACCAAGTATCTGTAAATATTATATTTGACAATTTTTAATTATTACAAATATAAGCTTCATCCATCCATCCAATATGATAGTATATTGACATATTAGTGACTCTTGTCTTTAAAGCAGGTTTTGTCAGAGTAAACTTGTCAACTTGTTAAGACAAGCAATTGTGTTTTATAATATCAGAGTCTATTTCTCTGCAATGTGAAAACCTTAGGTTTCTTGTTTTTGGTCAAAGGAGTTGATGGGCAGTGTAAGCCTCACAGTGATGGGAAAGCTGGGCTGTCATGTTGACAGTGCCCCTCTGTGAGCACAGTCTCCCACTGTAATACCATTCTGGGGACTTCTGCTTTTTCAGAAGGTCTGTATGTTTCATGCTTTTAACAAACGCATGTGGAAGACTTAATTCATCATTTATTTGGTTGGACATGAAAACTGTGTGGAAAAATGTCAACAAGGGATGCAAGCCTATAATCTTGTTAACTTTCTCTGAAGCATACATTTTGATTGACATGATAGAGTCTCTCAGTGGTCTTTGAGGGCTCCACCCAATAGAAACTCTACTGAGCCAACCCCTTGAACTCAACATCCTTATTTACTGCATGAACCAACCACTTGCCCCCAATGTGAATTAAATGTGCAGTAACCTTACACTGCAATGCCTTTGTAATTAAGCTGACTTTAATTGAGGTAGTCATAACTAGTGAAGTAGACGCGACTGACGATGGCAAATTGTGACCTCCAGTGATCTTGATTGAGCAAACTACAATCCATATGAAATAATATGTCATTTTTGTATTAATCCAGTTCAAGTCTTGAGTTAAACGAATAGTTATTTCACTGATTTAGCACTTTGCTCTTACAATGGAGAGTTAAAAAAGGATGAAAATCAGTGCAGAATGCTTCTTCTTTGTCAAAACCTGGTGCCTACATTACCCACAATGCAGCCAAACCACCCATATTTGGTCACACATTCAGGTGTGCTATGCTAGTGGTTTCACTTTCCAACTTACAAATCTTCAGCCACAAGTTACACTGACTCAAAATATCAGACTTCTAGAGCTCCTTCTGTAGTTACAAAATGCTTTAATGCAACTTTTTTTTTACACATATGCATACTCCCCAAAACATGTAAACCAGGGCTGCGTGATTTGGAGAAAAAGTCATGGGAATGCACTGATTATAAAAATGTTGAAATGTGTATTTCTCAACTTGAACATACAAAGTTAAACAAGCACAATAAGAAATATATAAACAAAAAAATGTGTAATAGTTTTTTTAGATAACTTAATGTTTTACAAATTAAATATCAAAAATCAATCTTTTCAAAATAGACATTTTTGCTTTGCTCAATAGTACGAATTAAATAAATATAACAATGCATGGGAAAAATACAAATTACAATTAAAATAATACATG
The DNA here is from genome assembly GCF_008692095.1 of Etheostoma spectabile. NCBI lineage: Eukaryota > Metazoa > Chordata > Actinopteri > Perciformes > Percidae > Etheostoma > Etheostoma spectabile. The sequence goes on from NC_045734.1 coordinate 17,831,007, forward strand.
TTGCATGCCTATTTAAACAATGACATGTTATGTGGGTGTTACATGCTAAGCAGTTATTAATTTACAAAATATGATCCGTACAACCTCCTCTTAAAGTCTGCATGCCCGGAAATCCTCGACACTGATACTCACATGATCATACACGGCACACACGCTACTGCCTAAACAGAGTGATTGGTCATATCTGTTGTGGACGTTGTTACGTGGGAAACGCTTAATACATCCCTGGGGTAGCGTAATTCAGAAGGCAGATTCACCGTAGATTCAACACAGAAGCATAAATCAGGCATTAGTGAGAGAGAGAATGGTAGGTGCATTGAGTGAGAGAAGTCAGTGTGTGAGTGGTGAAGCAAGCGAGGAGAGCGACCAGTGAGTGGTGTGGGACTTAGCGTAGTGGCTGTGGGAGGGAAAAGCGAGACGAAAGAGATGTAAAAGAAGTTAACAGTAAACAATAAAAACACCAAGCTTCTTAAGACACGGTGGCCTCATCTGTTGTTAATACTGTTGGTAAAGTGAAGAGTGTTACCCTGTGCGCACAGGGACTACATTGTCACGCACACAGTACCTTTGTGTTTACTTAAATCACAATTCTTTTGTGGTTATGTAATCACACAGAGTTCCATCGCAATTGCAATTTCACTTTCAGGTTAGTTTGAAATTGGATTGGATCGATGGAGGTCCCCTTTAATGCTGAAGCCAGTGAAGCACAAGTCAAGTCTCACGTCTTTATAAGCACATTGTGAGTTAAAGCAACACTAAGGAACTTTTCCCGCTTCGGTCCCACTACAGGTTGGAAGCGGAATTGTCCCATTATGTCTCATTGGAACTACAGATCCGCTACCAGATCTGGCAAACTTGCATAGTACGGTTGTAGCTGATAGAAACACGCAAAGCGAACGCAGAAGTGCCGTCAATCCTGTTACGAGTTGATGAACCACTGAAACAATTTTGGAAACATTATTTGGTACAGAAACTTCTCTAGTGTCGCTTTGATTGCAGGGCTTTTAGGACTGAATGCTGACCATTAAACTGCTGTTTGCTGTAACATTTGAACTTTTTATTTTCAATGTTGTGTTCCAAAAAAAATTGTTTTTTTAATCTAAGACCCGGTCCTTTCAATTCATAAATAATTAATAGTTCAGCTGTGTGGCTATGTAGGATTTTAACAAGTCAAGTTTTTACGGGGTCAAGTCTAAAGTAATTCTATAATAAATAATAATAATAAAACTTTTGCAGCACTAGTGTTCAAGTCAAGCCTCAGGTTCTTATAAGTCGTTTCAAATCAATGCAGTGGTTTTCTCGACAAAATGGTAAATTGTAAACTTTGTTTTGATTTATCTCAATATAGGCTAATACTTTCTCAATTTCATTTGAAAACTTTTCTCGCTCTGTGGTGGTCTGCTACATAATGAGTCTTGATAAATAGCATTGCCATAATCCACCCTGCCCCCCCAAAATAACAAACAAACATAAGCCTTAAATGTAATGAACTCCTTGTTGCTTGCCACCAGCCTGTCAGATGATGACAGACTTTCCCTGCGCAACCAAAAGAAGCAACCATCTTTACTTCTTATAAATTGTTTATTTGCACAATTTGTTCACAAACAATCATCTCTTCCTCTTGGGAAATAACAACTGCCATAGTGGTCATGTGTCAGGCTTGAAATAATAAAAAAGAACAAAGAGTAATAATAGATGACTGATTGGAGAAGGCAGACATTGACACGCTTTGTTCTTTACCCCACAAAGAGTAGCTGATGTACAGTTTGCATTAAATCATGGGGATCCTGAATAAAATAAAATAAATACAATTCCACAACATGTAATAGTTTTTTTTCTATTTATTTTACATCGTGTAGAGGTTAATTACACTTTCCCAGTGCAACACCGAGTGTTATTCACAACATTGCTTCCTGTTTGTCTCTTTTACGACTGTGGTATCAGTAAAATCTTCATTTTCACCTTTACAACACACACTTTGAGGTTGTGTGTGTGTGTGTATGCATCTCTGCACATGCACAACACACCTGCTTTTGCAAAAAAACATTCAGGGATGTGAGCCTTAAAGCACGCAAAGTGTGTTTACCCATATCACATTTAAACAAATGTAACAGGACATGCTTTTCAAATGGAAATCATGGATATCTGCATCCTTATCATTTGTGATGATACATTGATACATTGTTGTTTAGTGTGAAATACAGAAGACAAGGACTCACTCAGTCCTGTTTATGTAACAGAGTTGCCATTGGCTCACTGTTGTTTAGAGTAAAGTCTCATAACCTGATAATATAGCACCTGATATTTGCATTAATGGTTTCATCATATGTTTATCAGGATTTATTGCAGAAGTGAAGACCAAAGGTAACTAGTGGCATCCTGTGCTGTAAGTGACAGAACAATCTCTATGTTTTGGTGCAGTACTGAGATATACAAGAGCAGATTGTTGCACCTCAGTGTCTTTATTTTTTAAAGCCAACAATTCCTACTTGAGTCACTCATATGCAATTGCTCATACTATAGGTCTACTTGAGTACATTTAATGTGATAAAGGATTAGAAGAACTGCAAAATAGTTCAGCAAAATGCAGTTATGCAGTTATGTTGGACCCCTTTGAGGAAAGAATCGTTTACAAATAACATAGAAAAAAGTTCTAAAACTGCCTGGCTTTAAAAGCTTCAAAATATTATCTTTGACCTTGGTAACAGGAGTTGACAAAACAATCTCACCTCATGGCCAACATAAACAAGAAGTAAGTAGAACATTTCAACAATTGTAGTTCCATGACAACTGGGCAAACTCCAGCTTGGTGTATGAGACTTGGTGAGTTGTCACCGGTAGTGGGTGTTGGAACTAAAGCAAAGCACTTTGTTACAGGAGAGCTTTGGAGTTGGACTGCTTTTGTTTCCTAAAGCCATAAGAGGCCGTTTCACATCCAGTAGGTCAGTGAAGAGAAAGGAGGACAACAGCTCTGGGCCAGCAGAGGAAGACTGGATGTGAATATCAGACTCAATCAATCAGGAGGGGAGGTTAGTTAAAATGACAGGAATGCATACTGTATACACATACCCCCCCCCCCCACACACACACACACACACACACACACACACATACACACAAGCTCTCCTGCCTGGTCTGTGGGAGTATGTCTGAGAGTCTGATCACACCACAACAATAGGGAGGCACCTGCTTCCTCAGCTTAGCAGGGAAGCTATCTTCCTGTTAGGAAGCATTTGGTAACGGGATCAGTGGGAGAAATTGGAAGCAGCCTGCAACGACATGGAGGGAGTGGGAAAAAGAGGACAGTAAGAGAAAGATATAGAGAGACACAGGTGGAGGTGCAGGGCTGCCACTGCTCGTTTATCTGGGAAATGTTGATACTTGTAACGTTAGACAAGAGAGGGAGGCTGATAAATAAGAGAAAGCATAAAGAGACAGCAAAGGAGAGGTGCTCCATCTCAGAAGGAGTTGGTTAATCCAGTGTAAATCTAGTTGTTCTTCTACAGCACAGCACTGCTTGTTATTGTCTGACTGTTGCAAGTTGCAACCCATTAAAAAGTGGAAGTGACCTTATTTACACTTAAGGATGTGCTGCTTACATCCTCTTATGAAACACTACAGGCTCATGCATTTAGCAACATGACTAGCAACTCTACGTAAACAACTATGATGACTATGATGACAGTTGGGATTGAAATTCTGTTAAAATCCCAAGCATTGTATATTGTAGCATTGCTCACAATAACATAATGACATGTTCCTTTGGTGTGGTGTTTTATCATAGGGAACTGACTAAAACATCTGGTGTAGTTATTGAATTACATTATGTTTTCCTGTATTTTGATGCTTGTTATAGTGTATCTGTGTTAAGAAAGGACCTGTCAGCCACTCCGGCCTTAACGAATGTAATTGTCCTATAAAAAATAATCAATAGCCAACTTTACTGTAAATTATTATTAATTCCCCAAAGACTCTCATTTGTGTCTAACGTTTCTTTGAGAATAAAATACCACTGTACCATTTGATTACTAATGTTAGCTAGCATTTTAGTTAGCAATAATCCGCCTGTGCCTATGTTATCTCCTAAGATATAAATACGCTCTTCGTCTCTGCTGATTGGGAATGATTGAGATTTCTCTTGGCACAGCTACCAGAAGACTTACAACTTTCAGACAGGTTGCCCACGTTGCATCTTCGTTGTCATGCTCAGTTGGAGGCTGTGAAGTAATGCTCAGCCATCACCGGAAAAGTGCTTCTTTTTTTCTTCACTGGTCTCCATCCAGAACACCGGGATCTGTTGGTCCATTTATTTAACTGACTATGGTTGAAACAAGCCCCATAATCCCAGCCCAATGGAGCAGTATAAGACTCATACCCTAATAGAATCTGATTATGACGACGTCAGGCTAATGGAAAGAGGCAAATAAGCAAATTTTTTTAAAGTGTCAAACTATTGCCTTTAAGTGTACAGTGTGTGTCTGCATGTGTGTCAGGTAGTTATTAGGTGAGTGGGTATGTAAGAGCAAATGAGTCATTTATTAACACGATTCGTTTGACAGCTTTCATTTAATTTTAGCTTTCATGTGAAATGGGGAATTTGTCACACTGGGGAAATTTTGAGAAGATGTAATCTTCAGGCAAAAACAGTTTTTGATGTCAATGCTCATTTCTGTCTGTGCGCTGACTTTACTCTATAAGGACTCAGTAAACACACAGAATGCTTATTTTTCATCACTGAAACAAGTTCATGAATTATGTGTGCACATTTAGCTATGATTAATCAAAATGATTTAGTTTTTGAGAAATTATTATAATATACAGCCTTAATAAAAACTATTTACATATCAAAAACTGCTCAAACTCAAAAACAGCACATCTTTAAAAAGCTTCTTTAGGGAAGTATAGTTGTTCTGCTTCTTAAATTTGGAAGTTTCACAGTACTCACATGTACACTGTAATTAAAACTCTAACATGAGGTAAAGTTTAAAAATATGACCATAATGCATTACCAACCATGTGGTCTTATGATCACATTTCATGGAACATTCATTACATGTTACACTATCTTTAATTCCAGTATTTTTCAAAAACACAAAAAAAATCTAATACAGTGTCACATTGATAATTATGTTCTAGCTCAAAACTGAATTTCAAAAATAGGTGAAGTGTCTGATACAATACATTTTGGCTATGAATGCACAATGTGCATTCATAGCCAAAATGTATTGTATTCTTTTAAAAAATGTATCCCATTTACTCAAATGTTTCTGAACAGATAGATATAAAAGACAAGTTTGTTTATACAATCTTTCAACCGACCAGATTTAACCAAATTGCCTCATCTTCCTAGACCTAACACTGTTTGTGTCACAAACAAAGACATGTATTGCCAACTTCACCAAACCTCAGAAAGATTGGCAAGACAGGGTTTCCCTTTCCCAGCAACATACTGTGCATGCAAAGTGAATTGACCACTGCAGTGGTGAATTTGTGTTTTGTTGTATTTGGGTGCACCTGGGCAACAACTGGGCATTTTTCAGGGGACTTCTAAAATATTGCAATGTTGTAGTTACCAGTGAAGAAGTGGTCACTGTACAATTTTCAGCATATGTTTTACTAAAAGATCTTCCTTGGTTTGGGTAGCAGTCTGGGTTGACTTTTGATATTAGTTGGTTGGGGTCGCAGCTTTCAAACTGTGTCATTAAACACTTCCACCATGAATGTTGTTTATCTACCCTGAAAGAAAATCTGTCACTCGACTTCTTTTAAGTAACTAAGTTGACGTCCCTTGTATATTGTTATGCGTATGCTTCTGAAGAGATGTGTTCATTACAGAACTGAAACAAGTTGCCACCCCTGGGTGGTCCTCAGGTGTTATATGAGAAACAGACAAATGCACTGATAAACTGAAAGTTATAAAAGTGATGTTCAGCACACCCTGATGAGTCAATGGTGAAGACGATGTACTTACAATGTTGTGGTCATACTGGAATTTTGCAGTTGTCTGTTTTCACAACATCTCTTTGATCTGCAGCATTGTTTCACAAATCTTTGTAGCATGGGACTGATTTTAAATCTAAAATCACCGGGTGCTTTTTCTCTTTTACCCTTTAATAAAAGTCATAAGGTGAAAATTGTGGGCTTGTTTTGGTTTGCATAAATGTTGCTGTTGGTAATAGTCTATTATGCTTTTTACACTAATTACTCAACATCTGTGTGACAAGAGTTTCAATAAGACTCCTGTTTGTAAAACAGTGTATAGTCTGCGGCAGCATCTGGAAGGCACAGTGCTGTGGTCTGGCTCTACCACACATACATTCCAGGATAGGAGAAAAAAAAGCTTTGGGTTGTTTGCATTTCTTTAAATCAGTCACAATCATCTTGGTCGGACACAGCAACGGTGGCTCTGCAAAATAGTTTCGGGAAGGATCTTCTTCTGGTGGAAAATTTGCACCACACAATACACTAACGTGAGCTATTTAAATAGGCTGGATACATTAAAAGGAATATGCTCTTACCAGTGTACTGCCGTGTGTATTTTGTTCAAATCTACACCAATTGGTCCCAAAACGTCCCAGTTTTCCCCATTTCCCCCATTCTTAAAAACTTGCCATTTTCAGCGTGAAACTTGCTAGGTTAAAGTTTGTTGTTGTTTTACAAATGGAAACACAGTGAGCAGAAGGGGAAGAACATCTGGTAGCGCGTTGATCCAGACTAGGAAAGACATAACTGACATTGAGCTGGAGCTAAATGTTGTTTGTTGTTGTATGATTTCAAATTTTAAATATACCTCGGAACATGATAGGTAATATGGCTCTTCTCAACATCTTTTAAAGTCTTTTCTGATTTCAGGCAGAATCGTGTGTCACATTCTAGGAACTATGGCAACAAAAGGAGCAATGCAAGCCAACCCCTGTGTCTGTTTTTCATTCCCCTTAGAAATGGGCCTTTATGGTTTGTGTATCTTCTTCTACAAATTTTCATACTTTACCGCGTGACCCGCCTTTATGCAAATCCGATCTGATAACACATACTGTTCATGAAAAGAGAGAGGCATGTTTGTGTGCTTGTGTGTGTGTGAACAGCATGCACGCATACAATGAAATTTGAAGGTAATATTCCAAAGGATACCTGAATGTTAATGCATCACATTTTGTCTCCCATCCCTCTACAGAACCTGAGCAGTGAAGATGCAGCACACCTCATGCACAGAGGACAGGATTCAGCATGCTCTGGACAGATGTCTGGACGGGTTGAGACAAAGTCCCACAGCAGCACACCACTGGAATGGTAAGACTATGATGACGACCACAGCTGGGATTTGGTTAAAGATTTGGCATAAAGCAGTCAAGCTTGTAAAAACAACTAATTACGTTTGTGTGCTGCTTCAGTGAAGATGATTGAATTTCTGTGAGAATTATTATACAACTTTTCAGTTTAAACCTCACATCTTAGAAATGAGAACTTAATACAGAAGCTTGTTATTATTAAAATGTCTTACTTTGTTTCATGTGGTGATATGATATGATAAATGTGGGGGATTTGCAAAGAAACGTTAATAGCCATAAGTATGATAAGTAATCTTGCTTTATGTCAGCACATCTGAAATATTATCAATAAAAATACAATCAGCTAATGAACACATCCAACCTCCAACACAACCTAAGAAACTTTTTTTCTGGTCTTTGAATTAAAGTGAGGGATGTTTTTGATATTGTGCCGCCTCTTGAGTCATGCATTAATCATACTTAATAATCATCAATAATAGCTTGATGTTGTGCATGATGTAGGATGTTAAAGAACCAGAAAAGTAGAAATGCACGGCAAAAGCATATCAGAGAGACCCACCCAAAATGATACAAATCCTTTTGTATCATTTTTTCAAGGGAGCTCATGTATTATTAAGAGGGGCCAAACTCCTCCTGGCTCCCCTGTAGTTTGCACCCTGGTTTGTGGTTAAATCCTGGCTCCCACTGCTCATTTGAGCCTTAGTGAAATGAGGGTAAAATCATATATATAAATATGTTTTTATTCATTTCTTTTGGCTGACATGCTAATCTAGAGTCACTTATAACAATTGAGCAGTTTTGCTTAAGCTCTGGTAGCTTTTGCGTGGGTCACACATGTAACCTTCTGTTTCTAGGAAGGCACAAGAAAACATATTTTCTCAGAAGTCCACGTACACACAGTACAGTACACACATTTCAATGTGATACAGCGGGTGCTGTTTATAGTGCTGTTTTGAACAGAAGGCACAAGAGCTGTGTGTCACAGAAACTGAGTATATGGGTGTCTGAGCTTGTTGTTAGTGACACTGTTGCTGTCAGATCATCAGGGGAACGCTTTAGCGGGTGCTGGAGGAAGTTGTGTGAATAGACAGCTGGGAGGAAGTGGTGGCACAGACCGCAGTGTGTGAGTAAAGCATTATGGGGCATGCGTATCTGTGGCACAGTGTTTAAAAACAGGGTAGAAGATTAAATCGACAGCCTCCCACATGTCAATCAGTGTCAAATATAGCGACGCACACTTACAGAAACGAGTTTTATACCCTCAGACTGTGAAGATGTGATTTTGACATTTAAAACACACTATAAGCTGGAGTTTGTTTATGTTTAATTCCCTTAATTTGTTACATGACTCCATCTTCTGTTGCACGGTATGTTGTCTATAAGTGTAATTACATTCATTTGAACTATACTGACATATTCAAATTTACATCTCAACAGGATTATTTAAAATTTGCAGCTTCATTTCAAGTGCTGGCATCTTATCAAAGTAAACCCGTTCACCTTTCCAGTTAATCATGATACAAATGCACCTCTAACCTCCAGAGATGGAACTCCTGGGTGCAGAGAACTGTAGAGAGTAACTGACCAGTTGACAAGCTTTCAGTTGTTTTTGTGAGTGTGTTAGATCTTAGATTGGTGTAGATACTGTATGCACATTTTCTGCACTGTATTTCATTTCCATTTCACACTGTAATAGAAAACTCAGAGCTCAACACACAATCCAGTGGGATTTTGAAAGAACAAAAAAAACACACTTCATTTAACTGATTTTTTTGGGGCATTTTAGGCCTTTATTTGTATAGGACAGCTGAAGACATCAAAGGCGAGAGGGGAGGAAACGACATGCAGCAAAGGGCCGCAGGTCATAGTTATACTTGCGGCCGCTGCGTCAAGGATGAAACCAAGGATGTTTATCTACCAGAAGTGCTACACAGGAGCCCTATGTGGTAAATCTTGAACAAAACTGGGTGAAGCTTGCACACCATTGCGCATTGTATGCTACAACTGAGTGGCCATTGCTGTATGTGCATAGGCAAACCCACTGGCTGACTATGATTCAGGGATTTCACCTTGGGCTGGTTCCTCCTGTATACCTTATACCAATATATCTTCGGAAACCAAAATTAACCTGGTCTTAGCACTTAAAATGTCTTACAAATGTTACTTTTACAGTGCCTCTCCCACATGGAGCAATTCTCAGACAGATTTAAAATTGTAGGACATGATTACTGGTGCCTTTGGTTATTTCAAGGCAGTGCAAGGTTCTATGGGGCTTTCTTAACCAAGTAGTTTTTGAAAAGGAGATTTTAATTCATGAATAATTTTTGTACTTACCTGCCCAGGTACTACAGGCAGAAAATAGCAATTGTGCTACAACCTGGTGCGATGCATGTGTCCTTGTTTTTATACAAGGTTAATGTTGAATTGTGCACTGTCCCTGTATAAATAAAATTACATAAAATTACATCACATTGACATTTGTACCTTGTTAACTTAAAACTAAATTAACATGGTATGATCTCCTGTCTCAGAAGAATGGCTACTGGACTGTGTCTCCCACAACTCTGCTGTAACCCTGACAACATACAGAATGTGAAGTGTAATAGCCTCTGTACACTGTGTACACTTTTAATTCATTTTGATAGTGGCATCCTTTATTGCATTCAACCCACTAATGGCCTATCAATACAGGTAATTGGCACAGCATTGCTCCGTGGATTATTTTGAAAGATGTTATGGGTAAACCCAGAGTTTGAGAAGTTTTAGTTAAATGAGAGATTGTCTTTTGTGGGTTGGAGCAAAATTGTGATGGTGAGGTATGTTTCACATGTATCTGTCTGTACATGTTGAATTTGTGCACTAACATGAATCCACATGTGCTGATGTCTTTCAGTGCTGATGTGCTCAGCAGGTCAGTCAATGAACCGCTGGAGCCTGGAAGAGCTGGTGAAAAGGGACCCTGAAAACTTCCTCATCCTCTTACAACAGATCATCAGGAAGACCAAAGAGGTGAGAGGTTAAAGTCAAAGAGAACATATTGTCCACAGTACATGTTGTTTAATAATGTGTCATGTGTTGACAGAACTGTTATTACTGAATGTAGACCCAAACAACTGCTCTCTTTCTGTCTGTCTCAATGTGTGTGAGTTCAGGTTCAGGATCAGTGTCAGTATGAGTTGGTGGCTCCCCTCGCTATCATGTTCTCCTCTACATTGCTTCAGGTACTAATCCTCATCCAGGTGTTGTCAAAACCTTTAACTTTCCTTCACCTCTTAGTGTGTGTTTCACATGTTTAAGAGCACTCTCAGGAGGTTAGTTAGTTCCTCAATTCAAACCACTATGATGTTGTTGGAGGTGATACTGTGACCAAAACACTGACGCGCAAAACACTTACTGGCTTGACAAGAACTATTTGTTTCATAAACATTGCTTCTATTTTGCAGTCAGGCTGATTTCGCAAGTGGCCCAGTAATCTTGTCATTGGAAATCTGATCCACTAATGTATTACTGGTTAGACAGAAGCCAGAATAAGCCAGAAACTTTCACAGCCATCACAGTTTGATTGCTTCAATAAGTTGACATCATTTTATACATGTATGTTTACTCTAATTACATTGAATTACAACATACTTCTTAAAATGGTCTTCATAGTCGGGGGTTTTTCGGTAGGAAGGGAGAACCCCAGAGTTCAGTTAGAGCTGTGTAGCAACTGATATTGTTACAGCTTTGAGGTTTTGTAACGACATGACAAATGTCCTTTTGGTTGTTTTTCAGAAAGCCTGTAATAAAATAAAAGAGTGGCCGATGAAATAACATCACATTATTACACTAAACTTAGTTAACTACCTTATAATGTACGGAATATGACATATTTTAGTTGATGATGTATTAATAAAATTAAGCAGTCATGTGATATTGAATTATAACACGAAACATATCATATAAGCATGTCATATGTTGTTACATTGTTAAACCTCTTATAAATTCATAAAGGCCAGTTATGGTACTACACAGGTGTAATCTATCGCATCAACAAGTTGTATTACATGTCTGATCCATTTATACAGAACATTTGGCATGTTATTACATTATCTGTTGCTGTGAGGCAAACCTCCTCTCTTCAATAGACCAAAGTGATCCACACTAATGCAGCAATGACTAGCCCATTAAGTTGTTCTCAGAGATGCTACTTTTCTCTGTCATTTTCAAATGAATAATGTTGGAGCAACTAAATTGGCATGTGTCATTATTGCTGACACTCAAGATAATTCTAAAAATAGCATAAAGAACATTTTATAGATTGATCGCTAATGTGCATAGTTGCAGCTGTAGTCCACACTAGTGTTCTGTCAATGGTGTTTTGAACTCTGATCATACATACTGTACCTGTACAGTACACCCAATTCACTCAACATAATTGAATGCATTCAAAAAAATAACCCCTTCATGCAAAACAATGACCCATGAAGCCTCAAACCGGTCTTGTTGCTCCTTAACAGAACATTAAAATACATGATTTGTGCTTTGGTTGCAGACGCCATACTGCCCTCCCGACCCAGAGCTGCTGGAGGAAGCTATTAAGGTGTTTCGCTGCTTCCTCACCTGGCCTGAGCCTTATTGCAGTGTGTGTAAAAGCCTTCTCTCGACTCTACAGCTGGAGATCAAAGCCCCAGGTAAGCATAGATGGGTTCATCATGGGCCACTCTGCATGTGCCTAATTCCATTTCTCTACTAGTCCACAGTAAGTGTCTACAACACATACTGTTTCAACCCTGTTGATCTCCCTCCCCCTAGTGACAATTCAAAGAAATGCATTAGGGATGACAATAAGGTAAAAGGATGCTGCTTCCTTAAAAAACAGTATCGAGGGCAGCAATACAGGAAAATGATAAGGCTTCAGGTTAAACTGGGCACTTCTTCATCATTCGTTTGAAAGCGGATGAAGCTAGTGCATTTACAATACAAAAAAGCAGAAGACAAATGTGAACACCCACATTGAAATACACAAGGAAGTGCTAGAAACACAGCAACAGACTGAATGAACACATTTGAATGAACTGAATGTTAAATTGTGTTTTTTTCCACTTTGATCCCTCACATATATACAGTATACACAGTTTGAGATCCTGTGTGGCTTTTGATTTAATATTAGTGTTAAAGGTATCACATGCTTAATTTTGTAATTGCATAACTTAAATTTGAGTATAAAGCGTTACATGATTACAATGGATACATGATGATTCCATTGTTTTAAAACATTTTTAGTGACTTTCTTACCACTTCTTACCAGATATTTGTAAGTTATAGTATGAAAATGTTGTACCTGTAGGCCAACTATAAGCCTAAAGAATCTTTTTCTTAAGTAAACATACAAGATTGTGTGGAAGATTGTACTGTGATAAAAAGTAGAAAGTATAGGTCGGATTAAAATTTGCTGATATCTGATACACCTTTAAGCTACAATATAAATTGCATTAAATATTACACACTGTAGGCTATAGCCAATACTAGTGGAACAACATTGTCCACACCAACAATAAATTCAGTTGCTAAAGATTCCACTTTGTAGCCTGTACATACAACTGATTAGAAACATACAACCACCCTCATCAGGATAGATTATTAAAAAATAACCAGAAAAGAGGGCAAAACAATTAATTAAACATGAACGACTTAAATAAAAGAGCTATGGACATCGACTGCAACAAGCAATACGAAGCCAGATAAATAAAATAAATCAACACTTCAGAATAAACAGCAGAATAAAACATCACCAAAGCAAACAACACAAAAATGTAGCCTATAAACAATAGGCCTATTAACTCCACAAACACATTTTAAAGCGAAAAAAGAGAGCAGCACAATTTAAACACACCGCATAGGACTCACACGCACACCAATAGAACAGAACAGATAGATTAGAAAAATAATAACATTATTTTGTATTATTTTTCCTTACAGGGATTTCCTTTCAGAGAATGGTAAGAGAAGAACAGCTCCTTAACAGCCCCAGTCAGTGCTCCAAGACCATGTAAGTTCACTCAATAAAAACAAATTGTACTCTCTACACAGGGTTAAAGAACAATACAATACACTGTATGTACTCTATGTTTACACAATTTAGGATCTATCGTAGAATGAAAAGCTCTTGTTTCTCATAGTTCATCTGTGTCTTAGCCAGGGCTTCCATGTTTAACAAGTGCTGGTGCATTTGGATATTTATTTATACACGTATGTATATATGTATGTAAGTGCACACACACAACTTGTTCACACGGCCTCATCTTTGTTAGCGGTGTGTTCATGACAATTTATTTTAGGTCCAGTTCAGACTATACTTGTCCTTTGCACCTTCTGCTTTCTTGTTAAAACTAGCTGTTTTTTTTTATACATGCCAGTGGTTCACAGTAACTTTATCTGATGTGACATTATGCTTTAAAAATACAGAAACAGCACTCAGTGTCTATGTGTTAACTCAATTCTAGAATTTGGGTGTTTGGCACTTCCTAAGCTGGAAAGTCCCTTTTTATCCCCCTCTC
>NC_045734.1:17844844-17848219 GCF_008692095.1 Etheostoma spectabile
CAACCCACTTACTGGACCCCACCATCACACAGCACCACCATAGCATGCTGTTTGCATCTTCTGCCATGTGAGTTTGCGTACATTAACAGTGACATCATCTGTGTGCTGCTTGCAGGACCGTGCTGCTGATGAATCCATGTGAGGTGCCCGCTGAGTTTCTCTTAGTGGCTGAGCAGCTCAGTAGCATTCAGCACTCGCAGGAAGAGACCTACATCACCCTGATCAAACATGCCTTCCAGTCCACACTAGGCACCAAGTACCCTCTACATAGCATCCATAGAGCCCTGCAGGTATGTGCTCAGGGCTCTGTACTATGGACAACAATCCATCAATAGTTTTCAAACTAAATTAAATTTTATTTTGAGTATATATTTTGAAATACGTAGCACTACATCTTCTGTGTCTATACTTTTGTAGAAGCTAATACAAACCATTAGAGAGTGTGTGAATTTTTAAAGAATTAGACAGGATAACAATTTTGCAATGTGTCCCTATACTATACCATATCACAAATGTTTTTGCAGGCAAAAAGTGTGACTGAATTGGGGGAGATCTTCTCAGTGGTAAGTGATGTTTTAGAGACGGCCGCTGCCATGAGTGACCCTCTGAAGGGCCGCAGTCATGTAATCCAGGGACTTGAGCAACTCAGGATGAGCATGGAAATCCCAGCATCTAATGGAAGGAAGTCTGATGGTAAGAAGGCAGGTTTTATTGAACTCTGGGATATACACACTGTGTATCACATCATAATCTTTCAGGTTCCAGTGGATATTGCTCTGATAGTTATTTTTAATTTTTTTGTTCTGATGTCCCTTTCAGGAATGCTACAAACTCTTCCCTTGCCTACAGCCAAGTGTTACATGTTTCACTGGGAAAAAGATAACTTTGGTAAAGTATTCTGCTGATACTTATTGATACATACACGGAAATTATCTTTCTGTTTTAAGCTGATGGAGATTCAGGTTTCCCTACTTCTTTCAGCCCTAGCAAATCCCCTCCAAATGTTTTGCTGAATGTGATTGATATTGGTGTATTTTGATCCCTGCAGATGTCCTGAACACTCTTTTGGAACACGAGCCTGATGACCAGATCACTGATAGGCAGGCTGAGGAAGAAGAGGAGGTAGACATTGATGATGATGAAGAAGACATTGATGGAGAAGAAGAGGAAGAAGAAGATTACAAAGAAGAAGAGGAACATGGATTGCCTTCAATGTCTATCATATCTAATGGCTGCAGCAATAATCATCGTGCCTCCACCTTTTCTACCATCTCCTCCCTGTCCACTGCCTCCAAAGACTCCATGTTCTCCACCTTGTCCGTCACTTCAGAGTCCTACGCTACGTCGCTCTTCTCTATCACTTCGGGGGGTGATAGTGACTACTTTGAAGATTCTGATGACATCTGTTCCTCTCCTATTGCTGAAAAATGTTCGCCAAAGTCTATGAACAAAGCTTCAGCTCGACTCAGCCAACAGCTATACCGTCTCTTCATTAAACCCAAGAGCCCTCGGTCACTATACCGGGCCAAAAGCTTAGGAAACACAGAATCAAAAGACCTTGTTGTAGTGCGAGAGAAGCGCTCCAACTCTCTACCACAGCAAGTCAAGTTACGCTATACTGAGCCTTTCCTCCAGCCACAAATTCAAACTCTCAGACACGTGTGCTTCCGAAGGAGGCCCATTCTCAGCAGTGATGAGGACAGTACGAATACTACGCTGAGAGTGGTGGTGTTTGGGGCTGATCAGGTAGCAGGGAAGGTGGCCCGAGCATACAATAGCCTGAGGAGGAAAGAGAGTGCATGTCCACGTCTCAGCAGGGCCTTCAAGCTTCAGTTCTTCTTTGTGCCTGTGAAGCGGGACTCAGCAGCAGGGCCTGGGAGTCTGAGGTCCCCTAATCCTGTGGTTCAATGTGGAACTCCAAAAGGAGTGTCCTTGTCCAATGTGAGTAGAAGCGCACTCCAACCAAACGTCATACATTGAATACAAGGTTTTGTTTATAACATCATATGTACTAAGTTATCAAAGAGATGAGTTGTACAGTAAAAAGTAAAGAAAGACAGATATGAGAATTCCACTGTTGTAATTGTTGCTTTTGCTGAAGCAGGATTTTCACCTCATGGGCACAGGGGACAGCACTAACGACATTGCCCATCTCCTTGGTATGTTGGACCCTTGGTATGAAAGAAACACTCTTAGCCTGCTTAACTTGCCTGCCAACGTCGTCTGTCAGGTACAACTGGAATTTTACTTTTACACTGCCTAACTAAAGCTAAATCTTACGTTTGTCCAACTAAGAACATGACCGATCTTATGTGTAGTCTATTACTCAACCCAAATGTGTACCAGAGAATTGATATCATGCAGATATATAAAGCCTGGAGCATAAAGACCTTTCAAAAATGTCCAATGTTTTGTTTAGTCTATACTTACTGTACATAAATGATCATACTGTATAATTGTGTTAAGTATTAAATAGTTTTGTGTTGCTCAGCAGCAAACCTCAAAGACGGAGTCAGAGTCATATGATAGTTCATATGAGCACCGTCTGCCCATCCTGGCCGACTTGGTCCTGTACTACTGTCGCTATGCTGCACGGCCAGCTCTGATCCAACTCTATCAGGCTGAGGTCAGACACACTTTGACACACACATCAACAATACAGTATAATCATCCCTGCCAGGGACCCTCTTTTAAAAATGCTTACTGTTAGCCCTGTTGGCCAGACCTTGGCATCCTTGTGTACAGAAATAGCACCCTGACGCCCTCTGGGTCTCTTCCAAACTCAGTGATTGATTAAGGATCTTTGGTTTTGCAGTTGACATTAGCTTGTGGAGAGAGGAGGACTGAGGTGTTCGTACACTCCCTAGAGTTGGGTCACACCGCAGGAACACGAGCCATAAAGGCCATGGGTGAGTGTGACACACAACACCCACACATACAGTATATCTTGGCAACCATGCTGCATTAAGTAAAATCCTCCACATTTTTAAGGCAATGAAATGCATCATCAGTTTTTATGATACTAGACTACATTTATAATAGAGGAACATCTGTTATTTTTTTACCATGATTCAGTCTACTTCCACATTTTTTTATTTCACTTGTTGCCACCACTTGCACTTCTGATTTTTTATTTCCCTTTGAGAATTCCGGGAACGCTCTTTATGCCTCATGTCTGGTAGTTACTGTAAAATTACTTTATTCCATGACATAATATTCTTGACTAAAATTATCCAGTTTTTGTCATTGCAAAGCTAATATCCAGTGTTAATGTTGCTTCACTAAATCTGAATGTTTGTAGTCATATTTAACGGCATTGTAGAATTAATTTTAAATGGTATAGATCACTGATGTGTGTGTGTGTGTGTGTGTGTG
>NC_045734.1:17848229-17849896 GCF_008692095.1 Etheostoma spectabile
TTTTTCTTTCTTTATATAGGTGCTGCCAGTAAGCGGTTTGGCATTGACGGTGACCGAGAAGCAGTCCCTCTAACGTTGGAGGTAGTGTACAACAAGGTAAGATAGTGATTTTTTTATTTCCTAACAAAATACATGTATTAAAGCTGCATTTTGCAATAAAAGTAGAAAAACATACCATTACTCTTTTGGAGACAGTACAGGTTCTCTCTGTTTAGCCTTCTTTAACTGGTTTCAGTTATGGTCACTTCTCCAACCACAGGAAATGACACATCAAAATTGTGACAAAACACAAAGTATGCTAAACAGCCATGAGCACGTGCACTGTCCTGACTAAGACTCTGTGGGGACCTGTGGTATGAAGCATTAGAGAGTGGGAAACGTGATTTCCCACATTAATGCTGTTTTTCATTATTTGTTCTTTATCTTTCATACGATACATTTCCTCAGTTTAAAATATTGTTCAAAATCCCACCTGGGGTCAGGCAGTAGTATATTCTTTAAGCTGTATTTCAAGAGTGTCTATTCCAAAACAGCAATCGTCTTATCCTCCTGTATAGGTCCTGTGCACGTGTGTGTATTTTCAGGCCTGTATGTAGTGTGTGTAATACAGTAACTGTACCAAGTAGAGTGAGAAATGTGAATTTCCCCATTGCGGGATTAATGAAAGCATGCCTTTTTTTTCTTCTCCCTTCTCCTCCCATTCAGGTGGTGATTAGTGGAAGAAGCCAGTGGAAAAGAGAAAACAAAGTCTGTACGTCAGTAAACTTAACCAAAGCATGCAAGAATCCTGAGGAACTAGGTACACTACTATCATGTTAGCTACATGTAGATTCAACATTACATAACAATTAGGCTACTGTTTAGGTTGAAACGGAACCTTTATATTTCAACAAAGATTGTTTTCATCAATCTCATAGGCCCTGTATCTTCTCTTGCTCCTGCAAATGTTAACTGCAAATTCCTTGGTATTTTTCATTTCATAGCTGTGTGAAGAAATAAATACTGCCAGATGTTTAAGTGTACTCATAATGTAACTTATACAATCTCTGACAGACTCAAAGATGGAGTGCCTGCAGCTCACAATGACTGAGGTCCTGAAGAGACAGAACTGTAAAAGCAAGAAGGGCTACAACCAGGTGAGCTAGATGATAGATCAGCCTGTTGTTGGTTTGTGGTTCGAAAGCGCTGCAGCAGTAGACTTTCACAAACAACTCTGCACCACATTCTTTATTTAAAGATAGAGATCTCAGTATATTCTTGACAGCATCTCAAACTCATTGCACGTTTGCTGTGAACAAAGTTTTTCAATCCCACAGCTTGTTGGAACAAAAAGACAACACAGGCCCGACTCATGTCTGTTTTGCTTTTCTGTGTGTTTTGTCAGTACTATTATTTGCTCAACATCTATCTGCCACACAAAACTGTTTTACTTGCATTTTTTTTTAACATGTTAGGTCCATATTTGTGTTTGTTATGTTGTGAATGTAAAAATGAACTGCTACCTACTCTGTCAGCTCTAGCCACTGAAAAGATTTAAGTACAGAAATCACAAATTTAATTACAAAATTACAATTACAAATGCTGGTCAGTTGGATGTCATGTTGCCTGAGCTCATTACTATTCATGAGCTTGCCAGTTGCGCTGGGTAAAGGATGCTGATAGCCAAG
>NC_045734.1:17849906-17850312 GCF_008692095.1 Etheostoma spectabile
CTAGCTGTTAGCCAATCAGAGTCAAGCAGCTTAGCTTGTTGTATATTAATGTAGACCTATTTAAATGATTGATTTTTAGCTCAAGGCTCTCTTTACAACTTAGGGACAATAGCAAGTGCTTCAAAAACAAAAACTCTGACAAGCTGCAATAGCAATAATATGCATGCAAATATATTGACACAGTTTAATAGGATCTAGCATTTTTTTGTATTCTTTTACAAAATGTCTTCAATTTGGTACAATGCATTTAGTTTTGCTCTGTTCTTTCCTTTTGTAGCAGCTGAGCATGACAGAGGTGAAGGTGGACAAGGTGCAGGTTAGCGGTGCTGGTAACACAACCTTTGCTGTATGTCTGGACCAGGATGAGAAAAAAATAACGCAGAGTGTCACCAGGTGTGGACACACA
>NC_045734.1:17850322-17860939 GCF_008692095.1 Etheostoma spectabile
CACACACAGACACTGTCACGTCCCTGTCTCAGGTTTTCCATTTCATGTTTTATTTTGAGTCTCTCTGTTGTCTTATGTGTTGTCTTGCTTAACTTCTTGTCTTTTGGTTTCCCACCATTGTGATTGTCTGATGTCTTTCACCTGTTCACCAGCCCTTGTGTTACATGCCCCTTGTTAACCCTTTGTTTGTCTGTTGTTGGATGATTGTCATTCATTGTCTGTTTTACAACCATCCACTCACAACATGACTCACAACTCAAGTGTTGTTATTTATCTAACCCACGTGTCTCCCTTTCTCCCATATAGATGTGATATATCAGTGTGCTATAAACCTGACAGCTCCACTGACTGGAGGCTAAGAAAATCCCCGACCTCAGCCCAAATCCAACCCCTTAACCCCACCTTCTGCTCCCTCCTCTGCCTGCCCATTGTCACTTTCAGTGGGGCTCTTCCCTGAGACTGCTGACCAGTGGTTTGGATGGTTTGAAAAGAAAATATTCTGTGCACTTATTTATGCTCTGAATAACGGACACTATTTGCAGAATCAAAGTGCACATGGCACACGATTTGATGGTGGCCTCAGTTGGCAGTGGGATGCATCTGTTGGTAACTGGAGGACTTGCACAGAAGGGGTAATCAGGAAACAGCAAACCGTCTGTGATCATACAAATACATACTAAAGAACCTGAGAAACAAAGGTAGACTAGAGATACAATACAACAAAAATCGTTTGCCGTTGTTAAGGAAACTGTTCCAGTTTCATTCCACAGGTTTCAGTTCCTCTTTCCTGCTTAAAGAGAAGTGACCTTACCCACAGTAACATTAGAATGTAATTTGGTCAAACAGGGTAAATCTACAGTACAGGTTCGCAGGTGAGATAGCACCCAACATGGCAACACCAATATGGTGGAAAAAGCCTGGGTCCTACCAAGAGACGGAATGTTAAAATGTAGACCTCATCTTGGAGTCACTGTTTTGAGAAATTTTGTCTTGAGCAACTGACTTGATCATGGAGGACCAGGGGGATATTTTACACCTGAAGACCAGACTGTAATATGGAATGCCTCAATTGGGGATGCTTCTGGGACTATATTTGAGAATGGACACTATGGACTTAAACATTGTGTAAATATTATGTTTGTAAAATATTGCATTGCATGCTATGACTATTATCTTGCACCATCATGTTTTATGTCTGTGATACATGGACTTTTAGTCATGACCTTTCTCCCAAGGAGTTACATTGAAGTCACTGTTTTAGCTGCAGTAATAAATATGACCAGCAGGGGGCTCTGTTGACATTCCAGCTGACTTCAGTTGAAGTACAGTTAACTCTTAACTCTTAACTCTTAACCGCCCAGACTTGGCGATACTTGTCTCACTTTGTAATACCTGTGAGGAATTTATGTATAGACCATTTTTTAGCTCTTGCTAACCTTAATTTCATCAAGGGCACACATGTAAAATATAAATTTTAAAATTGTGGTGCTTAAAAAACCTTTATAAAATGTAACTGATTCATTGTGCTTTGCATACCGACATTTCTATATGTTTTGGGGATAGGGATAATACCCTAATCATCTGGCCGACTGAAATAGTACTGCACATACATATTGTACATGAAATAAAGCACTTGACCATTAGATTAATATATTAGGTACTTCTTTGTTCAGGTATATGCCAACATGCCATTTCTGATGAAAATAGCGCAAATACCTATTTCAAACTGTACGTGTACCATCAATGCAATGGAAACATCTAAAATTAAATCTTCAACAAAATGTATGTCTTCAACTGTAAATTCATTTTCATCTTGATATTTGCCTTTCTATATTACCAACTTGTTATTGTGCAAATCTATACAGTACGCATGGATACAGTATGTATGTGAATACACTCGCTCAGGACCAGATACACAACTATATTACTTTTTACTTTTCACTCCACTACATTTATCTGACAGCTTACATTCCATGTAAAATATATAGAAGATATGAGATCACCTTATAAAATATGATGCATTGCTACTTTAAAACCATAGACGTATCCATCTATCTATCTATCTATCTATCTATCTATCTATCTATCTATCTATCTATCTATCTATCTATCTATCTATCTATCTATCTATCTATATACGTGCTCGGATTGGTTGCCAATTCAAGCCAAGTGGCACGCCATTGGTCGGTTGCGGCGATGGGCGTGGTCTGAAGACAAGCCTTACTGTCAGAGTAGTTAATTAGTTGACACTGATTGACTGGAGCTAAATAATAAAGTGTCATCGAGAGAGATAATACAGTGTGCAAATTGAGCTGTTTGCACAACTTAACTGCAGGTAAGTTTTCCCAAAGACTGAACCTTTTGATGTTTTAGCAATGGCAAACGTCTACTCGCGAAAATGTTACAGTAATGTCGACGACTGTAAATTGCTGCTACAGTTTATTGCATATGGTGAAGATTGTTAGCCTACTGTGTACACAGTAGGCTAACAATCTTAGCTAGTAGATATTTTGTTCAAAGTCATCTTATACCCGCAGTTTTTTCATTAATGGACCTTTTAA
Organism: Etheostoma spectabile; assembly: GCF_008692095.1. Taxonomy (NCBI): domain Eukaryota; kingdom Metazoa; phylum Chordata; class Actinopteri; order Perciformes; family Percidae; genus Etheostoma; species Etheostoma spectabile. The sequence continues at coordinate 17,852,884 of NC_045734.1, forward strand.
TGTTTGAGTGATGTTTTTTTGCTGCTCTTCATGAACGTATCGTTTAATTGCTGTTTACGTTGCCGGATGAGTTAATCTCCTGCCAGTAGAAGGTTTGACAGTATGTAACATGCAGATGATCTGTGCTGTGTGTTTACTGTGCACCACCTGATTTATAAGAGATGTACTGTTTGTGCGTCTGTGCGGTGTAGCCGTATGTGCCGCTTTTTTCTAGCCTTTTCTGACTGTGCTCTTTTACATTTAAGTTCGGTTATAAAAACTCCCACACGTCATGGCCTTTGACACGGGAAGACACAAGATTATTTTTCCCTCTTGAGATGATAAGGGTTTGGTTACAGTGCCGGGTCTGATTGAAGCCTTGGCTCTCTGTTGTGTCTGTTGGAGTCTAAGAGCACAGCTGGATTTCCTCCAGCTATGTTGTTTTAGATCCGAACTTCCTGGTACCATTCATGAATTAAGGGGATGCAGGGTGGCTCCAGTTTCTGTGTGTGTGTGTGTGTGTGTGTGTGTGTGTGTGTGTGTGTGTGTATCAATTTATGGGCAATAACCTATAGTATATTGCTATTTTTGGCAATAGAACACTTATAGAGGCTATTTAAATATATAATGTTGTCAACATAAAGCTGTTGAAGCCATGCACTTCAACACAACACCCAGTTAAAACATGTCAAAGCTCTCTCATCTAGATCAAAATCCATCTGCTGATTTGGGTGAGGCTTTCCAGTTAGACATTACAAAACAGTGACATAGTGGTTTAAAATATTTAGGCTATTAAGTGAATGCTGGTAATCCAGTCTTGAGGAAATAACGTGGAACATGGGGATATTACACAACACCGTAAAGCAATAAGTAACAACTTATTATTGAAATTATACTACATAATTATACCATATGTTGAGCAAAATTAATACCAGGCTATTTACAGTTATTGTAACAATAACTTTATGACTTTTAGACAGTGTGATCACTGTGCCAAAATATGTTATTATGACCACAGTGTTGAACTCACATGACGTACCTGTAAGGCTAGATTCAATCCGGATCTTCATCAGGTCAAAATGTTGAAAAATGTAAACCACACCCGCATTTGTACATCATGCCAACCTGTTGGTTGGTGTGCTGTTTGATGGCAGGTGTTTATCCAGAAAGGGTGATAAAACATCCAGAAACAATTGACAGTTAACAAATTAATAAGGTCCATAGAACAAGTATGTAAAAACAGCAGGAAAGGAAATAGTAACACATCAGCTTTACTTCAAAGAATCAAAAATATCTAATTATTTAATTTCTTTTAAATATAAAAAAGCTTTGTCTATTATCCCCAAAGCATAACAGCAAACACATCTACAGTATGGTAAGATAATGTTGCAGAACAACATGTTTTGGATAGCTGTTAAGGTGAGGTGATGACAACTGGAAAAGGTGGATCATAAAAAACAAGATTGCAATTAAAACTTTATTATTGTAAAAAGAAATGACTAACTACTAATACCGGTTGTTACAATAAGCTCTCATTACTATAATTATAGGCGTAACACAACACTCTTTGTAATGATAATGAACAAACCTAAAGCTTCAAACATCACAATATCCCTTTCTTCCTCATAGTTTACCTTCTTATAGTAACAATAGGGAACATCATTTACCAATAAAACATTTTTTTTTTTACTGCAACCGCTTTTACCCAGTTAGTTCAGTAGAGAACAGTAATTATTTTAAAATATGTGTCGTTCTGTGACATGACGATTAAAAGAAATGCAAATGTACTCAAACTCCAGTACTATATGTAGGTTAGAGAGAAAATTTTGTAGATTTTCTCAGTTCCATCAGTTACCTTTAGGTTGGCATCCAGCAGCCATTACTTATTGGCGCTTCTGCAACACAGCCACTTTGTAGAAAGTATCATGTCAATTATTGAGTAAGATTAAAGTCCTACCAGTTTTTAATAGTTCACGTGTAATTGTTAGGTCAGTAATTTTTTCTAATATGTGTGTAAATCCATGCACACAGAACACCCTGACAACTTGAATCACCCTTCCAAGGTTTGTCAAAAAAACAACCCAAATTAAGTCTAACACTGGTTTATCACACTTAAGTTAATCTTTTGAACATGGCATATAGTATAGTAAGTCAACCTGTGTCCCTTTTAAACATTGTCAGGAAGACAAGGCCTTGTCTCCTTCATGTTGTGGTAAAATTAGATCCATAGACTGATGGATGGACAGGGTGTGACTCATTGTGCCACTCCACCCTCATTAGGGTCAACAGCATGAGACATGAGACCATTCTATACAAAGACCTCTCTGTCCACCATAAAAAAGTTGCCCACAGCTGTCTTACCACTAAAGGTTAGATCATGCGTACGCTGTGCTGAAACAAATCTTGTGTGCCTGAGCTTAAGCTTTGCCCATTTCAGCCCAGTCAGATGTCCTGATTAAAGGTGCTCTAAGCAATGTTGGGTGACGTTACTTCTTGTTGACTTTCAAAGTATTTTCAAACAAAGCAAGACTAGCTTGCCCCTCCCTCCTCCTCATCCCGTCCCCTCCCCCCCACCTCCAAATCCTTCTGGTCGGTGATTGGCTGGAATGCTGGAACACAGTTAGTGAATGCTTCGTGGTGCAGGTGGACACAGTTTGTTATTGTTGCCGTTTGTAGACCCTTGGCAGTCTACGGAGACCGTGTTTTTTTACAGTGTGTTCTGGGGACAGGCAGCTCGCGGTTAGTGAGGAGATGTTTTCTGTATGTGACAACAAATGTTTTACCCTAAAACACGCGTGACACCGGTTGGAGCACCTTTGATTCAAGCTATCACTCTGTCACTTGATACCCTATAAACAAAAACTATTCCAATAAGTAGTTGATCATATTTTAAGCAAAACTGGCAAACATAGTTCTAGCTTCTTAATTGTGAGGATTTGCTGCCTTTGTTTATCTTATTTGATAGTACATGTAATATATTTAGGTTTTGCACTGTTCAACGAACAGATTTTAAGTTGTCACCTTTGGCTTTAGGAAAGTGTGAATAGCATTTTTCACTATTTTTGGAAATTCTATAGACTAAATTATTGATTTGATGAGTTGACTGATTGAAAAAATATTCTGCAGATAAATCAGTTAAATCAATTAAAACAATCATTAGTTGCAGCCTGGTGGCTTTGTTTTAAAGCCTCAGGACTATAGGGAGATGTTGCACTGGAGTGCTGGGCCCTCGTCAACCCACGCAACTATTCATTTTCAAGACATTTTAATGACAACCTCGCCCAAAGTTATTACAAAACACCCTTAATTCCACATAATGCAGCTGCCAAAAGGCAGACAGCCACAGACTCTCTTCAATTTAAGAAGCCGCCCTTTTGTTTGTCTTGTGATAAAAATGAAAACAAATGGCAACACTTCTTGATACAGTCATGTGCCTGTGGACTCCTTGGAAAGCAGACTCCCTTGTGGCTAACACTATTTTCATGTCAATTTCTATGTGAACTAGTACATCTTGTGCTTGTCGCTCATTTTACACTCTGTGCGCTTTTGTAAAAATGTACCGCTATATTACTGCTTGACCTCATTATGCCCACAGTGGCCAAATGAGGTCTGCTACATGGGGAGACTGGTGATGATTCACTGGAATCCACAAATTTGTCTTTTTTACTTTTTCTTCAGCATGTCTGAAAACAATGTTTGCTTTTCCACTCACGTCAGTTGCAGAATATCCAAAACATTTGGTTAGAAAATGTTTCAAATGTTGGAGATGTACTGTGCTCTGTGGTTTGCTGTATACTGAAGCAAAGAGTCACAGTTTGTATAAGACTTAACATGTGGCTTAAATATCAGGAAAATCTGAGATGTATTGTATGTAATTGAACAGGTACACAAACAGCATGGATGCTTCAAAAGCAGAGACTTGGAAAGTTTGTCATCTGTTTAAAAGACAATATTAATTTGCTGAAAATCACTAAAAATAATCTGTAGATGTAAGGCTAAACAAGCAAACACAATATATAAAAACTGTTTTCTCCATAAACTGGCAAGGAGTTATAAATCAAAGTCACAACAGTGGTAGCGACTAAATACTGCAGCTGGTGTGCTTTTGGCTTGTTTTTCAGTAAGAGTTGAATGAAAACTAAACGATAAATCATTCATACTCAGTGTTGGCCTACAGCTCTCTCTGGTTATCCACAGGCCTTCTGTCTTAGGCCGCAGCTGTATCTTTGGAAAAAATGCTGTCTTTGTTTGGAGCTTTTTTAAATCTGCGATAAGAACGGATTGAGAAGTATTTCATGCATAAAGAATGAATGTAATCACTATTCCAAAAAACAGATGGAAATCTCTGTGATAGGGGGTCATATGCACAGGATATATTGTAAGTGAAAGAATTCAAAGTGGAACAACTGGTGTATTTTAAATTAACTATAAACAATTTTAAGGCGACAGAAAAGCCCCTGTTATTTTGGTCCATGTTAGATTCAGTAGTGTGTAAGTCAGTGGAAGTTCCATGTGCACTAAATTGCATGCAACTTTATGTGCTCATGTGTGGCACACAGTAGTATAGCACGTGTGTTTGCATTTGCATTTGTGTTTCAACAAAAGTATTTGTTTAAAACTGACGCATGTTGCCTAATCCAACCTAAATGCCACATTCTCAACTGACCCCTAATGGACCTATTGACCCAGTTCTCAAAATCATAGACCCCCACAGAAGGCAGCAGAGTACCACACACACACACACACACACACACACACACACACACACACACACACACACACACACACACACACACACTCACCGGTCCAAGAGGACTTCCTCATATTGTCCAGCATGTTGATGCAGGAAATCACTTTGATTGATATCCCCTGTTGCTCACACAGAATTAAAAGTTGTCTGTTTTAGGGGTTTCTTTGCAACTTTGAATATGAGTGTGTTTTTCTGCATGTGTGTTCCTCACAGCACTGAGATGCCTTAGTGTGGCTACTGAATTCTGTCAACTATTTAGCATGATCACTGTTTTAGGCTGTTTGACTGATTTATTGCTCAAATAAAAACTATTGGCTCTTCCTGAGATGCTCCTTGGAGAGAAGAGGGCAGCAGCCATTTAGGTGTTCTTTTCCCCTCAACATTTGCACAGTAATAAAATTGAGGAATTTTATGATCATGCTTTTACCATAAGCCCTTAAACACATTGCACACACAGTTCCCTTCACAAAGACATACTGCTTCATTCACTCTGTACTTTTTTTCAGGTATTAGGCTACTAGCTATTGGGGACAAACTGCTGGTTCTTTCTGTGCTCTTCTACTTTGTATCTTCTATTTAGATCTTCATGTGAGGGGCGATGAGGCCCGTCTATGTCAATGCACACCATGCTATCCTAAATGAAGGTTGGGGATTTCCAATTGACCAAACACATACACACACACACACACACACACCCCACTGCAGCACCACCTCTCTCTTGCTGGATGAGCGCACTTCCACACGTCGCTGTCACGGCCTTCCTGTTTTCTGAGATTTCTGCAGCGTTTGGCTGCATTGTTTGAAACTTCAGCTGACCATTGCCATACGCCTGCCCGCATATACAGATAGATGTGTATCATAGCCAAAACTCAGATCAGGAACTGATTCACATTAACCATAAATAGTCAACAGTCATAAGAGAAGTTTGTTTCCCTGACATGTGGGATTGGCATCTATAATAGCATTTTAGCTTGTGGTATATTAATTAGCACTTCCTGAACCATTTGGAAATGTTTACTGGCACTAATGACAAAAAGCCCCAACCTGTACGAATCAAGAAAGGGGTGTTACAAGCATTGTGGTCTGTACCTGACCACTCATGTTGGCTTGTTACAGTAAAATAATGGAAGAGGGTGTTGCTGTGAGGTGCAAAGTGGTAGATCCAAAGGGTTAAGAAAGTCATAGGATTGACTCTGATTGGTGACGTTTCAAGTTGTTATCTCACATGGACTGTCTTATACACTGTGTGTTAATTGATACAGTGTTTTCTGGAGAATGTTATGATGGTGCTTTTGTGTTTAAGAGGCTCCCTTTTTTCTGCAGACTGTGGTTTTTCTAAGCTAGTTATTTGGAAAGGTTGTGAAATGTGGTGCATCTATTTTAAAGCTTTTTAAAAACTGTTTTCCCTCTTTTACAACATCTTTCTCTCTCTCTCTCTGTCTGTCTAAATATAGAGTATCGTCCACCCACTCAGTCAGACAGAGAAGAAATGTTGTGTATGTGTAAAGTCCGACATTGCAATAATAGTTTCCGTTACAAAGGTAAACATGAATGTATGTGTGCACATTTCTGTGGAAAAGAGTTCATGTGTGCACATGGATAACTTTTGCATGCATAGTGTGTTCTATATATCAATACAACCCAGTACGACTTTGTGTCTTTTGTGTGTAGGCATGAAAATAAGAAACGGAAACAATCTTTTTAGACGTCATGTGTAGCAAAGACCCAAGATAGAAGGGGGGGGGGGGGGGGGGGGGGGTGGGGGGGGGGGGGGGGGGGAATAGAGTACAGAGACAAGAGAGTGAATACACTAGAGGCAAACGGAAACTTGTGGTCAACAGGCAGAACAGGCAGCGTTCAGCTGCTGAGGCGTTCTGTTAACTCTCTGTTTTAGAAAGCACTGCTTTTCTTGGAGGGATCAAGGTTAATCCATCACACAAAACCTTTCATTGTGCACATGCAGCATGTGTGTGTGTTAGTGTGCACATTTGGCATGCGTTTGTGTGGAATGAGTGTTGAATGTTGACATGAAAGAGAGCAAACTGTTGCAATTCAGAAGTCTAGAAATAGAAAAAATAGAAAAGAAATTCAAATACATTCAGCCGTGGGCCAGCTAAACTGGACCCATACAGGTTATGACTCTTTGTCACACTCCAACACCTGCTCAACACCCTCTCCTCCTCTTTCTTTTCCCAACCTCCCACTTCAACTCTGCTCCACACACGCACACGCACACGCACACGCACACGCACACGCACACGCACACACACACGCACACACACACACACACACACACACACACACACACACACACACACAAACACTGCATATCCCCTGTCACTACCTCATACCTTCTCACAAGAGGAAATATACTCAGCTATGAGTCACTGTACTCACTTGCCTGTGATTCGCTCTCACTCTCTCCGTCACACACTTGTTAGTTTCAGTACACAGAGTGTTGTGTGTAGATGTAAAAGACCTGCAGGACTGTTGGTCCATGCCTGCACAGGACAAGGTAAGTTTATGTAATATTATCTATACTTTACTTTTCAACTTTTATGCCTTAACTGGTTAGCAGTAGGATATGGTGGAAGATGGTTTCAGTAATTTAGCTGCCTTGTGTGACGCTACAGACATACAGTACAATTAATTAACAACTTCCATAAAGCAAAAGCATTTGGTTTCTGCCTGTTTTGGAGATGTTTTGTGACAGAGGGATGGTATGATACATATCTGGTGTTTATTTTACACTAAGATTATGATCAGCCTCTTGAGCTCTTTATTTGTACCAAAGTGGTCGTATATGGATGATCTATGGTTAGTATGCTGAGAACAGAGTAGCTGAAGGAGTTCCTTCAGTTGAGAAATTGTCCAGAAAGGACCAAAGCATGAACATCTCATCCACCACTCTGCATTTACAAGAAACAGTCAGTGAATGTATAAATGCTGCAGGAAATGCAGTTTCCTGTTGCATTAGCGCTTAGTGTTTGTTGTGGTTTCAATGTTTTTTTTAATGTTGGATATATTCATTTCATAAGAAAGGATCTAAAACTAAACAAGTGGGTGATGCTTTTCAGATTCTGCCAAATTTCACTATATAATTAATGTTGCAGAGGTTTGAAAGGTTACTCCTAAACCTGTGTGGGACCTGAGATAAGGAAAGTGGCTTGAGAATTAAAGTGGGTTAAAGGTATTTAAGGGAATACTCTTTATCACTGTTGGGGAGGGTCAGTGTGGGACCACTGCACTTTCTGACACCTGTTAACCATTTCTGTGCTTGTGTGTGTGTGTGTGTGTGTGTGTGTGTGTGTGTGTGTGTGTGTGTGT
>NC_045734.1:17860949-17890301 GCF_008692095.1 Etheostoma spectabile
GTGTGTGTGTGTGTGTGTGTGTGTGTGTGTGTGTGTGTGTGTGTGTGTATAAATAGGCGTTTTTGTGGGCAAAAGTCAAATACTAAACTACTAAACTGGCATACAGTAAATGTTAACTGGGGCTAATATATTTCACACACAAATACAATAAGAGAAATGTATCAAGACAGCCCTCCTGTGACCAGAGAGAGTTTTAATTAGCTTCTTTCAATGTATCAGTGCAATTTTACCCTCTGCTGTCAGCAAGGAGAAAACATTTATGGCTTACCCACATTTACTTTCAGCCATCAGGCAGGCTGTCCACCCACTTAGTGTTTGACCTCAGACATGACAGAACATGACTGACACTTCCTGTCCATGTCTTCTTTCTGATTACAGTTGATAGACCCACAATGAATGTGAGACATGACCAACGAAGCCCACTGGGATAACTCAACCAGAATGCACAGCATGGAGCCAACAGGTACAGAACACACACAGATAAACACATGTAATGATGTAGATATGTGCAGAAAAACAAAGGGCTGGTCTGTGTTTCTTTCAAAAGATACTGATTTAAGGAAAAACCTTTTTTTAATATTCAGACTTAAACACACAACCTAACAACTCTATTATCAGACAGCTATTCCCCCACAGTTCCAGAGCCAGAACTCTACCGCAGCATCCAGGCTGTGCTGCCCAGGGAAACAGACAACCAGCAGCCGCCTGACTGTTTCAACAAAGGTACAATAGATCTACTACAACACAGTGGAAGGAAGTAAAACTATTAAGATTTTAATATTTTTAGTTAGCACTGATGTATTTTTTATCCATCTCTGCTGTTGGCTCTGCTCACACGTAATATATGAAAAACAGCATCATCTGATTACATCACTGGGTCTTAATTTTAACCTCATGGTAAAGAGTTTTAATAAAGTGGCAACCGCAAAAAGACCAACTTCATCATGTAAATAAATTCACAATGGATGTGGATTAGATGTCACTAAACTGACCCAATTCTTTGCTAAAGACTTTATGTGTTCCAGCATTTTTCTTTATTTAGCAATTCCACCCCAGTAAACCACCCTGAATACATATTTACTGACGCCAGCCTGCAAGTCTTAATCACACTGTGGAATATTTCGCCGTGTCAGGAGTATGTGGGCTGTTCACTTGTTAGTCATCAGACATATTTTGGATTAGCACTGTAATGGAGAAAAGTGTGACACATTTAGCAAGTTTGTGTTACTTATGTGCAATTCTTCCATCTGTTGAAGTCTTGTGTGTTTATGTGTGTCCAGGCATGCTGAGATGGACACTTCATAAGAAGGTCCAAAACAATCCTACCAACAGCTTATCTCTGGTGTGGTTGCTGATAAAAGAGCTGGAAAAGGTACTTGCTTTCAGCAGTGGCACTGTTGAAACTTTGACATGGTCTACACTTGTGACCACACAAAAGCACAAAAACTTCCCTTTTAACACTATTTTTTTGTCAGTTAACCAGTTGATTAATCAACTAATTGTTTCAGCTCTAGTCGCAATGTACAGTCCTTGGTGTGTCATCAGTCGAGGAGCTGGAGTGGAGCCCTAACAGTGTGTGTTTTCTCTGCAGGCTGAGAGATGGGACTCTCGCAAATGCATAATACCTCTGCTCCACACACTAATGTATGCCATTATTCAGGTAAAGTATTCCTTCCACATTTTTGCATTGTGAAAAGCTGCCTCAGACTTTCTTGTTCATACTTTTTGACACTATTATGCAATGTAGGGAGCTTGTGCAAGAAAAAGGTAACAGGAAGAACAAATGTGTTTTTATTTCAGGAACAAATGTGAACAAGGTATTAAATGGCAAGTGTGTGTGTGTCTGTGTGTGTGTGTGTGTGTTATTGTTGATATTCCAGTCGGCCCACATTCCAGATGAGCTTTACAAGCGTGTCTATGACTTTTGTAAGAGACTCCTGACCTTCCCTCATCCCTACTGCACTGTAGGCCTCAGCTACACAAGACAGATAAAAACTGAACGCTCCATTCCAGGTATTATTCAACTCTCAGCTTGGCATTTCATTCTAAATGTATAACAAGACGTGATTGGTTCATTTCTGTCAGGGTTTCAGAACAACCTGTTCAAAGAGATCCAGCTGCTAAATCAGTTTCATCTTGTCATCAAACAGTCAACACTTACAGCCTTGTTTTGACACATTCATATGGTATTCTGTTATATTGCAGTCATAGCTACGCTTTTCATTTTATGACATGACTAGCATTGAAATCACTCTGTCTCCTTCTTGACATTTCTTTTACGAAAAGGAAAATAGAAGTGTTGTTTTTCATAAATAATGCCATTGATTTTGATTGATTCGTTTATTCTTGTGCATTTTGTCATGATCCTGTCATTTCCCACAAAGACCAATCCCTTAGATAGGTCCATCAAAACATGAATTATCTATTACTCATACTGTTAAGGTTGGAATTATCCCCTTTGTGTCTTAACCCAGTTTAAAAAAAGGCAGACCAAGCATGCTTTGTAATTGTAAAGATGCATATTTACCTAGCATAAAAGAGAAAAACTACATTAAACCAAACTGAAAACAATAAAGAAAAGATAAGAGAACAAATGTAGCCAAGCCTAAACCTAGATGCATCCAATAAATGTATTGACAGACAACAGCTTATACTACAGCATAGATAGTCAGACCAGATGAGCAGATTTCTCCCTTGACACTGACTTACACAGTCCTGCCACAGGAGACTTTAGTAAAGAGAGGGCCATTATTACACTACATTTATATGACTAATTTTCTTTATCCAAAGTGACTTAAAATAAATAAATTCAACAAGGAAAATACCACCCACAAATTGCATTGATCATGTGAGGACATAAAAATCATTAAAACACAAAACTGCTTCAAGTGCTGCCATCACTCCAAGAAAAGCCAGATTGTGGTTACTGTGATGTTCGTTGAACTGTCCATTCATCAAGCATGCGTCAGTTAATCTGTATGACGATTTACAACCACATCAAATGCCAGTCTGTCATTAAATCCTCCACAGGTCTGATGTACCAGAGGATGGTCACGGCAGAGCAGAGACTAAAAAATGAGCACTATCCCTTTCAAGAGAGGTGAGTCATAAATAACAACACTAGATCAAAAGTTAGTATATGGCTGGACTCTGTATGCTCAATATGCCTAGTTGGGGCCAAATTGTTACAGAGATAGTTAGCGGGGGTGTTTATTGTGTGGAAATAGATTTTAAAAGTTCATCTGTAGTAGTGCTGACCATGTACAATTTGCAAATGTGAACATCTGGATGAAAACATCATAAAAGACTGCCTGAAACCCACTGAATAAGGAAAATCCTTTTATTTAGGGATAGGTACCAAAATCAGTATTAAATGGGCCCCAGGGCAACTGTAGTACTTCTCATCAAGCAGCATGGTGGCCCAATGGTTAGCACTGTGGCCTCACAGCAAGAAAGCATCGGGTTTGACCCCTGGTCGTCCTGGGCCTTTTTGTGTGTGGAGTTTACATTTTCTCCCCGTCTCTGCATGTGTTTCCTCTGCGGTACTCTGGTTTTCCCCACCACTAAAAATATGTTCCCCTCGCTCTCTACCAAGCAGATGTGTGGTGAGCATCTGGTGTTGTAAGGCTGCCGATGCATTGATGGCAAGCTTACGGGCTAGTCCTTGCGGTCCAGCCAAATATGTATCACATGTTTGAGTGTACAATAAAAGTCTTTTAGGAATTGAAGCTTTACAAAGGCTTTTTTTAATTCCTCAAGTCTGTCATGTAAATCCCTGCAGGGTCTTTGTTCTGGCTGACCCAGAAGTCTTCTCCGGCTCTTTGGGACAAGTCCTGTTGGGTGATATTGAGACGTCCGCTTCCGTTTCAGATGGATCTCTGAGTCCTCTAGATTACATGTGCAGGGTGGTCCAACACTCCATACAGGCTGCTTTAGGAGCAGAGCAGTGCCACGGGCCAAAACTGGCTCAAGCTCTAAAGGTCAGTGGAACCGGACAATACTATTTTGTTGACCTCACTTATTGCCTTCTCTTTTGAGTTCTCTAGTTGTCTGTTATGGTGATTGCAGTGTATTGTCCTCCACATTATTGTCTCTGCTGTTATGTTTGTTTAAATCCTTTTTGAGTCTTGTTCTGTTCAGTATACCACAGGTTTACTTGACCTTTTTTTGCTCTCTGATAAACCTAATACTCATGAGGATTTGCAAAGACAATGTGAATGTTTTCCACATGTTTGCTATTTTCTCTTAACTAGTTAGAGCTAGGCTCAGAATTCCCCATGATTTGTTTACTTATTAACTTAATCATATTCATTGAATGTGACTTGACTTTATACTTGAATTCTAAGCCTATACTAATCACACAAAGCTTGCTCACAATTGTTGCTTCGGTAAATGTGCCCTACCAAAGCACAGTTCAGTGTGGACAGATGTTTGTGCAAGTAGGCTAACTGAAACATGCTCTCCTTCCCAGATACATCAACGTTTACACTTAGTGTATTTCACCTGATTGGACAAGCTTTTCAAACTTCACTTTTTTTCTGACATGGCTGTCGCTCTGTAGGAAGCTAATTATACCACTGAATTCACTTATTGGTCGAGCTTCCAGCTAAAAGCAAGGAAAACTGCTAAGTATATCAAAAAGGTAAAGGCTATCAGAATTGACAATGATCTGTGCAATGTACTTGACAGTTAGTGCCAAGTGCATGTTGAAAATATGGCTGGAAATTGAGTTTCATGAAACATAACATATATGACAATGCAGCTCCATAATGCTATTCTAATTAAAGGTTTTTTGTGAGCTGGATTTTAAATTATTAACATTTTGTTACAAGGTTTAGTCAGAAAACCTCGTGCTTGGTTAGTTAACATTCCAAAGATGCTTAGAAAACATCATTCCACATTGCTTCTCCTCCCTTTAGTCATCTCTGGTCTGATATAATTTGTCTAGTGAATTTTCTCTTTAGAGTTTTCATAATGTGCCATATTTTTCCCATGTGAATTACATATGTTGGCAGTTACCATTCAGGGCAGAGTGAATGACCTCCGGAATCACTTGCACAACGCCCATCATCCATTCATAAACAGCATGTTGGAAGAGTTGAAGTGAAGTGCAAGTACCAACCAGAATGACTGTCAAGCTTCAAATAAGCGTTAGTACAATAGGATATTGTAAGGCTATGTTTTTGGTCATGCAAGTAACTTTTTTAGTTTTTGGTGCCGGATGAAAAATAGTCCCTACCTCATATGTACGTGTTATGTGAAACATCCTGAATGAAGGTCTGTTTTCTTTAAGCCACAAGGTGGAAGTGTCTTCTGGCACCGATCCTAAAGTAACACCTTTAACAGGACAAACACCAGGGCAGACGCACACGTGCGCTAAAACCCCTCACCTCTTTGCTATTAATACAGAGTCTATATGTGTTTATCTTCCTGTGTGTGCATTTGTGTTCATCCACATGTGTTTGTGTGTTCTGGGACAGGACATGGGTCAAGACGTTGAGTCGCACTTTCAGGAAGTGTTGGCGGCTCTTGAGCAGAGTGCGGAAGAGGGCGGCACAGGGGAGGGGGGAGCGCTGAGGAGCCGTCTTCAGCAGCTGTACAGCAATATCGTCAAGGATACAAACTCAGGTAGGAGCTCCCGGAGAAGGAAATACTGCAGTTTCTCTGAAGTATAGCTGCACTGTCTGAGGTATAAATCAACGTATTGGCATTGCTAAACATCAATAAAATACAGAGAACCACAAGACTCACAGGTGCATCTGATGAAAACATTGTAACTATCAACCAACCAACATTATATACATTAAGTGGACCAAATATTTGCTGTTTTGTTGCATTAAATTACATCCAATTCAGAGATGATAAATATAACATGGATGTCTGCATAAATTAGTCCCACATTAGTCCTATCTTCTGAGTATTTTATATTATTTCTTGTTTGGCATTTAGGATTACTTATTGTCCTGGTTTGGAGTTTGAAAAAAAAGTATTTCTGTTTCTGACAGTCAACTGGGACCTGTTACGAAGGTGATTTTAAGCACCACAAACACAAGCGACTTTGTGTCCTTGAAAAGCGCTATACAAATTAAATTTATTATGATTATTATTATTAGATCACACAGTGAATGGGGCTGCGCCACATTTCAACAATGATTGTTTCTTGACAATGCACTATATTTGTGAGCCCTACAAGGTTGTTTGAATGGCAGTTGTTTTAATTAGTGTAACATATTAACATTTATGGGGATTTTGATTAATTTTCTTGTTTTATTCTATCCTTGTTTTTATCTTGTTGTTTTATAATTGCTTGTGTCTAAACCAGTATAGTGGTGTACAGTGTTCTGTTCAAACAATGTCCGTGATGGACATGTTTTCCGTGTCTGCAAGGGCTTGACATGCCAGCTGTGGCTGAGATCAAACATTTGACCTTGCCACTATCTAGTGGTTTCCGCTATGGCCAAATCAGTTGAGTTAGTATTTTTATAAATCCCGGATATCTATTTCCATGACATACACTCTTATCATGTCAGCAACTATCCGATGAACCTGCTCTCCCCTCATCCCTCCTGGTAGATGGAGGAATAGACAGCAGTGTTCACTCAGAGAGGAAATTCTGTCAGTGGGGAGGTGTTTGTTATGAGTAACATTGGGACAGTTTTGGTTTCTTTATATCTCTCTTCCTCCCTGTGTGTGTGTGTGTGTGTGTCTGTGTGTGTGTGTGTGTGTGTGTGTGTGTGTGTGTGTGTGTGTGTGTGTGTGTGTGTGTGTGCATTGCAGAGCTATTGTCCAGGGGAGGACTGTGTGATTGCCCTCTTCCTAACCCAGAGATGAGCTTCTACCTGTGGACGGAGGATCTGGATATCTGTGAGTGGCTCTGGAAACTGTGGGGGGTCTAGAGGAAGTTGTTAGTACCAGTCAGCTGAACTGAATTAGGCTGCAGTTGGAATGATTTACTCAAAGTGAACCTGAAATAAAGGGAAAACTATTTTGCAATCACAGATGAAAAGGGTTTTCCTGAGAACTGCCTTTTTGCATGGCAACAGATATAAATTGAAGGTTTATTCAACAACAGCAGCCTCATTAGACGATTAGCATGAATTAAATTCAGTGTAACTCGATAGCGTCACAGAGCTTTTGAATGGCCTTCTGGCGCATGTCGGAAATGACTAAAGTAGAAGTATGAGGCAGTTTGAAAGTGAAGCATAATTAAAAAGTTATTTATACCACTTAGCACTCTGACAGTGTGAGACTAGTTGTAGATTTTTCCTCTCAAAGAACAAAGAACAGCTGAGACAGTTTTTGAAAGAACTGAGTGTTGTTCTTTGCTTGCTCCATATGAGTGTTGTGTGTGTAAATGAGTAATGTTCAACTTTTGACAGGGCGAGAGCTGGCCAAGTGGGTTCGATCCAGCTCCATGTCGGAGCAGTTTTCCCTCAGCCAGGAGCAGGAAGACTTTGAGCTTGGTGAGTCGCCCAGCGACCTGATGCCATCTGACATGACGCGCTTCTCTGTCATGTCCAACGACAGCGGCATCGAAAGAGACCTGCCCCCTGGCGTTGATCCCTCTCCATCGTCATCTTTGGACACTGGCAGCATTTGTGCATCATGGGAACAATGCAAAACGTAAATTCAGTCCCTTTTAGTTGACGTTGATGCCCACAGCTAGTTTTACTTGTCTCTGTAGTAAAACATACACATAACTGCCTTGAGCATACCTTAAGTTGTTAGATTTTTAGAGCCATTGTTTTCCATGTGAATGATCTTGAAGCCACTTAAAATTAAGTTGAAATAAAGTAGTCAATCTTCACCAAGAACATTTATAACTTATTACTGTAAGAAAACTTACACAAATATTTAAGAGAACAGTGATGTGTATCTTATCATGGAATCTTTGTATCACTTGTTTTTGTTTCCAAGCCTTGAAATTATTAGCACCTGGAGTATGACAGTAAATCTTTTCCTTCTCCAAGTAAGCAAGAGTCAATGAGGCTGTCACGGCGTGGAGGCATCAAGATGAAACCATCTGTGAAGGACAGTATGGTGCTGATGCAGGACACCCTGGAAGATCATGCAAGCCTTG
The DNA here is from genome assembly GCF_008692095.1 of Etheostoma spectabile. Taxonomy (NCBI): domain Eukaryota; kingdom Metazoa; phylum Chordata; class Actinopteri; order Perciformes; family Percidae; genus Etheostoma; species Etheostoma spectabile. Next base: position 17,869,030 of record NC_045734.1, read on the forward strand.
GAGCTGGAGGAGGAGGAGGAGGAGGAGGAGGAGGAAGTGGAGGTAGGGTAGGAAGAAGAGGGGCGACTCTGCAAAGGCGGGCAGGAAGCAGCGCGATGCAGAACCCCTTCCTCAAGCAGCAGAGACACTTTACTGCCAGGATAGTCGCCATGGGAGACGACAGGGTACTGGGCCGCCTGGCCAAAGCCTACTATTTCTTCAGGTGAGGGTCTCATAATATTACATGATGATGAAGCTGATAGAATATATTGCTTTCATTTGTCTATGGATATACATATACATATACACATATATACATATATTCCACTACACTGTAGTAGTTTTTTAAAATGTTTTTGCAACTAAGATCTACACTTATCATTTATGTGGTCTTTCTCATGAACACAACCCAACAGTGCAAAAATGGGAACTTTATTTTCACGACATACACTGGGTTTCCCCTCTTAAATAGATGTTATGAGATGTTGGAGCAACTTGCTTTTGTTTATGCATAATAATGAGGCTAAATAATTCTCCTTGAAACTACTGTAAACAATATAGAATTGAAAAAATGACCCCTCTTTTACATATATATCTATATTTATAGATATACATATATGTGTATATATATATATATATATATATATCACATATATATATCATATATCACAAAATCAGCTTTCTTCCATCTTAAAAATATCTCTGAATTACGGGGCTTTCTATCAAAGGAAGACTATGAAAAATTGATTCACGCATTTATGACAAGTAGATTACTGTATTGATTAGTGATTACTGTAACGGTCTGTTCACCGGTGAAATCCACTATTCAGTGACTACAATTAATTCCAAATGTGACTTGCACGCGCTCTGACTGGAACAAAGAAGTTTGAACATAGTATACTAGTAAATACAGCTCTCAATGGCCTTGCACCTCAGTATTTTAGAAACAGGTTCATTAGATATAAACCAGCAAGAACCCTCAGATCCACAGGCAGTGGTCTCTTAACCATCCCTTGCTGTAACTCAAGAGCAGGGGAGGCAGCTTTTTGTGTTCATGGCCCAATGACATGGAACACCCTGCCAGTTGAACTGAGAGGGGCCTCCACACTGAACATTTTTCAAAAGGGCTAAAAACCTTTTTACCAAAGTCTATGAATAACTGAGTTTGTCACTGTGTGTGTGCGTGCCTGTGCGTGTGTGTTCAGTATAGGTTTTGTATACAGTATATTTTACTCTGTATAACCAAACTAAATATTATTTTAAGTCGCTTCTGTATTAAGAAGATTGTGTACATTAACTTGTATGAAATGTTCAATAGAAAAACATCAGTCAGACATTCGAACACTTTGTGCTTCTCACAAATCTCTGGATTGTCTTTGCAGGAAAAGGGAAGCGCGGAGGCTTTTTCTTACAATGAAAGTAAACCTCCAGTTTTACTACATCCCTGTTTGCAGGGCCACAACTCCTATCTCCTCTATCAAAGTAAGGGCACTTCCTCTTATCAACATTTCATTGGCCTGTTGTGTGAAAGTCAACACAACTCTAGAGATCACAAGACAAATGACTTCTGTCTCCAGTAACAACAGATCAGTTGGTCAAATGCCCATTACAATGTTGTCATTGTGTGTTTCCTTTAAGCAATAATGTAGTGACGCTGCAGGGAAATGCTCAGTCATTTACACACACACACACACACACACACACACACACACACACACACACACAAACACACACCACACGACCACACACACACACACATATATCTGTTACATACAGTATTATATATATATTATATATAATATATATATATATATATCTATACACACCACACACGTACACTATATCCAGCGAAGTTGCATGTTTTTAACCAGGGCAGCAGTTTTCAGATACAGTATGTGTTACATAATTGCAAAAGGGTTCTCCAATGTTTTCTAGTTAGTTTTTTAAAATAATATAGATTAGTAAACAGAATCTACCTTTGGAACATTGGATGAATGGTTGCTGATAATGGGCAATGTAGATATTGCATTAAAGATCAGCCATTCCCTCAGATATATATAAAATATATCTGCTTGGCAATTTTGCTTTTATTTTTTTATTTTTTTATTGCATTTTATTTTTCTTGGTATGATATTATACAATAGCCCTATTCTGTGTAGTTGTGTAATGTCATTGAGAACAACAAAAAATAAATGTTAGTTCAAGGGTCTTTTTTCCACCAAGGACTTCCTTTTTAATACACCTGAGCTGTTTGTCGCTGATCTTTAGAGGTGAGGTGGAGAATTTATATATGCAATATTGACTCTCACAAATTTTGTGAACAACTAAAGGAACAAAAAACATGCAATAGCTAAAAAAAAGAAAGAAAAACTTCCATCTCTGCTGTCGATTTGCCAAATTTTATGAGTTTTTGGTTCCACTTTCATGTTCCTTTTTTTCTAGGAAAACCTCCATCAGTCCATGGGGAATCCCTGCACTCTTGGTTCTTACTTGAGCATGGTGGACCCATGGTACAACTCTAACATCAACAGTTTAGGATGCATGATCCCCAAACTGGCTAAGATGGTATGAAACACTTCTAAACAAATCTAAAGGAATATGCTTTTTTTCTCACAGCAGGGCTATGTTAGATAAAGACTTTGTGTTTGAAAGACTAGTGAGAGAGAACAATGAGGGGCACTAGACTATCTTTACTTTTCTTTTCAATGAAAATGTCATTGCATTACTGCATCCGATTTAGTCAGCATGGCCACTGTTTTCTGCACAAGTTTAAACACAGGAAGCTGCATAAAATCTTTTACTGCTCATATTGAAACCACAGCAGTTACATAGAGCTGATATAGAATTACCATGAAATTGGAAACGAAATGAGCAAAGGAACATCTACAGAATACATAAAGTTGAATGTAGTAATATGTAAATAGTATAGCAGTACAAGAGATACATGACATAGATGCATGAAGTGCCTTTTCTTTATGATTATTATAAAAAAAAGCTTGTTTTGTTCAAGTGTAGCGTGCTCTCTGGCTAAGTCCTTCTTATACTTATATCTTATATCTTATGTCTCATATCATATCAAATACCTCAAAGTGAATCGTTGTTCTCTAATTTCTGCATCCTCCTCCCTTTTCCAAAACTTTTTAAATTTCTGGGAAGAAAAATGGAAAAATGTGTTTGTTAATGGTTGAGATTTAAATTGGGTCTCTATTCATATGTGCCATACATAGCCATATGAATAAATAATAAAGTAAATATAAATAAATAAAAGTTCAAATTTAAACTTAAAGCCATAGAATTAAAGTCAATTTCTATTACTCATGTGACTGGGAACGTTAACAAGCAGCATTGTATTGTCTGACAAGCATTTTAGTGACTCACTAAATTCACTTGATGTGACCCAAGTGTGACTGAAATAAGTTTGTGGTTGGAACATTGTGCAGGCAGGAGGGATAATTTTACATGACTTTGGTTTTCTCTAGCACCAGACAAACCCAGGGAGGCCAAAAGAGCCTTTCGTGTCTGATGTAATTTCCTACTACGTTCGTACCGGCCAGCAGCCTGTCTACTTCACCATATACTTTGTTAAGGTACCGGTACATTTCATGTGTAATGTTATTGTTTGTAAGGGTTAAAAGCACAGTGTACTCTCCAATCTGTAGCATCTATTGAGCTAAACTGCTTTATACCAAAAGACATTTGAAAAGACATTTTCAAATGTCTTTTGGTTTTTAAAAGTTGTTTGTTTTCCCTTAGATCACATTCACCAACATGGCAAAGGATCCTGTGGAAAATGTGTTTCTTACTCATCTAGAAATGGAGTTTCCTGAGTTCCGACAGATCTCAGCGTCAATTAGAGGTGAATTGTGTTTTGCTTTATTTTCCTAATGTTTTCAATGATATTTGCACACACCCGCCTGACTGTGTCTGTTCAAAAACAAGTTTATCAACATGTCTGTTTCTCAAACAGAAAAGCAGAAAAAGAGCTCAGGGGATCTATGCGGGGCTGTAGTCTCGATGAATTACAGAAAGGTAAGTTGTTTTTTGGATCCAGCATTTCCTTATTAGATTAGTGCCATCAGGCGACCTTCAGTGTAGTCGCATGCCTTATCGATTACCGGAAGAATCAATAAGATGTATCCATTTCAGATTGTATCGTTTGTGTAAAGAATGACTTTATGTTATTGCTAAACCCTTGACACTTGTATGCTTTGTGTGTGTGTGTATGTGTATGTGTATGTGCGTGTGTGTGTGTGTGTGTGTGTGCGTGTGCGTGTGCGTGTGTGTGTGTGTGTGTTTCCATGTGTCATATCAGGTGACATTAAGTGGCCGAGACATTGACAAAGGAATCTCAGTCAGGACAACCGGCGCTCAGATCAATGCTATTCCTTCCAGTGAAGCAGAAGGTTCACTATTATCTCTGACACACTCAATATTTCATACTATTTTAAAATACATTTTATGATTTTGTCTTATTTTTTTCTCTGCCTTCCTCTCATAGATCTGAACTGTTTGACACTGACACTGAATGAATCTCCAACAAAAACTAAAAACAACATTGTGGTGAGTCCAGGCAATTCAAGGCTAGGCTCATATCTATAGTTGATGATCCTTACGGAGACTGTTTATGTTGAAACTCGTAGAATGTAAATGATTTATACAACAATTAATCCTTTTATCCTTTTTTTGTTTAAGTCTCAGGAGTCGAAGTTTCGGTGCAGCAACATTAAGATTCGCACTTTGGAGAGTCGATCTTTCACTGTTACACTGGACAGAGATTGCCGCAGGACCTACAGAGACGTGCAGAGGTAAGAGAGTCCAGCCTTAATTTTCACAACACTGAGACAACCAACCATTTATATGTGCAACATCAACAGCGCTTACAATAAGACCCCTTGTGAAGGCATCTCCACAACGCCACAAACCAAGTATCCACCAAATCAAAGCCACAATCCAGTGGTTTTCAGAGGCCGATCCCAGTCTCCCAGCCTTTCTTAAATACAGGGCCGGGGCCACACTGACAATCAGGAATCAGGATCACCTGAGATGGGCAGAGAGGGTCAAGAGCGGGTGGGGGGGCGCATAACAGTTTCATTGATTCGAAAAATGATCATTAATAGCCATCATTGCTATAACAGCTCTTTCAGATCAAAGAGATCTTCAATTAATTAAAGTCTCTTTAGGGCACCAGCAATAGTGGGTTTTAAAGTGGAACCCTATGGTTTGTGTTTGAAATTGCTCTATTGGGGTTTAGTCTGTGGTACAACTTAAGTATGCATCATTTTCTCAATTAGATTTTGTATTTTCTCAACTAGTATCTAATCAGACCTTTGAGTCTTTGTAAGTATGGACTCAGTTTCTGTGCAACCCCCAAACTGATGGCTCTATTTTGAACTTGTTTGTTTTGTAGCTTAGAGATCTCCCCGTGTCTTGATCCCGGATACTGCGTCCAGAAAACCATGCGGTCCAAATACAATTTGGGAGCGGACAAAGATGCTGGACTGAGCAAATACATGAGCAAAAGACTTCTTCTACCAATCAACACATTTGCTGGCATCATCACCTGATGTGGTGGACTAACCACATAGAGAAACTTTGAGAATTGAGACCATCCACGCTATGTTTTGATGGTGGACAAAAGAAACACCTTTGAGCCACACTGAGCTGCTCCAAAACCAATTTTTTTTTTTTATTCAGTCAGTCTGAACTGACTGGCATGTATGGAAAAAGACTATACTATCAAAAGCAACACATTCCATATTTGTCACACTGCAGCTAAATAACAAGTTGGCTTCTTTTACAGTAATAGGAACAAAATGGTGTGTAATACCATTTTGTCTGCTGTGCAAGGTGTGACCAAACTCCTTACAGTGTTTCTGTACCACTGTATATATATTTAGATGGTCAATACATGTATGCAGATTAGATTGCCAAAGAACTGTACAGCCTTTGACACTAGAGAGACCAGCAGGGGAAAATAAGTAAGCAAAGGTATGTACCAGTATTCATTAAAGACTTCAGGGCTACTGATATTTAGATCACTAATAATTTGACATCTTAAAGAACTCCAAACTCTGAAAATCTGTTTCTCCAAGTCACCACTTGGTGATGTAAATTTGAAGGGTTGACAGTTACTCTACTTCATAGACACACTACTTTTTATTACCTTCTTGTCGCACACACATACAGTACACACAAAAGAATACAGACTCGTCTGGCCTGTCAGCAACTACACCGTCCAGATTGTTAAAAGACTGGAATAAGGAAGGCTGCCGATTACCTTACCTGTTACATTTGGCTTAGCTGAATCCTTAAATATGTTGGTATTCTCGTACTTGTTACCTGTTAGGTGTAATTTGTTTTGAAGGTGCAGGTGACTGACATTGGCCTTGGGTTTAGGTTTTTGGAAATGTTCTTGAAGGTTTTAAGAACTGCACACTTTGTTCAGTGCAGAAGCTAGAGCCACGTGTTAAGAACTACTACACAACAGAAGCAGCTTTTCTCTTTTACTGTCTTAGACAGACGAGGGACCTATGTACACACTGAGTTACATGAAGTAGCCTGACTTCAAGCCACTGTCTATGACCAAGACATGCACGATTTTGGGTACACTCAAATCTAAAACTTGCACACATGCCAACAAATGTTTTAAATGTATCAGCCACAAGTTGTGAAAATCACCTTTGATCCCCCCCATCCACTCACTGTGGTGCATTTGATTATGCATAAACACGGTAAATTGCAACTTTTTGCACTAAAACAGCAAGGCTTGTTTTATTATGTCCCTGTGGGAGTGGAGTAACAGTGTGTAAATCATGTAATTATTACTACATGTGTTGTTAAGTTATACTTTAAGACTTAACACAACTATTGGCTCAATTGTCATTTATTACTTTTTTTTTACCACATAATTATTAGATAACACACCAAAGAATGGCTCAGGAGCCTTTTTGTATCCCCACAGGTATGATCTCCGGCAATAAATGTCAACAGCCTCAGGAACTGGAAGTCTGTGTGTGTGTGTGTGTGTGTGTGTGTGTGTGTGTGTGTGTGTGTGTGTGTGTGTGTGTGTCTGCTGGTCTGGTGGTAAAATCATGAGAAAATCATGGTACAGTTTGCACATTCTTTTTTTTTTAATCTAATGTCATATAAGACGATGTCATTAAAATCAAAATGTAAGTGTGTAAATAAATGATTTTGTTTTGTAAAATGCTGTTTATGTTTTATGATAAATGTGGTTAATCTCAATACTTTTCTATGAATAAACGACTTACTTCTGGCCTTTTTTAGAAGAGGAAGTGGTTTGGAATAGTTTAACTTCTACCACGGTGGTGAACTCTCCCTCACTGTAAGTGCGTCCATTGGCCACCAGATGGTGCTATATAACTACTATATGACTGGTTAACTAGTACTGGTTAACCCAGGGAGACTCCTGCGCGCTGTACGCACACCGACACCAGCCACAGCTGGTGGGAACCGCTGGAACATCTCGCTCTCTCCGCCTCCACAGGTTGTTGTGTTGGTGACTCAATGAAATACAGCAGCAAACTGAGACCGCGAGACCCTGCCCTGTAGTTTCCACTTGCTGTTTCCCAGCCACTGCAACTGGAAGCGTAGAGAGAACAGAGGAGAAGAGCATCTGCTTGCCCGATGGAGAAGAAGGAGGGATCTTCTCGTCAGTACGGTTCACTGGAGCTCACTGAATGGAGCAAAGACACCAACAAACCAGGTTACCTAACGAACAAACAATGCAATAGTGTATAAGTCGATCTATCGACTGGGTAAAAAGTGACATTTCTGTATACCGTATCACTCTAAATTATCTTATTGTGTCACTGTACCTAATAGGAACAAACATAAACATTGGGTGCAGTGACACTAGGAGAATATAGAGTGATATTGTGTGAGATTCACTTTATATCCTCCTAGTGTGTCGCTGTACCTAATTTTCTTATTACCATAACATTGCTACGGGGATTTACTTCTACTATTCTCAATCTTCTACTATTTTTATAATATAATCTATGGCATAACCACAATCCTCCTGCAATATATATATATATATATATATATATATATAAATATTATATATATATGTATATATAGGCTATATATATGTGTATGTATGTATGTATGTATGTATGTATGTACTGTATGTATTATATATAAATACATACATATATTTTCATGTATATGTACAGTATATAGCTATATATATGTTTGTGTGTGTGTAGTTATAGCTATAGTAGTTGTTTTTAGTCTTTTACTTTTATATATGGGTTATTTTTGTAGTTAGTTAATAGAACCAATCAATGTATTGTAGTTGGCAGTAAAGGCAGCAGCTCTGAAAATGTCAAGAATCCACAGGTGTTTGTTCGTGTCTTTGTGTGTGTGTCTTTGTGTGTGTGTGTGTGTGTGTGTGTGTGTGTGTGTGTTCTAATTTGTGTAAAAGAAAAGTGAGGCCCATTACAAAGGGACCTACACCAACAAATAATAAAAAATGGCAAAATGTCAGAGGTCAGTGAAACTCTTTATCGCATTGTGCTCCTCACAGTAATAATGTTCCTCAAAAGTCTGCAACTAAAATGTGTTTGCATTGTTGATTAGGCGTAATTTTCAGATAATCACTTAGAAAATAGATACAAATTATCCATCACAATTTCCTTAAGCCCAAGAAGATATCTTCAAATGTCCTTTTTTGTCTGACCAATAGTCCAAAAACCAAAGAAATACAATTTGCAATTATTTAAAAAAAAGAGGAAGCAGCAAATCATCACATTGGACAAGTTGCTACCAGCAAACATGTTTTGTTTCAGTTCTACAGTATTCCTCCACGTTGTGGATGGTCATTGTTTTTCTACATTAGACTTGAGTGAATGATGCTTATAGTATCATTATGTTGTCAAGGTTGTTCATACTGGCACGTCATTTATGAAATGTATTGCTGAAGTAGTTGATCAAGTGGGAAGTTTGCAAAGCAGTGCAGAATATCTGTTTAGCCTTCTATCTGTTTTGCCTCTTCACTACTCCTTTATTTTAACTTCTTTCCTCCTCCCTCCATCTCTATTCCGCTACCTTCTCTACATCCCACCTCCTTTTTCCTCCACTTCTGTCTCTTGGTGTCTAATCTGGCTGATCTGTCTGTCAGTATGGTGTTCTGCCTCATTAGGTATTAAGCACGTTATAGCAGTGTAAAAGAGAGGAATGGAGTCAGAGCAAAGACTGTAAACTAAAATTCACATCCTCAAGGTGTTTGGGTGAAGAGAGGCGCCGGGTTCAAGAGGTATGGAAAAGCAACAGGATATAGGAATTGTGAGAGAGAGTGAGAAAGGGAAGAAAGTGTAAAGGAGGGGACATTTCAGAGAGGTCTAGGGATGAGTCATAACTGCTCACTGGCAGAATAATTTGTCCCATAGAGAGCCTCTGCAGCAGAACATGTATCTAACAATGTAAGAATATGCTAAACATAGCTTATAACATTTTGTGTTTTCAGCTCACAGTTCAGTGTTTTAGTCAGCTACATGGGAATCCCCCAGTCATAGTCACTGAAGCTTGAAGCTGTCTTTTTGGCAGGAAAACAAATGGTGAATGAACAGTAATGTGTATCTGCTCATGTACTGATGTGATGTCATGTTAGCGTATCCTGTTTGTATTTTTGAGCACATCATTCCATCTCCTTTATGAATTAGGTGATACTGCTGATAAATTATATTATGCCTTCAGCAGTTATAATGTCATGAGTATGCAGTGTGAACATGTCTTTGTGTGAGAGTGTCTCTTTCTGTCTTCCTTTCACTCTCGCTTTCTTACTCTCAGGCGCACACACACACACATACACACACACACACAGCTTGTGAATTGTGCCCACTCTTCTGCTTACCAGAGTCTTGTATGTTTTTAAAAAAATCAAAACACATGTATTTGCTCTTTATGTTAATGATTAAGTACAGGCAAGTAAAACTATTTAGTTGAGATGAAAAAAACACCACCAATACATGATTGACATGTCATGAACAAAACTGTATAATCTACACACATTTTTGTAAAAAATACAAATTCATGTGTTTGTGCTGTGATTATTTAATTTTTTACTATAAGGTGAAGGTGTGAATGTTTTTGCTATTGGACCTACGACCAAGAATGTTGATTAAAATATTAGTTTGACATGCTGGGAATTGGGAAATACACTTATTGTTGTATTGCAGATAGTAAAATGATAGGCTTGACACCTCTCAAGTCTGTAAAATAACTACAGAGCTTGGAGCATGAAGGCAATTATCCTAGTGTATATAAAGAAGCATTAGCATTGGCACAAACGTGAGCCTCAGAGGTGCTGGTAGCTGATTATTTAACTTTGCCAGGCTAGTTGTTTCCCACTGCTTCTGGTCTTTATGCTACGACAAGGTCAATGGCCTTTTGGCTCTAGGTTACAGACATGATATCTAATGTTAAAACTGAAAAAAGTATTGTGAAACCAGTCTTTAAATGAGAAAGAAACCACAAAAAGCTTATTTATGACACAAAAAAGCAAATGTTCATCTCTCGTCCGCTACCTTCTCCACATCCCTCCTCCTCTTTTCTCCACTTCTGTCTCTTGGTGTCTAATCACAAAATGCGTATTCATGACACAAAACAATTAACGTTATTGTTCATATTTTGTTTCCCTAAAGGAAAGTGAATACAATTTCAGTTTTTATGTTTTAGTGAGAAATACTTTAACTTAGTATCTTCAGAAATTAGGCAGATTTTGTATATGCAGTGCATTCTAACCAACTTGTATTAAAACGTTTGACACATGGGAAGGTGTAGATAGTTTAATTGATGTCTTTTTTATAGTTTCCATCCCATTAACAGTCCAATATTTGCTGCAAAACTTCACTCTTTCTCCTCTGAGATGTCAAGGTTGTGTTGACGCTACATTGACGTCAGCCAGATTTGTCATAGTAACAGAGTATAGTGTGTTTGTGTGAAGCTGTGTGTCTGTGCTTCAAGAACCCTTTTTGCATGTCACACAAAGCAGGCTGCCGTTGCAAGCCCCTAAACAACGCTTTAATGCCAGCAGGGATACTGTATGAATTCCTGAATCCCAATTATAGGCAAGCATAGATAATGTTTTCCACAAAGCTTTTACTACTACCCTGAAGTTATGCAATTCCAGTTTGAATTATTATGATCCCCTTCTATTCTGCCCTATTTCATGCTAGTGCAGAGGACATGTCTTCACAGTACTTTGAACCCAGTGAGTGCTACCTTCCCCAAGGCTAAATGTGACTAGAATAGATATATTACATACTAGAGCTCTACTTAGTAATAACGTGTGTGTATAAAGAGAATTTAAGGGTGCCAGGGGGATTCAGGGACTGTCTGTTGGTGATGGTATTGGTATTTCCCTGATTATTTCCATCTCGGCCCCCATGTTGTGCAGCTCTCTGCGGGGAAGTGACAGTTATCCAGGTACATACAGTGCTAAATGGAACAATTCGAGAGCAGGCAGTGGTTATTTTCTTCAGTGTTATAGTCGTGACTGTCACTACATCTACCTTCAAGAAGGTCAACCATACTTGGATCTCAGGGTAAATTAAATCTATTTTATGAATTTTTATTTGCATAAACAATTGCTTTTTTGAAGAAGGTTGCCGTTAAAGGAGAATTCTGGTAGATTTCAACACAGAGCTCTGTTGTTTGTAAATTTGGAGTGCTGTCAGTAGAGAGAAAAACGAAAACAATCGGTGCTGCCTGTTATGCTCCTTCTAGAGAGTTATCTCCCAACAGGCTTAAACAGGGCCAGTTTTAAACTTGTTTGTAGCCTCTAAACATGTTTAAAATGTCATTACAAGTAACTACCCGCGTAAAGTGATTCCTTCAGAGTGAACACAGTGAATCTGACTGCTGTAGATGTGAATGAAATGCATACAAGTTGTGCTAACTCAGTTGTGCTAACTGTTTAGTTCCGGTGTTGAGACGGCATTAAGACGAGTGCTAAGGGACGTCTACAGATTGAGGATTTGATTTTATTTTTAAAAGTTGTATTTGAAATATTACATTTAAAGACCAAATACAGGTAGTAGTGTGTGGGATGACATGCATAAGGAGACAGCTTTAAAACAGCTTTGTGTTTGATATTACTGTTCACCTGTACTGTTCACCTGGTGTAACACAATATAGACTTTTTAAATCTCTCTCTCTCTCTCTTTCTCTCTCTCTGTGGTTTGGATTCCCATATGGCTATTTTCCTTCATTTTGTAATTGTTCACACTGGAAAAGCTGGAACCAAAAATGATTTTGCTTGAAAAATGAATGAAACAAATACATAAATTAGCAAAATTGTTGGCGGTTAACAGGGGATTCGTTTTGCCGAAATATTGACACTAAATGACATCTCTCAACAGTAGACAAAGGCAGGGTAGACAGGACTGCAGTGTGTGTCTGACAGCCAACCATACTGGGGGGAGGCTTATTTACTGGCTGACCTGCCACCCTGGGTTTACGCAATTATGCAGTGTGTGCGCGTGTACATTGTGTGTGTGTGTGTGTGTGTGTGTGTGCGTGTGCGTGCATGCGTGCATGCATGCAATGTGTTTGTGAAAGAGACAGAGAGAGGGAGAGGCATGAGGTCTGCCACTGACACATGGTAATGTGGCTGTGACGCTCTGCTCCTCATCAAGCAGTGACTTCAAAGTGCCTCTGCTGCAGCTGTATACAGTTAACAATGCATATTCATATGCAGTTATTGTTCCACAGTGACTTGTAGGATATTGGAAATTGGATCATAAAAAGCTTCTAATTGTGTATCTGTCCGCCTTTCTCTGTATAGTATGTTAGTCAGTTGAAGAAGTGCATAGTAAACTTAAATCTATATACACTACAATGTTTTTGTATCGCACATTGTCTAACACATCCTCTTTTTCAATGTTCAGCAAGACTAAAGGTTTTCCGTCTCGTCTATTTCTCTCTCTCTCTCATTCCCTCAGAGGACGATGTGGTGTCCATGGCGGATTCCACCATCACCGTGGACAACATTGAGGGGGAGCTTTATAAGATTGAGAGGATCAGGGACGTCCTGGTCAGGAGGGAGTCAGAGCTTAGATATATGTAAGTGGCTCCGCAGCACCAACACCTTCCTTTAATTTGGTGCCAGCCGCACGCAGCCAGTGTGATTACTGGAGACAAAACAGCTTCAATAATAGCAACCCTGATTCCAAATTTACGGTAGAATGGTGAAATCATAATGCGTAAAGCTGGTCTGATTTCGCTGCACCCCTTCACAGACCTGATTTGATTTAATATGTTAACCATGCTCCTTCCCTAACTTTAACCAATTGCCTTACCATACCTTAACCATCATTTATTTAAGACAATCTTTCCCTAACCTTAGTTACCATGCATTAAAAGAAAGAAATATAAAAACGTTTTCACTTGCTGTTACAAATTGTTGTCATTGAACATAATCCATGACTTTGCAGAATTGTTCAATATCAATGTTGTTGCCTGGCGATGAGAGTCTTTAAGAGACCTTAGGCTCAGCTCGACGTTATCAGACCTGAGACATCAGTTTATGCTGTACTCTAGTTAAGCTGTGCTTTGAGCTTTATGTTACCTTTAGCATGGTGATGTTAACACATGTTAACATGCTAACCTTAGTATGTGGATGTTTTGATCTTTTGGTGGTGCTGAATTAAAGGGAATTGGAACATCAAAGTAATTAAGATTCATCATCTGGGGATTATGAATGTCTATGCAAAATGTCATGCAGAAATTGAGAAAAATCTTTTTCTCTGAAACAGAGTGTTAGACCAACACTTTGACATTATCCCTGAAAAAACAATGCTGATTGGGGGAGTGAAATCCCTATAATTAGAGGTCAAATTTGCAAAATTTGTGGATGCCACAAATGCAGCTGCATAGTGTCTGCAACAGGCACGTGGGATACATATGTAGCTACTCTGAGACACCTGAATAACTGAATGATTCACTAGTGTGCACTGAACAAAAGTGCACTGATACCATGTCAAGCGACATACTGTATCAAGTACACAAACTAGTGCCTTACTGGCATATTGCACCCAAAATCAGTTCAAATCATTTAAGCGGTTTCTCCATTTATTCAGGAGCCCACCTTGGTATCAGAAACACTTCTCGTAGCAGCATCGTCTTCTATTCTCTCATTTCTTTCCATCACAACGAGTGGGCCCCCTATTATAATTTAAATTGCTTTACCTTCCACCAACCAGGCTAACACATGGATATTTATTCATCTACATCTTCCAAATAATAGGCAGTAACGCTGCTCAGACAGCTGGGGGAATGTGAAGAGGGCTGTGTGTGGTGTAGCAAGCAAGAATCAGGCAGATAAAACAGGAGAATGGGGGACTGGAGAAGAAGGGAGAGGTGAAGAGGAAAGAGATGGGAAGTCACGATTTTCCCCAGCTGTCAACTAACTCTAAGGTGTGTTTTCTTTTGGTAAGTTACGTAAAGCATATCATTTATATTCCAGACCTTATTACGCTTCAAGGTGGTGAGGACCAAAACACAGAAGAGGCAGGCAGGCAGGAGAGTTTAGTTGAGTATTTATTCCACAAAAAAAAACAGGAATGCATGAATGCATACATGTTCCTGACTGGAACAGGAACATGGTAAACACGGACACCAACACACAAAACAATCTGACAAGAGACAAAGGGAACACGGATGTTAAATACAAGAGGTAACGAGCAAACGAGGTACAGATGATACACCAGGTCAATCACATCAGGGCGGGGACGACAATCACAGAGGCGGGAAAAAAAGGCACGTAAGAAAACCAGAGACAAGACAGCACAGAAAAACAGACTATCAAAATAAAACAAGAAACAGAACATACAGACATTCACAAGAGAACACAATACAGAAACTACAACTCATGACCAGGAAGGTAACTAGGACACAAACATGAGGAGACAAGACAGAACCAAAAAAACAAAGGAGGAGGAACAGAATACAAAACAATACACCAAAATCATAACAGACCTCTTGGCCATTTGTCCACCTGCATGTCTGTAGAGTATCTTACGAGGTACGGTGGCAAGGCTCTCACTCTGCTGATGTGTCTAATGCCGAAAGTGTGTGTGTGTGTGTGTGTGTGTGTGTGTGTGTGTGTGTGTGTGTGTGTGTGTGTGTGTGTGTGTGTGTGTGTGTGTGTGTGTTTTTCTAAAAAAGACTGCTGCTGTGATGCTGGGTTACGTGAGGGCCTCTAACTCCGCCGGGCGAGGAAAGCAGAGAAGGTCTTTCACCCTACCTCAGTGTTCGTAATGATCCACTGAGATGGAGAGCCATTGAAAAAGAAAGAGCGTGATACAGAAGGAGGCTGAGTGAAAGCTATCTGGCTCAGAGACGCCACAGGGATTTTACCTCAGAAAAGATTGTGCCATCTCTTGTGTGAAATATAAGATCAATATGAAGCTTTCTCTGTTTGAATTTCATTTCCCAATTGAATAGAGTCACGTCTCTACCCTTTAAAGTAGAAACTGAGCTGATATGCAGCATGTGCAGTACTTACATACATTATTGTGTGTGCAGGATGGATGACATTCAGCTGTGTAAGGAGATCACTCGTCTGAAGAAAGAGCTGCAGAAATTAGTGTCCATACCAGGTAGGAATCCTCTGGATAATGATAGTTGTTGAGACAGGCTAATAAAGTTAAGAGAAAGAAAGTTTGAGAAATAAGTTTGTTCTTACCAAGAATTAGTTAATAGGATTGATGACGCTCTTATGACTTCACACTATGAAGCTAGAGCAGTCATACTTAGCTTAGCATAAAAACTGGAAACGGGGAAACAACTAGCCTGGATATTTTAAAAGTTAAAAAATACATACAAATGGATCTGCCTACCAGCACCTCTAAAGTTCATTAGTTAACATGTTAAATCTTGTTTTTCTTCATTTTTACACAAATAGAAATGTAAAATCAGACAGGTCAGACATGTACAGAATAAACACACAGCATGTTAATTTGCCCGTTTTAGTGGTGATGGTGCTGTATATCTTTATTTGAACTTTGGACAGAGGTAAGCCGTGTGTTTTCCCCTGCTTCCGTCTTCATGCTAAGCTAAGCTTATTTCCTCCTGTACACACCACATCTTTTACATATCTGTCCATCCAAATAGAGGGATCCCTCCTCAGTTACAGGAAGAAAACTAATAAGCATATTTCCAAAAATGTCTAACTGTTCTTTTCAACTAAATTAATTTCTTATAAAATTATTCATTCATTTATTTGTTTGTTTAATGCCCACGTGATATTTGTAGAAAAGTAAGTAATCTGTGACAAACACTATAGATATTCAGATGTGTTGTGCTGCAGATAACGACAAGTCCAACGATGACCGGCAGAGGGAAGAAGAACTACTGCAGCAGATCCACAAGCTGGTCGAGACCCGAGATTTCCTGGTGGATGATGTGGAGTTTGAACGACTCAGGTGTGCCTCTGCCATTTTGGTTTTGTTACAGCTTGGGAGGGCTTTGGTGACACAGCCTTGTCACCATAGGCTGTGAATGAAATATCTTACTGTACACAAAGCCAAAAGAAAGAGATGGTAGCACTTATGTTGAAACGGCTTTAGGGAATTTGTTGCCCAAGCAGAAAACTTTGGCATGTATTTCTTTAAATGTTTAGCATGTATTTTTCAGGCATAGGAGCACTGGTCTTTTATAACGCCAATTCCTGAAAATTGTTCATTAACAATCACATGATGACTCAGTGCTCAGATTGGAACATTGTGCGTAGTCACCAATGCTGGTAAAGTTGCACCTCAGTTCAGTATCATCCGTATGCACACTTTACGAAAGACGCCCCCATTGCGCTCCATTACAACACTGGAACATTTTCTACGGCACAGCTCTATGAGAGAGTGTACCGCAGAGTGCACAGTTGAGAGACATTTCAATTAAACATGTAACAAGTGTGTGTCAGTGAGTACTGTAAAAGGAGCTGCCATTATTTTAAGGAGGTTTGCTTATATTTTATCTTTTGTGCACCAAGCCTCTTAAAGGTGCTCTAAGCGATGTTGGGTGACATTACTTCTTGTTGAAGTAAACAAAACGAGACTAGCTTGCCCCTCCCTCCTCCTTCCTGATTGAAGGTTTAATCCTTTCTTCAGTCCAACTTTCAGAAAGTATCAAGCATCGTTAGTTTGTGTTTAGCAACACTGTGTTGGCAGCCGACAGCATGCTGTGAAAAATGTTAAGGGACTGCTGGGAAGGTGAGAGGGAGGAAGCAGGATGACAACAGTGAGGTCATAGATCGCAGAGGAGAGGATATGATGCCGCCCAAGGTCATGTTGTTGATGTAGATACATACAGAGATCACTTTATTGTTATTTCTTTCTTTTTTTACCTTGTTTTTTTACACTTCAAACAGCACTTGTCAAACTCACCAACGACTTCCTCATGGCAGCTGATTCTGGACTCCTCATCATCCTCATCCTCCTTGACCTGAATACAGCCTTTCATACCATCTGTCACACCACCCTCTTCAATAGCCCTCTTCCACCGGCATCACCCACACTCCGTTACACTAGTTCACATCTTACCTCTCTGGCTGCACCCAGTTCATTCAACTCAAGTCTTGTAAATCCATTCATTTCAGGTGTGGCCCAGGGCTCTGTCCTGGGGCCCCTACTCTTCATAATTTACCTGCTTCACCTCTGTAAATACCTTCCGCAAATTTAACATTCACTTCCACTTTTATGCCAATGACACCCAGCTATACCTCTCCACCAAACCCTTGTTCACTCTCCCGTCTGATCTCTGTCTGATCTCCTCCAGGGTCTCACTCCCTTCCGCTCCCTCAGATCCTCTTTCTCCATGAAAATTTCTATCCCCTCCGCCCGTTTCACCACCATGGGGAGCAGAGCATTCAGCCGCTCTGCTCCCCATCTCTGGAACTCATTACCACCCCAACTTAGAAACATTGATTCATTCCCCCATTTAAAATCAAAACTCAAAATACATCTGTTTAAAACAGCCTATTCCACTTGAATGTCGATTGCTCTACCTTTTTCTGTTGTCAGTGTTGTATAGTATTGTTCTGCTGTTTTTAAAATGTCTTACATATGTATACGCTGTAATTTTTATAAGTTGTTTATGTATTGATGTGTTTCCGTGTATTTTATATCAATCTTTTTCAATTTCTACAGGGAGAAAGAAGAGGATAAAGAAATGGCAGATTTTCTGCAGTCCAAATTCCCAAGAAATATGAAGAAGAAAGGTATTTAGCCATTAAAAGAGATGCAACTCTGTGCTCCATCAAAGTTTCAATAAATGATAGCACATTTTAAAAACTGAGCCGGATATGAGCATTGGCAAATATTTTCCTTGTTCCAAATGTTTTGCTTGTTCAAGGCTTTTTCCATCTGAGGGCTTTGACAATGATTTAGAGCTATCTGAAAAAAGATGTTTGTTTATGCTCATCTTAGTCAAGTCATTAAGCAGCTGATATTTAAGTAGATGAAGTTATGCACATTATACATTACACCACAACAATATGTCATTTTTTTCCTCACAGTATGATTTCTCTGGGCTGCAGGTGTATCAACCAGACGGGCTCCATCCAGGGCTCAGCAGACCTCTTCTCCCTTCGCCAAGACAGGCCTCACTCTGCTAAAGGAGTGCTGTGGCTTCACATGCTCCATCATGTAGACTGGAGTCAAAATGGAGGGCCCCATCGCAAGGCTGACACATGGGGCCACAAATCAAAATTTGCCACTCCACAAGAGTCAATATTTCCAGTTTCAGCTTTTCAGTCCGAGAAAGACTTTGAATAATGGATGGAGCAGTACAGATGCAAGTTGATAATTCCCCAGAGGGAGTGTAAAGTATGTTGTAAAGATCATGTGGTGTGTTTTCCATGCCAAGACCCAAGTTTGTATTGTTTGTCTGTTTTATTGGATTTTATATCTTGTTTTGTTGTCATGCTATCTCTGCTCTCCGCGTCTCTCATCCCACTCCCATCCCACTTTTTATTTTTACTCTCGTTAATCATCACTGCTCAGCCAAATTCTTCTGATTAACTACAAGGAACAACCACACACGTTTTTTATTTCTCTTTTTCAGGCCGAGAGGACAGGGTTTAAAGGACAGAAACAGCATAGCACAAGTCAGGCATGTATTGTGTACACGCTAATTGGATTCATCTACCATGACACGCCTACAAGTTTTTTTAAAGACTTTGCAGAACTATGATAACTGTCATCTCCTCATTAAAAACAAGTAGCTGTTTTGCTGGAGTCAGCAGGCCAGTCTAGACACACTGCTGGCACTATATAATCACCAGTAAGGCGATAACAAGAACAAAACTGACATTAATCAGGAGCTCTGTTAGGATGAAAAAGCAGAGGTTTGTGAAGAAAGAAGGGATGTCTCATTACGCTGCATTCATATTGACTGTCTACTTTTTTATATGTTGCAAAGAATTATAGTAAAGCATCCCACAATATATCTTTTTAACATTTTTTTTTTGCTTATCCTCACTATAGTGTATTTTTTTTTTACAAGACCTCACTTTATTATTTTATTACATATTTCTCACATCAACACATACCGTACAGTACTAACATGTTGATGGCAGAAGTGCTATGTGAGGACACTTTCAGTATTAGTACATAGGTGTCCATATGGTACTGTATCAGCACGGATAGACCACTCTCACTTAAATTAGTCATTCTTAGTCCAGTGCGCGCACTTAAATAATCATCCATTATGCATGTTTCCACATGCTGTATGGATCGGCACACAGCTGACACTGCAGGCCACTACACCTCATATAAATATAACCACTTCAGTGATAAAGACAGTCCTCATACACATCAAGGCACACTTGACAATGTTTTGAGTGGGTACATTATGTTTCATATTAATCTACTGACTAGGGGCAAAACTCTTTAGCCCACTTCCACTAAACATTATGTATTTATTGCCACTCCATATTTTATCAGTTATTATGTCCTACATATTTACTTAGAGAATGTGTATGTAAGGCTGGTGTTGCCAAGAAGAATAGTAGCCATAGCAACCTTGTATAACCATTAATTTTTACAATGAGACAATGAGGAAGGTTGGATGGATTGGGGAAATTAGACCTCAGGTGTTATATCATGGTTACCTAATGAGATGTGAACAGGAGACAGAATATTATTGGTGTGGTTATTTTGGTGATTTTTATGTTTTTTATTTACTTTGGTGATAACACACAATTTAGGATTGAAAGGATTTTACCCTAATTTATCCTCTGAATTCCTTTTGCATTCTTTTAGATAGAGTAACAATCACATGGAGATTAAGTGAACACAAGGCTGCTTTGCTTGGCTGGAAAGTAGACATATTGGCAATAACTGTTTATTCGATGCTAATTGAAGGTCTTTTAAATTGTGGTAGTCATTATAGATTATACATTTCTCATACTTATATGCTTCCTTGTTTGTGTCTCACCCTGATTGACACAGCATTCTCTTTTATGATTTATTCCCAACTAGTCCTTGGAATGGATACAGATGTCTGTTATGTTCAATTGCAGGATCTTTTGATATTCAGTCTCAACATTGTCATAGAACCTTTGGATATCACTGCACAACAATGGCTGGTTTTGTCATGGGGGTTCACAGGAGAATTAGATGTGTGCCAATACTGATGAAATAACAGCCATGGTAGAAACACAACAAAGTACCAGGAAAGGATTTCTCTTCATGCTGCCTCATCCTCTTTGGCTAATACAGAAATACTGTATTTAAAAAGGCATTAATGGTTATAAAACGGGCTAACTTACAAATGCACTTTGGATATACATATCTTGGAAAAACAATATATATCATCTGAAGCAAAGAAAAATATGTTTATACAGAAATCCAATATGTGGATATGTCCCAATCCATACTTGGGAAAGTATGTTCCCAAGGTTGAACTGCACAGTAAATAAATGTATTCCTTTGCCCTAAGAAAGACCTTCATCTAATCAGTAATTATTTTATATGTTGAGACAGAGTGTGTGACATGTTTCTGTTCTTCACTGTTCAAATTTAGACATAAAACCATCTGTTCACACCAGCTAGAGGGTGTGTTAAAGCCCTTAACTGTGCTCTGCACGAGACAAGCCAGGATTCATGAAATTCTTAGAAACGTGAAACAGACCATATAGCCTCCTGAGACTATATGAGAGACGTAGTGTTGCAGGAGAGGGAGTCAGAGAGAGAAAATGATAAAAGGAGAGAGGTTGAAGTGGCCGAAAGAATGGGAGATGAAGAAAAAGAGAGAGAGAGAGAGAGAGA
>NC_045734.1:17890311-17910981 GCF_008692095.1 Etheostoma spectabile
GAGAGAGAGAGAGAGAGAGAGTGGGAGGGAGGGTATAAAGTTAGGGGGGTCTAATCTTCAGTGTGAGTCATCCTTAGTGAAAACAATGTGAGTTCCCACAAGGGCAGCTCTCATTGAACGCTACGTGAAAGGGCACGACTGTCATTCAAACACCATAATCCTGAAGCCCTTCTTCACAGCTCAGTGTGTGAGAGAAAATATGTGCTTTCACATGTGGTGTGAGAAATAAATACATGAGAAAGAAACCTGATACCTGTTTGTGTGCCTGTAGGAACAGGAGGGTGATAATAATCAGAGGTACAGTAGCTGTCACTGCTTTGTTACTACGGTTACTTTGACTTGATGGCACACGCTCACTTCTTGTTGCATTTGGTCATGTCAAACTCCGCTGGATACTGATGCAAGGCTGCATGTGTTGTGAAGCTGCGACGGAAAACTATGAGGACCTGTTTTTTTATAGTGTTCAGGGTTCAAGGATCTTAAATGTTCTCAGTCAAAGCTTCAAATGTAATAAATGAAACTGTATCTCAAGATTCAGTCTCATTATTACAAACTTATATAATTGAAATATCTCAACAGCTGCTGGACAGATTGCCATAACATTTTACACAGACATTTATGGTGCCCAGAAGATGAATCCTAATGACTTTGGTGATCCTGACTTTCCTCTAGTGCCACCAGCAGGTTGACATTTGTGGTTTTGAGTAAAATATCTCAACGATACAAAAATATTGATGTAACATTTAGTTAAGACATTCATCTTTAAGACTGTACGACTTTCAATTACTTTGATGATCTATTAACTTTGGATCTAGCACCATCATCAGGTCATTCTTGTGGTTTATGATACCAGATAGCAGCCAAACTAATAGCATTCCCATCAGCCTCAGCTGTGATTTGTGTTTGGTGCTGACTAGCAAATGTTAGCATGCTAACATGCTTTACTAAGATGGTTATGGTAAACACAATACACTACTGCAATGTTAACATTGTCATTGTAAGCCTGCTTGCATTAGCATTTAACTCAAAGCACTACTGTGACTAAATACAACATAAAAAATCTTTGGATTCTAAGCTGATCAGCATGGTGTCACCGTGTGAAACTGTTGTGATATTATCTTCAACATGAAACTCGCTGAATCCTTTTATCGGTAACCAAACCGTGGAATGTCTGCAGTCATCAATTGCACGCCGTAGTGTTTGGCGTAGTTTTGCAGGAACCATTTTTTTTAATCTAAGATTGTGGTTGCTATTAAAAAGTGCTTGGCTACATTCAATAGCAGGTTTGTGCCTCTCTGAGAAATCCGTGGTCTGCAGTGTTTAAGCTCCACTTTTTAGTATAGGCTCAGCTCGTTTGGAACCTCCATCAAGATGGTACCAGTGTACTAGTTACTATCCACAACTTTTTCTAATAGAAAACCTAAAAAAGGATATGTCAACTTTAGTAAAGCTGTGCTGTACCATGCAGTGGTACCATGCAATGTAACATTTGTCTTGTTTCACAATCATAATGCAGCAGTTGAATACAAATGGTTGGCAATCCTCATCTCTTAAAGAAAAAGTTTGACAATTTTAGAAATATTCCCTTTCTTGCTGAGAGTTACATGAGAAGATCAATATCACCAAAAGTTCTCCAAAGTTTAAAATACGCCCAAACTAACACCTCTCTAAATCTTACTATTTAACACATCAAGTTGCTGCTGGTTGCCTGGCAACCTTTTGGTGTTTATAAGACTTTAGAAAGTCAACATGCACTGCTCATTGATATCTTAAAGTGCTCATATTATGCTTTTTGGCTTTTTCTCTTTCATTAGTGTTATTTATCTTTTTTGTGCACGTTATAGGTTTACAAAGTCAAAAAGCCCAAAGTCCCCCCCAAAGGGTTTTACCATCTCCAACAGAAAACACAAACTGCACCAAATAGATCTACTGCAGTCCAGCCTTTACTTCTGTGATAAACGTGTGTTACTTTATAACAGGTTATAATGGTCGCCCAGCTGCTAGCATGGCAAGCCCTCATACTTTGCTTCTGATTAGCTAGTAGTCCTTACCTAGCTACTGCGCATGTGGGACTCCCAACAAAGATGGAACAGAAGTGAGATGCTTCACTCTGTAGCTAAAACAGAGAGATCAACACACAGGGTGAAAAGAAGAGCTACAGCAATGTGAAGTATAACACAAATATGGTGTTTTGAAAATTAAACATGTAAACCTAATCTGATCTAACCTCTGAAAACAATTATGAACCTGAAACTAAGAATTATGTAAGCACTTTAAGAGAACTGGACATAGCTTGCTGGATATGGTGGCACCACTCAGTCTTTCTGCTAATTGTCCCAGTGGCCATTGCAATTAAAAAATCCTCTGAGGCCCAAAAAGCATTTTTCCCAAAGACATCTATGAAACTGTTGACAGGACACTTGAAAGTGCAAACATGTAAATTGCTTTTTGTATTATACATTTTGAATTCATGGAGGTTTCATATTTGTGAAACTTTCCTGGAGTTTAGAAAAGCGATTTTAAAGGCAAGGCAAGGCAAGGCAAGACAGCTTTATTTGTATAGCACATTTCAGCAACAGGGCAATTCAAAGTGCTTTACACAAAATCAGTTAAACAGATAAAACACAAGTAAAAACAGTTAAAAATCATAAGCATTAAAAACCGGTAAAACACATGAATAGACAGTTAAAAAATAGACACATAAAACACAAGAATAAAAGTTACAGTGCAGCATAAGAAATTTAAAGAAATGAGCAGTCATTTAAAGAAAGGCAGCATCAAATAGAAAGGTCTTCAGCCTTGATTTAAAAGAACTGAGAGTAGCAGCGGATCTACAGGTTTCTGGGAGTTTATTCCAGATATGAGGAGCATAGAAACTGAAAGCTGCTTCACCCTGTTTAGTTCTGACTCTGGGGACAGAAAGTAGACCTGTCCCAGATGACCTGAGAGGTCTGGGGGGGTCATAGTGCCTGACGTCCCTTTGTAAAGTCTTTGGGCCCAGCTGGAATTTTAAGTCCAGTATCTCTCTCTTGCATGCAGGGCCCTGATGCTGTTTCCCAAGAAATATTTACAGCTAAGCCTACAACTCATTTTTGCAGTGCAATTATATTTTTGTAAAAGATTAAACAAATAAAATACAACATATTAATTAGTGAGCTTTACACATGACATGACATGACAGCAGGAAAGCAAATAAGCGTGTTTCCCAAAACTGCTTTTCAAATCTATTGCTTTAAATACATTCTTTAGGCAAAGTTTTTTTTCTTCTTGACTTGAAGCTTAGTTGTGAATGGGTGTGTCTTTTTATCTGTAATGCCTACACTCTTTTAAATTTTTTTTTCTAACTGAATTGTCCTTCAAGAAGACACTCTTGCTGAATCCAAATGTGTAAACTAATACAGTGGTTTTAAGTAATCTGACATTGACTGGTGTACTTACTATATTTTAATGACTGCAGGGAAGCAAAAGAGTAAGACTGAACTAAAAGGGCAAATGGGAAATGCCTTGTAAAGATCATATTCTACTTCACTCTCAAAAGTAGAGTTAGGGATGTTTTTTCCTGTTCTTATACTTGTTTCAGATCTGCCTTTATTTCCTGCTGACATTTAGCACATTCATAGTCAAAGTCCAATAAACAAAGGGGAAAAAATATACAGTGCTCATCTAAAATATATTGTTGTATTGACAGAAAAATCCAAATTACAGTTGGATTCCTGACGGCCTAATGGCCCCCAAATCTCACTGAAATATATATTGTGAAAATAGTATTAATTACACTCGAACTATGTTGAATGTGAATGTTCATGTTTAATGAGCTGTTATTATATTGCAAAGTAGTACAGTAGTACAATGAACCTTCAGTGATTCAACTAGAACATTTTGGAGGCTGCAGTTTATGCTGTTGCTGAATTGTATTACGTTACAATGACAAGTGTTTCTATTATTTTGTACACCCATTTATTTAAAATCAAATTTCAGGATCACCTCTCTGTACAATGCAATACAATTCAACCCCACCAAAAAATAACAATAAAGCACTGTTCAGATCAGATTGCATTCGTTTCAGCGCTTTATACCTAATTAATTGGCAACTAAGTGTATTAAAAGTTCAGGATTTTTCAAGCAAAATTATCATGCTGCAAAATGGGAGATGCCAGATGCCAAGAAATTTGCCCAAAGACAGAAATATGTTTTGTTTTTTCAACACTGCACAAGAGTGGAGAGGAGGCAATTTGGAGGGGTGCCAGACTGCTGCTAACAGGAACAAATCTAATGGAGGTCCATTTGTTTGGAAGCACTTACTGTAAAACTTCTTTGATCTTTGTGGGACCAGGACTGTGTTTTGGTGAATTAACAAGCCGCTGACATCTAAGCATGAGGCTTAGATGATGAGGCTGAAATAAAAGGTTTGAATGTTTGAATATCAGTTGATGATGATTATAATGACATTCAATTAAAGTCATTTGATGCACCTTCCACATTTTGTATTATCACCTTCTGTCATGTTGCAAACATGCTGTTTCTCCTTCGCGTCTGGTGTTTATCTTCAATCCAGGGGTTTATAAATAACAGCAACTCAACATTGCAGTCACCGGTAATGAGAGCAGCAGTACTAGCGCCTTTACTTGTTCCATTAACTTTCTCCAAGTGTCACCAATGCAGGAAACAAAGCTGATTTCCTCTCTATAAAAAAATAATTAAATAAATGTGACTCATGCCCCAGTCAGTCATCCTTTCATGCTTTCTCTCGCTTTCATTCTTCTCTCCCTCCAAAGGTGTCCTCAAAATACTCCCAAGGCATCTCTTACCAAATAATCAAATGATTAAAATGTAGCAATTTCCCAGGTACTGGATCTGCTTCTTTGCTTATCTCCCTCTCAATATGTCAACAGCAATGTTATGAAAATGTATGTTTGCTAAGAAAAATGACAAAGTAGCAATGATAGAGTGTGTGAGCAAGAAATATGACCAGAAGACTTATCCTTAGAAACATCGCCTTTTCTCAATTCTGTCTTGGTTATTTATTTTTCCCCTTGTGCTTCTTTATCACAACTGATTGTATATATGTAGGAATAATGTGACTCATAGTTTTGCCCCCTTTCACTTATGATAAAAGAACTGAAGGTAATTTCTTCCCAGGTCATGTATCATTGGCTACATGCCTGAAGATCATTGTTTTAACTGCAGGGGATGTTTCTGACAGACTGCAAAAAAAACAATTAAATATGTAATATATCACAAATCAGCAGCTACGACCTAAATTCAGGGCTGTAGTCAAGTCTACCTTTGTCGAGTCCAAGACTAGTCCAAAACCAGGACTAGTCGAGACAGTCAAGAACAAAATGAGAGATAGTACCGAGACAGAAAAAAAAAATCCCCTTCAAAACCTGTGCATAATTTGTGTGATGTGAGAGACATATTCTACTTTATGATGAAAATTTAGCTTTATTGTTTGTAATAATTAAAAAGACTTGTTCTGAAGAATTCATAGTACACAGTGCTCGCTGACGTGTCTGTGGTGTGCCAAAATATAAATGATTAATACCTGATGATTGACGTAGCCTACTGTATATGATGCAGCCAGGTATATACCAAGCAACCAATCTCAATGTCTGTTACAGATAGATTTTGAGTTAAACTAATATCGGTTTTCTGAACGAGCGCGCTTCATCAGTGGTTTTGTTTTAAAGGAGGAAGTTACGTTAGAACAAATGCATATATTGCAGGACTCGGTTGAGACAAACTAGAATATTTTGCCAATTGATGATTCCAATGCCTGTCCGAGAGAAATCTGAGTTCAAATACCAACGAGTCCAAGACGAGTCAGAGGCAACAGAAAAGCGCCTCAAGACTCAAATATAACAGCCCTGCCTGAATGTCTAATTAACAAATGAGCACTGCAAGAGGAACTACCAAGTAGAGCAGAAGCACACATTTGTCCAGCACATTTGTTATGGGGCTAGGCTAACATGGGCTTGTACCACAAGAACACACATACAGAAGGCTAACCTAGCTTGTAATTTCACTAACTAATGATATTGTCTCCTTTCCTTGCGTGTGTGCGTTTTAAAGTGAAAGTGAGACCTAAGCTGGCTTGTATGATTGTATGTCTTTTCTACTTCTAGTGTGGTTGTCCTGTTAAACTGACTCACCCAGCCTCTGTTTAAATCCGCAGTCAAAAGATGACTGCTGGCCTCGATCTTCTCCTGCCGTCAGGAGGCCGCTGCTCCTCGTCTGCTACTCCGCGTCTGCTACTCTGCGTCTGCCACTCTGCGTCTGCCACTCAGAATCACCTTAGAAACAACAAGTAATGGCAGCACAGAAGATAAAATTACCTACAATTAAAATCAATTTTAACCAAAGCAAAGGACACGTTAGGGATGTGGTAGAGGTTAAGAATTAATGTAAACAACTAAATGTTGTAGAACTACACTGAAGTGTTTTCTAATTTTGTTGCATGTAATGATCACCAAAGTCAGTAGAGTTTTGTTAATGTGAATATAACACAACATTTAGTCGTTAACAAGCTTTTCAATTACTAAACCCTCCTCACATTTATTAGCGTGCAAACAATTTACAGCAGTCAGAAGGAACCGTATGTTGAATAGTGTTGTTGATGTGTCCTTGTTTTGACAATTAATATTAAAAAAAAAAAGAAATATTCAGAAGTTGAGGGTGCCTGGGTTGCTTGCCTGGTAGAATGAGTAACCTGATGTTCAGAGGATCAGTCCTTACAGCGACAGCCGCGGGGGTCACTTCCAAACAGCTGCATCTTATTCCCCCTTTGTCTCCCCTTTCATGTCTAAGTTAACCTATAAAAGTCTAAAATGCAACAAAAAATGATAATTAAAAAGAGTTTGAAATAATAAAGGGATAAAGTTAAAGGCATCACAGGCCATGGATTGTCCAAATGTACTTAAGTTTTAATATCTGTTCTGTCTTTCAAAATCACATTGACCATAGAAATCAGGTGGTACAATTTTAATGGCAAAGCAAATGTTTCCTGGATCTTGGACTTTCCCAGGGATATATTTCTTGATTTTTTCTTCTATCTTTCAAATACACACACACACACACACACACACACACACACACACACACACACACACACACACACACACACACACACACACACACACACACACACACACACACACACACACACACACACACACACACACACACACACACACACACACAGACACACATACACATACACACAAGCCTTTTTAAATCGGCCTATATATGCAACTTTTTTCTCAGAGTTTGAATATGATAAGACGATTTGAATCTTGGGGTGATAAATACACACTGAGGCCCATGCTTATGTCTTTTGTGTATTAACAACAAATTGTGTAACCCTTAATACCAACCATTTCCAATACAACATTTTGATTTCCTAACTTCCAGTGGTTTCAGTCCATTCCAGTTGTTTATGAACATTGGTGTGTAAACGTGCAGGGAAATTAAACAAAAAAGAAGTATTGAATGTTAATCTTAGAAATTATTCTCAATTCTTTAGCCACTTCTCAATTGCATATTCTCTTTCATTTTCAGTGTGTTTTGAGGGATGTTACTGCAATCTTGCCTTACTGCAATTAAATAACTAATTTTAGCACATTATGTAGGCTACTATTTCCTTCACTTTTTGCAAAATACTGAACTGTATTAGACTGTTTATTTATTGTATTTATGGTTTATATTGTACACACATTTGAAACAAAAAAACAGAGTAACTACTGTCCATTTGTCCATATTCCGGTGGCTGTAGGAGATATATAATTTATTTATTTATTATACTATATTACTTTATATTTATTATATTCTACTTTGAGTGCTAATAGATATAGACCCCGTAGTTTTCCTCACATCGTGGTAGTTCATCTTCTTCGGGATCGTTGGACAGCAGTCATTTGGCTCTATCTTGTGGTCATATAAAGTAAATGCAACTGAAAGTGAACAGCGTTACCTCCGTTTTGCCAGATTCCCAGCCAAGTTAAACTACACGTCAGTAGAAAACCTGTACTGGTGACTGGACGTGTGCAGTGCGCGTCAGGCGGTTCCCGGATGCACTAAACAGAAACATGGAACGGGTAGTGGTGGAAGTGCCGATCAACAACGGTGAGATACATTACCATCTCCGCGTAACGAGACTTTCAACCACTTATATTAACATGTCCTGAACGGCGTTTGGTGCTTCTCTCGATTCGTGCGCAAATTCTCCTCCTCCTCTGACGCGTGGTTCGGCAATGAACGTGCTGCAGCCTCTGTGTGTAGGGCTATCTGTGCTTTACAGGCTATTTGTCTCGTTTCTGTGTACAGTATAGCTGCAGGCTACTGCAGTGCTTTCACTTGTACACAGTGGAGCACAGCAGTGACAGAGCTCCTGTCATCTGTCAGACAGCAGTTCTGCAACTGACAAATGCTTTCATCACCTATACAGGCCTTATTTATTCCCCATCGTTACATTTATCACATTAGATTAAACTTTGTCATTGCAGTGTGCAAATACTGATAAAGCACCATACACACGCATCTGGCTTGTTAGTTCAATGCGTGGTAATAATATGTAATTACATGAATAGAGTAGAATTTTTAAAGCTCTCATGCTCATGTATCATGGATCAGTTTAATATCACTTGCAGTCTTATGCCAGGAAGTATAATGGTGTTGGTCCAATGATAACAGTTGGTTCCCTAGGTAACAGTGGGTTCAGCAATTCAATCTACATATATTCAAGTTGGACTTGGTATCTATTCCCTCTCAGTGGGATCATTTCTTAGTTTCCTTTTTCAAGGGTCAGAGGTCAGAGCAATTCTGAAACAGAGCCTCACTGTGAACAATGGATGTCATACTCAGTATCTCACCCCACTGTGTTTCTAAAATATATCTACGCTGTATCCATTTTATTCTGTCCTATTCTATCCTTACTTCAGGTTTTTCTCTTCCTGGCCCCTCCACAACCCCACGAAAGCGTCAGGTGCGTTTTTCAGCGCGGCATGACATCATCCTTCTGAGGGAGGTTATTGCCCAGAACCCCTTTGTCTCTAAAGAGCCAGGTTAGTCCAGTTTCCAAAGGACTAATTTGTCTGAAAACACTAAAAACTGTTTAGATGCAGAGAGCTGCAGTTCCTTCATTACAAATGTGGACATGTCAAAAATAATTTTAGCTGGTGCTACATTGACATTTAATCTAGCAAAAATAGATCTATCTTAAACATTAAAAGTAACTATGCAATTCGTTATATTACATAATATATAAATAAAGGGGGTTCTTTGTTGAACTGCCTTTTTGTAAAAGCATTCAAAAATCATACAAGAAGAAATCCATCACATAAAAGACAGAGAGACCAATCAAAGGGAGAACATGATTTGCTTAGGATAAAAGACATATCACATAGATATGCCTGTTTATTCATCGGTTACAAAGTCAATGGCCTTTTTTCTCCACGCTGTGAATTCATTAATCTTCATCAGGACGAATTTGGGCCCGTGTGGGGGAGATCATCACTGCAGCCCTTCAAGATGAAAACTTTGAGGTGGATGCCAGGAGGTGCAGGGAGAGGACCATGCTTTTGCTGGACTACTACAAGAAACAAGACTTTCCCAGTCTGCGCAGGTTGGTTCAGTCACTAGGAGCAAACTCTTTCCTAAGGAAATAACTAGATGTGACTTGGAGATGTGCTGGGCCTCACTAAAAAAGAAACATAAGTTTTATGTGTGTCTGTGCTTTTGGTGTACTCAGATTTGGAACAGAGAGGTTGTACGCCCAAAAGGAAGAACTGCTCCATGAGGTTTTGGAGCTCGAGGCTGAGAAGGGGCTTCTAGTCAGCGGGGAAAACACAAAGTACCAGGTTGGTGTTGTGTTAGCAGAAATCTATAGGTAAACTCATCTGACACCACTATTGCAAGAAATGTAGAGGGAGTTTTAGTGCCCCTAAACTGGTTTAGAGGGGCAGATTGAGCTCAAAGTTATAGCTTCCATCACACAGCTTCATGCTGCAATGTCTTAATTCTGTCAACAACTGTGGTGAAGAAGGTGTTGGTTAAATAAATCCAAGCTTAGGACCTCCTATTTACTAAAAAATTCTTAGGTGTAGCTGCTTGAATGTGTTTGAAATCGCCACACATAGTCCGGTAAGAAGTGGAAAAGAAGATATCCTTAAATGGTGCTTTATTAATTACCACACACACATAATGCAATCTCTATGAACTGAATTCAGGTCTTTGAAATGACGTGTGGTTTCTGTAACATGATAACAGTAGAAATAACATGCATTCATTGTCATCATAATTATGTAATTCTCCTCTATTCATTTACATGAAACAGTGATTTAACAACACTGAAAAGAAATCGCTTGCATATGAATTTAACTTAAGTATTATGTGTACAGCAGCAACATATTAAGCAAATTTAGAGCTTGATCCATTCCACAAGCAAAGTTACTGCACCAGCTAAATGGTTTTGAGTTAGGTCATAGATACATTAAACAAGATAGTAGTCTACGTAGAGCGCATAAACTCGACAAAAACTATGGATTTAACAGGCAGGAAATAACAGTTACATTCTTAACAGAGTGATTTACTTACAGTCTCATAGACACACAATTTCAGTTCCCTACTGACTACTAGGTGATAGAGGCTGGAAGACTGGATCCAACTGGTTACAGCCTTCTCTGATTGGTCAATGCCTCAATTGGTACTTAACTCTACATAGCGGTGCAAAAAAGAAACTTACAGAAACAGTTTATTTTTATTTGTCCACAAGGGGCGATCAACGACAATGCAAGAACCCCAATGCTGACCTTTGCAACAGCCGCCCCCAACTTGCTTGGCAAAGTTGAAACAGAAGAAGGGTCAGCAGTCGTCACGCTCAGGCAGTTTTGGGAGCTTGATGAGTCAAGCCACTGGTCTGGTATAAACTCTCTCCTTGACCTGAACTTGCACAGTTCTTACTTTGTCAACTGCTCCTGGATGACGATTTTTCCCACTGGCCATAGGGATCTGGGAAGTTGTTGGTCAATGACCATGACAACATCTCCAATAGCTGCGTTGTCTTGCTTTCACTTTTGGCGAGCTTGGAGAGTTGGGAGATAGTTTTGGATAAAACTGCTCCATAACTGGTCTGCAAGGACTTGGCTCTGTCTCCATCTTCTGCGGCTAAGGAGGTCTGTACTTGGGTAGACCATCTGTGGTAAAGATGAACTAGGCCACCCCATCAACCGACAATTGGGAGTTACAGGATCTGGATCAGCTATGTTAGATGAAACATAACCCAATGGCTTTGAGTTGATGATTCCTTTGGCTTCTATGAGCACAGTTCTTAGTACCTCCTCTGTGACAGTCTGGGATCCAAGGACTGTGCGCAGGGCTGATTTGATTGACCGGATCGCCCTCTCTCATTAACCGCCAAAATGACATGATGCAGGTGATGTTGATGCAGGCGTAGACTGGAAGGAGGCAAATCAGCCATCTTGGAGATGACTGGCCTAGCCCTCCATTTTTGACATTCAATGCAGCTGTGTTGGTGTTTACGGACTGCTTCTCTCCCTCTTAAAATCCAGTACTTCCTTCTCAGCTCCGCGAACACTGGCTCTGGGCCCGGATGGCAAAGCTTGCTGTCAAAGTCTCTAATAAAGAGTTGTTGATATGTTGAGTGACGATATGTTGTGGACTGATTACAATGGGGTGTGGAACGTCTTCGTCAAAATGATCACATCTGCGAAGTCGCCATCCCACATGGACTAACTGAACTTGATGATCAAACTCTGGTGACAGTTTCAGCAGTCTAATAGTTGCAGATACAGATTTTCCTCCCAACAGCTGCACAAACTCTGGCCACTTAGACTTGGGCTGCCATAAGAAAGAGGGCCCCTGGCTCCAGCGGTTGTCCACATTGATCTTTGATAATGTTCTCCCTTGAGTGATGTCATCGGCTGGACTCTCGGCAGATGGGACATAGCGCCATGCTTGGGGGTCTGTTGACTCTTGGATGTCCACCACTCTGGTACCAACAAACACCTTGTATCGACATGATTCAGATACAAGCCACTTCAGGACAGTAGTGGAATCATTCCAGTATGTCATGCAACTAATGGTCAGAGTGAGCTCTTTTGCAAAACCATTCCGAGCTGTGCTCCACTGTAATCAGCACATAGTTCTTGGTGTGGGATAGATTGTTGGCACTTTGGTGCTACTCTAGATCTGGATGCCATTAAAGCTGCCTGGATCTGCCCTTCAGTGTTCTCAGAGCGGATATAAGCCACTGCCCCATAGGCTCTCTCTGAAGCATCTGAGAAGACGTGTATGCTGTAACTGCAGTGTGAGGAATTTGTTGGGGAGTGGATATAGCATCTTGGGAGTGAAATGTCCGGTAGCTGCTTCAGTTCACTCTCCCACTTACACCATGACTGAAGGAGGTCTTCTGGGAGAAGTGGATCATCCCAGTCTCGCTTTTTGCTCCGGAGAAATTGTACCAGAATCTTGGCCCTTGTGGTGTAGGGGATAAGGAATCCAAGAGAATCAGGACACCTGTTGTCTATGTGGAGAATGTTTTATTATGGGAGTTGTTCAGGTGCTGCCAAAAGTTCCGCCAGATGTCCCTCATTTTGCTCCTACAGCCACCAGGATTTGCATTGTCATTTTGAAACTCCAGTGGATTTATGAGGACTATGGCTCTGCAGGGTAAATCCGGACAGCTAGCTAGACTGTCTGTCCAATCTGAGTTTTCTGTTGCACGATTAAAACAACCTTTGAACGTTCCAAGGATATTTTGCAGAGACATCATTGCTCTGTTATCGCCGTTCTCTCTGATGGCGATAGGATAACACTTTATGGGAACTGAGACTAGCCAGAGAAATCATCTGAGTAAGCAGATATGTTTATGTTTTCTGTAATCTGGCCACTTACCATTTCTTTCTCTTGGTGAAAGAAGTTAACTTTGATACCAAATCTGCACATACAGTACCACTAATACTAGTATGGCTGCTACAACTACTCTAGTACTTTAGTAGTTGCTATCACTATACTAACTGCTACTGCCACTGTTGGTAACAGTTGCTGCTGTCGTTCATAATTATCATTTTCTTTGTTCCTATTTGTTACGTCCCCCAGTTGTATAAGTTATATTTTAATCTTGTCCATATCTTTTTTTAGGATGAGGAACTGAGAAAGCGAGCCATAGAAGAACTAAGTCTACCAGAGCAGGACAAACCCAACATCAGCATCACACAAACACCCACTGCAGGTAAAAACTGGTTCACAACAGTGGCCAGGACAAGACTCTGTCACTTATAGGTAAAAGAAAATGTATTCATTATTCCCTCTCAATCCTTTCATCTGGCTGAGAGGAAAATCATATATTGTAGACACAAATTCAAGAATTAGAGCTGTGAAATACACTGGTTTCACAAATACTGCAATGTTTTTAACTCTTGGCATTTTTTTTAGATGCTGATGATGCAGTCCATTAAGTAGCATGATTAATATTTAGTACAACAGCAGGTTGTGAACATTATTAGAATGATGACTTAATTGGTGGAAAGATTGGCTCTTTGTTTATTCTACTTTTAACATATATTCCCGGCATATCTATAGTGTGTGGTTTCCACTGATCAGAATAAATAAAGTGTTAAAACAAATCTAAATAATATGCCATCCAAAACCTGTCTTTTCAGTGTGAAACATTACACA
Source organism: Etheostoma spectabile (assembly GCF_008692095.1). NCBI lineage: Eukaryota > Metazoa > Chordata > Actinopteri > Perciformes > Percidae > Etheostoma > Etheostoma spectabile. Next base: position 17,904,004 of record NC_045734.1, read on the forward strand.
TTATGTGTCTTCAAATATAGAAGGCTGCAGGGGAGTGTTTACTGCTAAAAATGCAGACTTTGGTGGAGCATAGTTTAAATTCCTCTACCCCATCTCTCCAGTTCAAGTGTCTATATGTAAGCAAGTATTTGCCGTTACCAAGTGCCCTTCAGCAATGAAAACCTTCCAGCCTGCCATGTTGCTCTGTATCTGACTGTTCCCTTCAGAAATAGGTGCTTTTTTTACATATTACTGTCACAACAGAACCAGAAGAAGACCGTGTGGAAATGGCACAGCTTTCAGCGGGGCCCATGGCCAAGCAGCCCTGCCAGTGCTGCTGCCAGACCTACTCGGAGATTCTCAGCTTCCTGGAGAAACGCTCAGAGGCAGAGCAACGGCTACGAGAGGAGGAACTTGCCCTGCGCCGGGAAGAGCTGGAGATTCAAAGGAGTAAGACATTTACAGAGTAGTGTGATTTTAAATTGAACCCTGTGTAAGAGCTTTCATTTTGTGTGGTTATTTTTGTTATGTTTCATTGTGGATTTTTATTATATAGATATAGAGTCACAATTTAAAAAAAACCTAAAAAATTACTTTTTGGGGCATTTTAGGCCTTTATTTATAGGACAGCTGAAGACATGAAAGGGGAGAGAGTGGGGAATGACATGAAGCAAAGTGCTGCAGGTCAGAGTTGAACCCGGCCCACTGCGTCGAGGAGTAAACCTCTATATATGGGCGCCCGCTCTTCTAGCTGAGCTATGTGGGTGCCCAACACAAACATTACTTGACAGGATGCTTGTATGTGTATAAATGTAGCATTTGCCACAAAAGTTTCAGATTAAGTTATTATGATATCAATTGTAAGTAATCTGGCTCTAAAAAAACTTGTTCATTTTTTATCCTAGAGAAAACTCGAATAAAGTTTGAATAAAAGTTAGCCCAATTATCATTTTGAATTTCCATTTCAGTTATAAAATCTGAGATGTGGGCAGCAATTCAGAGGTCTGGAACCAGGCTACTATAAGACCATTACACTGGAATGAATATGTATCAGTGGAGTCATTCATGAAAATACAATATATGAGACTTGTGCAGTTATAAGAGTAAGTTCAAAACAATGTCATCATCCTCAAGGGGTATTGAATTATAGATTTTTTTTCTTCTTTTTTTCATTCTCAGGTAAGATCACTCTTGAGAGGGAGCGTCTGGGAGCTGAGAGAAAAGAGAGGGAACGCAGATTTGAGCTGGAGAGCCAAGAGAGGCAGGTCATCTTGGATCTGCTAAAAGAAAAGGTGCTGAAAGGCTGAAAATTGTATCACTTGCAATTTAATGCCATCTTTCAAAGCTTGAAATCGGGAAACAACAGTGGATCACTTAAACGAGGAAGGAAACCAAGGAAACAGGAAAGTAAGAAGATCAATGGTTGTAGGGTGTTACACAGGTTATTGTAAAGTAACTAAACAAAATGGAGGGTGGTAAGCCAAACAAATGAGCAATGTTGAGTGTCTGGGTGTGTGCACACATGTATTGTGTGTGTGGTGCGCAAAGTACCAAAAATACATTAACCTGCAGACAGTGTTCAAAAGCTGCAATAACTTCCTAAACCAGCTGCACGAAGCTGACCCATATAGATCCCAGTAGACACTCGCTGCGTTTTGTGCCTCATGGCAAAGTCTGAATGTGGATTTAAAAAGCGCTGCAATTGCTGGAGTGTCACCTAAGAAATGGAATGCAGAAAAGGGTGTGTGTGCGGTGTCTTAGGTGTGGTCATTGACGGAGCCAAAACTGACATGCAGGATCACTGTTGCACCAATGAGTCCTGTTCACACCAAGGGACACCAGTATTTGTGGTGCCAGGGGGAAAGAAATCGAGGAACAACAAAGAAAAGCGGTATTCAAGTAGTTCAAAATAAAGTTAGGTGCAGCTCAAGCTTTTGAAAACCATTTAGCATTTGCCATATTAATGGTTTCACACATGCTAGGTTCAGCCACTTCTTTTTAAATTTAATTTATTTTTATTAAAATAGAAGTAAAACGAAATTTTACTGACTGTGAATTCACTGTACAGTAAGCACTTTTGTACTGCAAACAATACAAATCTTCACATGGGTGTCCATGTTACATAGATTATACAGAAACAACCTTTTTTAACTGATGTGAATGTCAAAATTGTTGTACATTAATTTTGCAGTTATTAGTCAAATGTACTGTATGTTCTCAATATTACAATATTACATTAACATGGAAGTCATGACAGAACACTTTTTATTACATCTTCCATGGATTCATTACATAACACTTGCTACTGTGACTTTCTGTATATTGTTCATTGAGAAATTCTATTTTTCTTTAAGTCCCCATAACATAGCCTTGTATAAATTGAACACACAGGTTTTTACTAATTTCTATTCTGAAAATAAAAAGGTGGCTGTGTTTGTGTGGATCTACATTTGTCAACTTACTACAAAGAGTGATTGCACATGACTCCAATTGGCATTCTATGTGGTAGAGATGTTCCGATACCGATACCAGTACCGATACTGCCTAAAATGTTGATATCGGTATCAAGAAGTACTGGAGTTTATGCACCGATCCGATACCACGTAATAAAGTCCTAAAGAAAATCTACCTTAAAGTAGTTTATTTATGTCATTTTTCTGTTATAACTGTATGTCAAACTGGATAAAATAAATGTGGCGTTCAGTGTTTATTCATGTTTCCCAAAGAGTTTAACCCGAGCCAGACCAAAAACTAAGCTAGAAATCATATCACATCCATACAGGGATAGTAGTATACAGTTATACATAATAAAAATATATGACATGCTGGTATCGGATCAGTACTCAGTATCGGCCGATACGCAAGTTCAGGTATCAGAATCGGTATCGGGAAGCAACAAAAGGTATTGGACCAGCTCTACTATGTGGTTTTGAAATGAGCTTACCAGTATTTATCTCATCACAACTTGAGCACTTGCACTAATTAAGTATTTCCAATTTCATTCTACTTTACACTTCTCCTCCAATACAGTGTAAGATGGAAATATTGTATGCTAACTTTTCCTCCAATACATTTAGCTATAAACTGAAGTGACTATTTTGTGGATTCAGATTTTACGTCCAAAACACAACCAGGTTAGGGGATGTTTGTTTAATCTGCCTGCCTGCCTGCCTGCCTGCCTGCCTGCCTGCCTGCCTGCCTGCCTGCCTGCCTGCCTGCCGGCCCTGCCTGCCTCCTGCCTGCCTGCCTGCCTGCCTGCCTGCCTGCCTGCCTGCCTGCCTGCCTGCCTGCCTGCCTATCTATCTTCACTGTACTTTATAGTCCCTAAACCCAATGATTGCTAGCCTGCTGCTCTACTTATCGCGCTGCCTGTTATGATCATGGATGTAAACTGTTATGGTCATGGATGTAAACTGTTATGGTTAGGATTTTTATGACGAAACATGTCACCACCACATTTTTTGGTCGTTGCCCTTTATTTTATGTAATACAAATCTTAGGCACTGATTGGTCAGAAATATATCTTACACGCCCTCTGTTGTTTCGATCTAGTCTCCGATTGGTTCTCTTTAAAGGAATTCCTTATTTCATCCACCCAATGAACGTGTTTTTCCCTCTGCCGAGACTTCATTGCTACGAAGTTTACAGAAGCCACATTTGGAGTTTTGGAGTTATTTTGTAGCATCGCACAGAACAGTTTTGGTACATTTCAGTTCGTCTGCTTGGTAACATAAACCGGTGTGTAGCCAATATGTTCTGAAGACGAGAAAGCGCCTGTGAGCCGCGTGGATAAAGAGAGCTAAGCTTTCCATCTGCTGACGATTTACAGGTAGATGGGAGATTTCTACCGCTGGTAATTGTTCTCGCTAACACGAGAACGAGCGCTGCTCCGCTTTACTGTGGAGCATGTGCGCGTTGTTATTTTAGTTTTCAGTGTGGCCTTACACAGATTCAGTAAGTTGTTCTATATTTTCTTACTGAAAGATTCTTCTGCATGGTGGAAATCTCAACCACCCATAGTTTAGTTTAAATGTTAGTGTGGAAACTGCTCTACAGGTAATAAACTGAAGATTTTAACGCTTGAGTGGAAACATAACCAAAACAAATACTACATTGATTCCAAAACAACATGCCTATAAGGCGTTTTGGGGATCACAAGTCTCTGGTCTCTCTTTCTCAAACTCCAAAGCAATCATATGGTTACAAGAAAATGAATCGTTCAAGAAGTGGCTACCATGTTTTTTCTGCTAACTCCACCACCGTCTGCACCGAGCTGGCCAAAAAGATCACAGAGTAAGTAAGTTAATACTATCATGATTAATTTCATTTAATGTCTGTCATGGGTTGGCCTGTTTTTGTTACATGCCATGTCCCTGACAGTACACCTGGGAGTCATAACTGCAGGTTACCTGAGGCAGGTGGGTGTATAGCCCATTGTTTATACACACACACACACACACACACACACACACACACACACACACACACACGACCCTATGATATTGTAAAACAGCTGGGTTATCTACACTACTCCTACGTGCAACAACAGCTACGACGAACCACATTTAGCAGTTGGTCTCGCTTGACGGCCTAACTATTTCAGTGGATTTTCCAACCTGAATATAATCAGAAGTCACACGTATTGGCATGAACGTCATCAAACTTTAACACATTAAATGTTGGCACAAAATACCTTGTTAAAAAATATTGGAAACTTTAGGTAAACATCTATCATCCATCTTGCACTGTTATGCCCCTGTCTGAAAAGCCTGTTTTTTTTTTTACTTAATAACCAATTCCCCTTTAATGTATCATCACAGATCACCAGTAAAAACACATTATTCACAACGCCATAATAAAGATGAAATATTTGTCATCTTAGAGTATGATTTAATGAGGGCTTTTGGCGTGGGAACTTCAAAAATACCTGTCAGTAAGAATCTTTGTAATGAAACAAACTCACTGTGCTAATCCTGCTCTGTCAAGGGAGTATGCAGGGCATGGATACTGTACACAGGATGTTACTGTGTCTGTCAGCTATGCATTTTTACATAGGCAATGATTCATGGGGTATTTAAATGGCTGTTGGTTTAGCAGAAAAAAAAATAGTACAACCAGGGTAAGATGCATCTGCATAATATGAAAATAAAAAAAATTGGAAGTATCTGTGGTCCTAATGAAAACACTGACCCAGATCTGTGCAAACACAAATAAGTCGGCCTACTGAAAACAGGGAGCTGCCCTGCACAATTGTCAGAGAGCCAATCAGAAGTTGTATCGCTCATACAGCGGAAAAGAACTGTTTTTTCTGTTTGTCAACATTGCAAAACATTGTTATGGAAATGATGTTGTCATTGTGGAGCTCAGATAAGTTTTCCTATATAGCAAAGTTTAAGTAACAACACACAGAAAATGCTAATGAATACTCTACTAAATATTTACTCTGAGGTGCATGTGGTAATTTTTGAGACCATGTAACTCCCCCCTAATATAACTAATAGAAAGCAATTACTTGAAAGAGAATACTTCAAGGACATGTCCCATATATCCTAGTCATTAAAGATGAAGGCATTATATATTACATCAGAGATATATGTGTGTGTGTGTGTGTGTGTGTGTGTGTGTGTGTGTGTGTGTGTGTGTGTGTGTGTGTATATATGTGTATATATATGTGTGTGTGTATATATATATATGTATATATATATATGTGTGTGTGTATATATATATATATATATATATATATATGTGTGTGTGTATATATGTATATATATATATATATTTATATATATATATATATGAAGGTTGAGGGATTTAAACAAGGTGAGGCTGTGCTTACTGTAGCCTCCTAATAGCGCCAAGCCCTCACTCATCTGTGTTGTGTTTTAAAGTTCCATCAAGTTCATTATCTATAGTTCGCACTGTTATGTGACAGTTTTTTTTTTGTTTAAATTACCAGCATCATTTATTTGCCTAAGGCGCAGCTGTATTCATGATGCCTGGGCTTGCTCAGAGTTTGACTTGATGCGACAGGATTGTTCTGCACTGAATGTTAATATTTAGCTCAGTCTGTTTGGGGCAAGTGCTTTGTGTGAATGTTTTGACATTTTTCATCTTTGAACCTCGTAACAGATTTACAGTCTTGTCACATTTACACAACTGAACTTAACAAAAGATTCAATGTATGGGTTTCCACATTTTTCCCAAATCACTCAGAGCTCAAGTTGATGTATTTAAATCTCTTGTTTTGTCCAACCAACAGTCCAAAAGTCAATTTACAATGCTAAAAAAGACAAGCAGTCGATCGAAAGGATCACAATAATGTTTGGAGCTTTGGCTGGAAAAATTATGATTAATTGATACATTAAAATAAAATAGTTTCAAATTATTATTCTGTCAATTGACTAATCAATTAATCACCTAATTGTTACACTTCTACAAATGACTTAAATAAGTAAATAAGTTACTTATTTAATCAAGTTAAATAAGTTGATAATCGGAATTATAATTTTTTTATTTTCTTTGAGTCGTGTTAGCCCCTTTTGTGGTTTAGTTGGTCCAATGAGCTGCTTAATAAGGTATGTTTGTGGTTTTCACACCCTGTGGACTGTTTTTTTCCCCAGACGCTTGGGTGTAGAGTTGGGAAAGTCACTGGTTCATCAAGAACCAAATACAGGTAAGTTTGATCATCGTTATTTTTGTAAAGGAACGTGTTAGATCAAAGGTGAATTCTGCGATTTTTGAGAAATATTGTTGCTATTTGAACTCAACACCTGAACAACACCCTTCAGTGCTCCTTAAGATCATTAGCATGTGTCAGATGTACTGTCCCTTTTGCTCCCACTTCCTTTCTCTTTTATTTATCCATAGCTTTTCCCCTGTCCTGTACACAAACAGAATTGTGTTGTGACTTGGTCCGAGCCACTTTGTTTCCCATTTACAGAGCTAGGGCTGTGTATGAACACTAGGTTTGTACATCTCTACCCTTTTATAAGACGATCC
>NC_045734.1:17910991-17921583 GCF_008692095.1 Etheostoma spectabile
CTAGATACATGGGCTACAATACGGTTCAGGGACAATACATTTTACTATGGAACGTTTCAGTCCAATTCAATGTTGAATTGATTTGGTACAATTGGATGAGATAACATTCAATCTGATGGATACAGTCAATATTTGTTTAATGTAAACACATTCATTTCCCATTATAAATGAAATAAGCCAATTCTATAAAAGAAACATTGCCTCCCTTCAAATAAATATATATTTTGTAAAAGGGACCAGGTAATAGTAAAGCTAGGAAATGCTAATATTATAACTTCAACTAGCCACATATAATCAAATAATTAACTCATCAGCTCCATGCAGCCTCCTTGTTACTCTAATCTTAGAGACAGTAACAGTAAGGATTTTTACACCTGGAATGAAAACCTTATTGTTCTTCAGAGCAAATGCTGAACAGAAAGCTAGCGTACCGTGAGGAGATATTTGCTAAATTTAACAAAACATTTATTGGATTAGAATCGCATACTCCACCTTTTAATGAGCTATGGTTTAGTGTTGTCTCACTTAACTTTGTACCTGTTTGTGTTATGTTTTCAGAGACTAGAGTGGACGTTAAAGAGTCTGTCCGTGGACAAGACATCTTTATCATTCAGACCATTCCCAGGTGAGACAAATGGATGCTCATGATGCCTTAATCACCTACAGTATATTATTAACAAAGGATGATCACTGTGATGTGATGACACCTCAGAGAATTGTCATTAGGGCTGGGCAATATATTAATGTTGTATATTGATATTGTGATATGAGACTAGATGTCGTCTTAGATTTTGGATATATCGTAATATATAATATTTCTGAACTTACCAGGCTGTTCTAGCTGTTCTATTATTTACCTTTACCTCTAAGTCATTAAATCATTTCTTCACATTTTGTTAAAGCACCAATGGTCAACCACACAATATTGTGGAAGTATCAACATTGAGGTATTTGTTGAGGAATTTCGTGATATTTGATTTTCTCAATATATTAATGTAATGTTTGATTCACTCTCATCAATCTTTTTTCCAGCAACAGCAGACAGCTGTTCAGCAAAAAGCTCTAAAAAAACCGACTATCTACCTGCCTGGCTAAAAATTTACTATCACAATACTAGCTATAGTATATACACTGTACTGTATATGTAGCTATAGTTTATCTTTGCAGCAAGTAAAACAGGAAGAACAACGATAACTGTGGCCAAATCACTTTTGCCAGTTTACTCCTCTGTTTGTCCTTGTTAATCTGTTTTTTGCTATGATAAAGAGGAATGCTCTGAAAGATAACTAGAGCTCACAGGAGGGGACATCATATTGTTGGATCTCTTGTTTGAATAAGCTGCCAAGGCCAAAATGGCTAGAAACAGTACAGAACAACACAATATGCTATTATACCAACAGCTCTTCATCTTTCTGAAGTAGTCAAACTGTCCTAGTCATCAAAATAACAGTAATTATGGAGGTCTAGCTCACCACCACAGTACCAAGTTTTAGTTTCTAGCCAGAAAGCACGTTGATTTAAAAAATGTTCAACTTGATCAATGATCACAACAGTCAGAAACATTTGGCTTAGGGCTTAGAGGAAATGCTGTTTGAGGTGGAGTCTAATAACAGGGCATTCTTACCAGACAGTGTTTACTTTATTTACAGTTGTTTATGGGATAATGATCTTGTTAATAATCATTAAACTATTGAGTTGTCAATCCCCATCAGCTCATCAACATATCCTCCTGTACCTGTTTGGATCGTCTTTATGGTCGACTATAGGCTCAGACTGTTTCAATACCAGTACTGTTTATCCAGGTTGTGATGTCTGATGTAAACTCTTATTATTGAATGCGTTGTTTCTCAGAGATGTCAACACGGCCATCATGGAGCTGCTGGTTATGGCCTATGCCCTGAAGACGTCCTGTGCCAAGAACATCATTGGAGTCCTTCCCTATTTTCCTTACAGCAAGCAGTGCAAGATGAGGAAGAGAGGATCCATTGTCTGCAAGCTGCTAGCATCCATGTTAGCTAAAGCAGGTATGGACTGGGTGTTGTAATTTTCGTATGTCTTTTTTTTTTTTTATTATAAAGGCGGACACAAAACAGACTAATATACAAGCTTCCTTTACTGTTAAGAAGTGTTGGCCATTTTTTTGATTTTATCTATTCTGATTTTAATTTTTCTTTTTGAGTTGAGTCGAAACAAGTCACATGCTTATTTCACAAATAAGAAGAAAGTTTGTTTGTGCATTTTATATTTGGAAATGATGATTGGATTTTAAACCAAATCTTCCAACGATTCCAATAAAGAAAAGATTCCATTGGAATCGTAATTTTTAAAAACAATACCAAGTGTGAACCGGTTGTCGTTGCCCAATCCTACTGTTAAGGCAGGCTCACATATTATGACGTGATGTTTGTCTAGGTCAGTTGTTGTTGACAGTTGTCAAATAGAATTGTATAGTTGTAATATGTGAAGATTCAAGGCAGACTGCCATCCATGTTGGTTTTGGAGCAAGAACATGCAAAAGAAAGTTCTCGCAGGATTTGCAGGGGCTTGTAACACGAGAACTCCAGTTGTTAGTTGTTCAGAGTTTTGTCTAGCGTAGTCACTCCGACTTAAGACTTATACTATAGACTAAAATATATGTGCAAGCTGGTAGGAACAATCTTTGTGTGCTTTGTCCAGTCCTTGTAAGTTCCAACTAGTCTTCAGGTTTGTCCCAAGCTTTAGCTGCACATAGAATAGAATGCCTTTTATTGTCATTATACACATGTACAACGAGATTAAAAGCAACTTCTTTCCAATGCCAACATTTCTGAAAATAAAAATAGCAATGTGGAATAAAAAAAAGTAGTGCCAAAAGTTCTCAGTTGCGATATACATACTGTATAAAAAAGACAAAACATGGCAGAGATACTTAGAGTTGTGTGCTAATTAGACAGTGTGCAAGTCACGTTGCATAGATTGTGTTAGGCAGAGGACGAGATACGTATTCATTTGCACTTGTTACCTCATTACTTATAACCTGTTATTTTGAATACCATGTCAAATTGTACTTTTTTGCCAGGGAGCTCTGTAATTTTGTGCTTTAAACCACTGCATGAATGTGTTCTGAAGCCATACCAACTCATGTATGTATATATTTGGTGTTGCAGGGCTAACTCACATCATTACCATGGACCTCCACCAGAAAGAAATCCAAGGCTTCTTCAGCTTCCCTGTTGACAACCTGAGAGCTTCGCCTTTTCTCATCCAGTACATCCAGGATGAGGTGAGGCTGTGTTACACTAGACACAAGCACAGCAATGATGATGTCTACTGTACATAAATGGATACATTTTGGAACTAGTATATAGTTAAACAACATTTATTCTTATGTAAGATCTCAGTTTTATACTTTATCAATTAAAAGAATGTTTCTCCTTCCCAGATCCCAGACTACAGGAATGCCGTGATTGTTGCAAAGTCCCCTTCAGCTGCCAAGAGGTAACAAGAAAGCCTGGGTCTTTTAAGTCCTCTAGTTGCATTCTCTGTTTAAAACAAGTGCACCACTTATCTCACTGTCACAGTGGAAAGTTTCTTTCTTTAGCGTCACATTATGCATGCGCTTTTGTCTTTTCATTATACCACTTTATCTTTGTAGGTATGTTTAAACTTCTGCTCTTTTGTGCCTGCTTATTTGTTTGTATGTGTTGTGTTTGTCAGTTTCTTTGACTCTTGTTTGTCTATGTGTCCGTCTGTCTCAGAGCTCAGTCCTACGCTGAGAGGCTGCGACTCGGGCTGGCAGTAATGCACGGGGAGGCCCATCATTCAGAGTTGGACATGGCTGATGGAAGACACTCTCCCCCCTTGTCCCGCACCACCACAGGACACACCGGCCTGGAGCTGCCATGTAAGACACACAACACAGCTACATGCCTGCTCACAAGTATCATCATATTCTGTTACCTTTTTGACACTCAGTTACATATATTAATTATGGCATTACAGGAAACAAATCAGTTTTATGACTGACAGATTCTGTATTACTAGTTGAATGTAAACAAAGTTGCTTCAATGTTGACTCCACAAATTCTTTTAAGCCTGCTCCTCATGATCATGTGACCTTTGCTTCACTAAAACACCAAGAAAGTGCCTTGGATGTTTGTTTCAGCACCTCCAGCCAAGAGAGCTCCTCAGTTGAACAACAGTGGCAGTAACCTCACAGGAAGAATTTCCGATTGCTTTTCATTTATTGTTACCAATAGACAAATGATGAATGCCTGGTCAGAATTGTTTTCTGGTCAATCACACAAACCGTTTTTTTTTTGTTTATTTATAACACGGTTCATGCGTAAAAGCCATCTCCTCATCTATATATTTTTCTATATCATGGTGACTGTTAACTTAACAGCAGGGATTTTAATAATCATTAATGTATTTAAAATGATGGAGTGTTTTCTTTGCCAACAGAAAACTCACTTTTGATACAACTTGTGTAATGTCAAGGCTTCTTAGCATTTATTAACTTGTCTTGGCCGAATGAAGAGCAAACGTGCTGGCAGGTTCAGCTCTTTTGTTGGGTGACATGGATAACTGAACTTCCAGAAGGGAGATTAGAGGGCTTGAGTTTGGAGCTTTGTGCAGCATGTTTCAGGTCAGGCCTGCCCCCAGTGACTGACATTGCACCCTTTTTTGAATTTGCCACCCCCCCTCTTTCTCCCTCCTTGACTTTGAAATGGCTGTCTCTTCTACAGCAGTAGCTGAATCACACTCATTACTGCAGTGTCTCTCTCTCTTTTTCTCTCTCTCTCTCTCTCTCTTTCTCTCCTCTTTCTTCTTTCTTTCTCTCCTCCTCTTCTCTCTCTCTCTCTCTCCTCTCTCTCTCTCTCTCTCTCTCTCTCTCTCCTCTCTCCTCTCTCTCTCTCTCCTCTCTCTCTCTCTCTCTCCTCTCTCCTCTCTCCTCCTCTCTCCTCTCTCTCTCCTCTCTCTCCTCGCTCTCTCCCACTACTGCCTTCACAGATGCATTGATTACGTGAAACATCAATGCATGGTACAAAAAGCCTTCTTACCCCTAAACACAGCTGCACTGGGATTCCTCTATGAAAATGATGGAGGAGTTTGTTTTGGATGTCGCTGATGTGCTCTGTCATTTTTTTTTTCCTGTTTGTTGTCTAATTGTGCATTCATACGTTCTCTTCCTGTCTTTAGCCAATGAAGGCGGCAGACATCTTTCCTTATTCCCTGGGGTGGAGCTCCCAAGTATGATCATAATGCTTGAATCCATTTGTGCTTCCTTTTGATGCCTCCCTGCATGAAACAACTGAATGAGTTACTGAGGGCTTCCACTTCATTTCACAACATTCAAAAATCAAAGGATCCAAATAATGGGTGTTGATCGTATCTCTGTTCCATCTAAGAAAGAAAAAACTACCTTGCCAACAATAACAAACTCCCATAAACCTTTGTGTGAGAAAGTGTAGGCAGTGATGATGGTTGGGCAGCAAAACTTGATTTGATGAATTCATTATTTTTCACTTACCTATAGACCTATATATGGCTACCTGTCTGACCTAATGTCAGCTGGGATAGGCTGCATCCCCAAAACCCAAAGGATAATCAGTGGGTTCATATAATCAGTGGGCGGACCAATTGAGTTATTTATAATAATTACACTGCTGACTCTATTGATGATAATGGTGACAGCACAATCACGCTAGCCTCATCTTTAAATTACAAATTGCAATTTATGACACCAATTAGTGCAGAAAAATACGAGCTGCTGCCCCACACCATGCAGAATCTAAATACTGTAAACAAGTATGTCAGCATTACACTGCACTGTAAGTTCAGATCTACAGCATGCATGTCTCACACCAGTGCAGCAAAACAACCTACTTTATTTTTTGCTTCTTCCTTAAGCTAAATCCAAACTGCCTTTTATTATTGATGTTATCTCGATTGATTCAAGGTATTTCAAACACTGACCCTAGCAGCTTCAGTTTTAAAGGAAATTAGGCTTAGTACTTCATTTTTTAACTAATCTATTCAACAACAGAAATGCAAGGGGTATGTTTAGATTATTTTTTATTGAACTTGTCATGCAAGTTTCCATCTGGGTCGAACAGGGCTGTTTGCAAAGAAATTCAAATACATGAAGAAATGAATGACTTGGAACATGCCTGTCCCTGGGTTGCGCAGCCTAATACAAGTATGTGGGCAGACTTGTCTCTTAAAGCTAAGCAGCTGTTTTGTGATGTTTGTTCTGTGACTTTTTATGCTTCCATATTGGCAAGGTAAAATACCTAAATACTTTACATAGCTGTATTAGCTGGATCAAGTGGCAATGATAATTGTTGGAAGGCCTCAGTCTTTTATCCTCAGTTGAAATTAATTTCATTAGTTTCTTGTGAAATGTTATATTTATACTGTGTGTGTGGGTGTCTATCTATCTATCTATCTATCTATCTATCTATCTATCTATCTATCTATCTATATTTCTATCCTAAACACACATTTGAGACATGAAATGGTATGCAATTGAATAGAATAATAAATAATTTAGGTTATGCAATTACATATAACTGGGCACACTATTGATTACGAACTGGAGATTATAGTTAATTAATTGATAACATGAACAATCCTGCCAAGTGATAATACCTATGCCTGACATTCATGATATGTTTGAAGTTCTGCTCATGTCTTCCATTTTTTGAATCTTTTTGCTTGAAAGGTTTTGAGTTCAGAAACTGCTTAATTGTTCTTTTGTTTCAATTTTAGTTTCTTGGCTTCCTTTTTAACCCTGAAATCTGTAACCACTAAATATGTTTTCAGTGTTTGCACAGATGCCTTGTGATGGATTTGGGAACTGACCTTAAAACATGTTTTGCTGTTTGGAAGATGCTTTATGGCATGGTTGGGACCTCAGTGTGGGGGGTCCTACAAGTCAGGTTTGAGACCTGGATCGATTATTAACCTTTTAATTATTAAATACCTTTTAAGAACTTTAGACATTTTGAATATGTCAGAGTTGAGTGACTTCCATTTGGGGGCTATACTTGAGCTCCAAGATAACTTGTAATTTGTTAAAAAATAGTGTTTGATTAGATTCCAACTAATGATCGATCCTCGTCCGTGGTTCCTAAAAAAAGCTTTTCTCTACACCCACTTGTCCATCTACCGCTATACCAAAAGCGTCCAAATGTTATTGCACCATGTAAACCCATTTTAAGTCTTGATTTGGATTTAGCATACATTTCTCCTACAGATAACTGTTTAAAATGGCCTGACGTTATTGAACTGGTGCTGTGGTAGCTGGAAGCTTTCTGGCGTAGAGCTTTTCTTGCATGATGTTAAAAACCAAATCCCTTCTCCCCAATTTTCCCTTAACATTCTCTCACTTCAAGAATTTGATTCATTTTTATTTCTAGTGTCAAATCATAACAAACGTTATCTAAGGACTCTGTACAGAGTAGGTCTAGACAACACTCCAACATTCTTTCATCTGTGTCTTTCAGTGATGATGGCGAAAGAGAAGCCACCCATCACTGTTGTTGGAGATGTAGGAGGCAGAATCGCCATAATTGTTGTAAGACTTCAAACTTTTATGTGATTTGCTTAAAACAATTTAGGAATCATTCTCACAAAAAAATGCAGTCTGGAAAATTGCTTTAATGTTTGGGTAATCCTATGTCATACGGTTTTAATTATTAATCCTTAAATTAACTCAATGGGGGGTTAATTTGTGTGACAGATTATTTTCCATTTGGCATTTGTTAGTTGTTATACAGATCTTGTGGGCTTCAGTGAGTTCATTGCTTCTGCTTAATTTCTTATACAATGGAGATTACCACAAGATATCACAGCATTGCCAAGTACTTTATTTCTGTAGATTTTTGTGATTCATGTTAGTCATGCCACTTTCCAAAACACCTTCTCAGAAATGTCAGATTTTTATTATTTTTACCGTGACATGTTAACCCATCCTAAATGACAACATTCAGTTTTCCAGTAATCCAAATATATGTATCCTTTTTCCTTGTGTGATACCTAACCATGTTGCCATTTTCTCAGGACGATATTATAGATGATGTGGAGGACTTTGTTGCAGCAGCAGAAATCCTGAAGGAGAGAGGGGCCTACAAGATCTACATCATGGCTACACACGGCCTGCTGTCTGCAGATGCGCCAAGACTAATAGAGGAGTCTGCTATCAATGAGGTAAAATCTATATATGGCTCTTGTGACTGATGTTAAAGGTCCAATATTTAATATATTTACTGTATTAAATCCAAAAATGGGCCTTATGCATCATCAGATACAAAGGAAACATGGTAAATTGAATTGTAAATTCTGACAACAATGCTAATGCCAGTATTTTCTCCTTTTGTAATTTCTGTTCCGTGATGGAATTTCTGTTTGTGTTTTGGCCTGTGTGTTCTTATCAACTGCCCAAAGTGCGACCAGGCCGGGTTGCCAGATATACCTGTAAAAATGTAAACCTAGCGTGCTACAGCTGTAACATTAGTACAGCCATGAAAGCAGCACACAAACAAACCGATTAACAGAGATAGTTTATACCCGACCTAAAAAGTTGTGTGACCAGAGAAGTAACAAACCCTGGGTAAATATTGGAGGTGTATTTAAAAGATGAAGACAGCTTAGGGCCCAAGACGCCGAATTGGCTAATTTCTTCCTGAACATGTAGTTTTAGCTTGTCACAGTGTGAAGCATTAGCTTCAGGCTAATTTATCACGGCTCCAAGGGACAGGCATTTTATGTCATTTCAACATTTGTGTACTCTCATTGAATTATATAGCTAGATAGATAGCTAGTATAGTACCCAAGTTGGTTACTCGCAAAAACAAATTAAGACACAGCCAGTAAAGTGATCCCAACTGGTCCTGGCTAACGCCGCCATGCTAACCCTGCTAACTGCTAATTACCGAAGGACCGGGCAAGCGGGCATGGCTGTTTAACGTGTAGCCTGTTCCGCGGCCGTAGCCATCAATGGTGAGTTATTTTAAGCCAAGAGAGAGGGGGCTGTAAATCAGGAAGAGAGGACTGTGAGTTGTGTGTTTAGCGATTGTTGCCGTAATTCTAAGCCAATAAAGTGTGTTCAGTTGGGTGGAGAGGACAGCAAGGTAGTGTTATTTTTACCGGTTCTTACCGTGAGTCTAAGCCGAGGAAGTGTGTCTGTCTGCCGGGTGGAGAGGACGGCGAGGTTGTTGGTTCCTACAGTAAGTCTATGCCGAAAAAGTGTCTCTGTCAGTTGGGTACAGGCTTTTATGACTGTCAATACAGCCAGCATCAATTGTTAGCTACGCCGCTGTGCTGTGAAGTAATGTCTGGCTACGTGAGACAAGCTAGCAACATTGTTGTGGATGCTGCGGTCTCAGCCTGGCATCCAACGTGAACTTTGAGTCTAAGTAGGATGGGGTGGGTGGAGACAACTATCCCCAGGATTTAGAATTGGTACTCTAGTAAGTATTTTAAACACTAGCTGTCAGTATTACATATTACACCTTTAACATTCAAAGGTGCATTAAAAATGCACGTCAGATATGGGAAAATTAGGACAATGTTGACCGTTTTAACTACATTCAGTAAACTGATCTAATTCATTCATTGAGCAAAAATAGATATCAGCAGAAGCGTTGATGTAATCCTATCCTTTCATTTCAGCACATACATCATTTTGCATTCCTCCTAAAAAAAAAAAAAAAACAAGAAAACTTAGATTCTCACTCCTGCATATACCTTTCACTAAACTGCTTGTATTGATTTATCTTTCTCAAGCAAAGAATTGTGGGCTTTTCCATCCATATTTATTTATGCTCAATCTGTAAAACTTTATGCATGTCATTCATAGTTCATCTGGTGCTTTGACTAATGTTTCAGGGAGGTATTAAGCCAGAGAAAGAAAACATTACTCAAAACACAAACCTAATGACAGCCTTGAACCTTAACAGCGCACTATCCTGTTTACTTATGCCTTGACCTTTGTCTGTGTTGATTTTATAGGACTTTCCCCCCCTAAATTCAGCCTCTCGCTCACTGTATAGTTAAAATGTGTAACTTTGAAGAAGGCCTGTGAATTCTGGGGAATCCTATGTCATGAGAGTGAGGTCTTGACATTAAATAAATATATAACCTTGTTGAGGTTTGATTATATGCAGAACAATGTGATAATATAATTTCCATGGGACATTTGTATTGCATTGATTATTCCCAGGTTACGTACCACCTAGAGCAGACCATTCTAATGCTCATGTTTAGAGTTGGACAGTTTAGGAGAAGCCCCATAGTGCTACCTAGACTCAGAGCAGCAAAGTCCCTGTATACTAGAGTCATAGAAACAAGCTGAAACAAATGCTCTAAGGCTGTTGTGTTGTACCTCCAGGTGGTGGTGACCAACACTGTACCTCATGAGATGCAGAAATTGCAGTGTCCAAAAATCAAAACTGTGGATGTCAGTATGATCCTGGCTGAGGCCATCCGGCGCATCCACAACGGAGAGTCCATGGCCTATCTGTTTCGTGACATCGCTTTGGATGACTGAGGCAACACACACTTGCATTTACATTTACACACACACACACACACACACACACACACAC
>NC_045734.1:17921593-17923460 GCF_008692095.1 Etheostoma spectabile
CACACACACACACACACACACACACACACACACACACCGATGACCAATAATCAAGATTGAACAAGTTTTTGCCGCAACCTGTTGTTTCTGTTTGTTTTGCCAATGAACATGTTTTGGCTGTATTCACTGAATGTGACATATAAAGCAACTCAAACCCTCATTTATTCTTCTGATATGTTACACAGAGGGACTGTACAAACAAGACAAACAGTTTCACTTCACTAATGTATGCTTCCTACAATCTGAAAACATAAATAGCACAACATAACGTGTCATGTGCATCATCTAAGTATGCCACAGAATTTTGGCAAATAAAACAGTTGGGGGAGCAAAGTTCTGTGTTTGTTTTTTTTAACATCAGATTTAAAGTGACAAATGCTTGGACACACAGTACATGAATAACTGGATGAATGTAGCATAGTACCACAGGTGTCATTCATACATTTATGGTTTGCATTGGAAGTGAGAAGATATAACTGAAACTGCCAGAAATATACAGTAGAGTGGCTTCACACCTAAACCTGAGCTTTCAGTCGCAGTTTCAGTCACAGCTGAGGCTGCTTGCTTTATGAAGCATGGTAAAGAATGAAATGTCAAATTGCAGTGTTCAACTAAAGTTAGATGAAAATGTTCATCATTAAGCTTGTGCCAAAGAGCTCTTCATTCCATTAGGTGCTTTGTCATTTTACGGTTGCAGTATGTATTATTACAAAGAAATAAACGTCAGACTGACTGATATGTGAGGTGCATTGTTTTTAGAAAACAGTATTTAGAAATGTCTCATGATATATTGTCTCTACAAGTGTATTATAAAAATGTTTGTTTTTGTAAAAGGGGAAAAGAAAATGGTAAAAGTCAATACTATGACAATACTTCTGAATCACTAAATAAAAATCACAATACAAATCGAATTGTCACCCAGGCATCGTAAAAGAATGGAATCGGGACAAAAGCATATTGTCCCAGCCGTAGTACAGCACTTATCAGGAAATACAGTATGGTATATGAACCTTTTGTCTTAAAATAATATTATTTTTTTCTGCCACTGTGGGTGTACAGTATGTGATTACTGTTAATTAACCTTTAACTGACATTTGGGGTGATAATAGTTTCCCAATGTAACTTCTGACTGAAAAAGAATTCATTTACAAATTTATTTATACCTTAATTTTATTCATAATTTTTACATGTGACTAATATACAAGTCTATCTTACACATCGACATATGACAAATAAATGCTCAGACTAAAAATGGCATATGACACATTAGACAGTCATATTTACACTTCTGCAGAGGCAGAAAACACGCCTTACTACTTAGTTTATATGCAGGCAACACAGAAACGGCTGACATTTCATCACACACTCTATGTATTAATCTTGCTGTGTTCTGCCCAGGACCCTGAACTTGTTCTAAACGCCTCAGAGTTGCTTTCATCTGCTGAGGAGCTTTGACCAAGTCCAGGGGAGAAGGCATTTCAGTAAAGGAGTACTGACTGTATGAATGGCTTTCCTCGTTGCAGCTAAAATTAGACCATTGGATGCTAATAAAATAATTTACTAAAGTAGTGTACATAAACTTAATGTCCAGAAGTCCTCAAATATCCATTCCAGACGTAAATTAAAGTAGATATCTGCGTTATGAGATGACAAATCCACACACCTGCCCGACTGTGAAGCTTCTAGGCCTCCTTCCCTTCCCTTTGCAAGTGAACATGAGCCGAGTGCGGAAGAATGTTTAAATGTGGACTGAAAGAGGAACTGCTCGCAAACGTTAACCCGGCCACTTCCTCAAATTAAAACAGGAAACTTTGTTCAGTCTAATCTGATGTGGGGTGGGGGTGGGGGGTGGTGGAGGTGCTTGGAC
>NC_045734.1:17923470-17941355 GCF_008692095.1 Etheostoma spectabile
TTAAGCTGTCTCCACTGGTTGCAGGTTGCATTTAGAGGAACCATGCACAGATATTTCAGGAACTGCACCATGATCCATTTTGTCAACTGGTTAAAGTGCTGCTTAACTGTTTAGTATTCAAATTATGTGATGCTCAAGGATTTGTTTTGCTTA
This sequence comes from Etheostoma spectabile, assembly GCF_008692095.1. Lineage (NCBI taxonomy): Eukaryota > Metazoa > Chordata > Actinopteri > Perciformes > Percidae > Etheostoma > Etheostoma spectabile. Next base: position 17,923,624 of record NC_045734.1, read on the forward strand.
ACTTTGACTGCTGTCCCTTTAGGCATGGAGCCAGTTAGCAGAGTTTGCACAGCCTCCTTAATTGGGATGTCACACTTGCTTTCATCTGACGTTAAAGTGTTGTGAAAATTACGTTATATAGGCTGTTTCACTTGTTTACTGTAAGCTAAAGTGTGCTTTATGGTTCAGAAAAAAACAGCTCTGATAGACAATAGACTTCAACCGTTTGTGTAATACTGTCAATCAATCCAGTCTTTCCAGACTGATGATGGACAGTAACATCTGTGCACATTTCTTTGTTATGCAAAACACTGTTGGAACTGATGAGTTTATGCCGTGAAGTCTGTGTCTAGGTATTTGGATATTAAGGTTAAGAAACAAAGCATTTAAACCTGAGCTCTTACTAGTTTCACTGAATGTAATATCTGTTTTTCACCAACAGATGGCAAGGGCGATCTTATAATATATGCCGACAGCTGAGAAATGTAGAGCTCAAACTCTTGAATTCAGTCCACTTTTCACATTAATTTACTACTTGAGTTTCAGTAACACGAATACCAACAGAAACTAAACAAACATATGTAATACTTTTCTCGCATTTTTGTTAAATTTAAAGAGACTGAATGAAACGGAATAGTAGATGTAAAAGCAGAGAGTGAATGTGTTGGAACACAACCCAAAAATAATCAGTTATCACGGTTCTGTAACAGGTAAATGCTTCTAATCTTAACAGTTCTCTATTTCACAATCACAGTTTTATCTTCTTAACAGAACATGAGAATATCTGTGGCCTGGAAAGATCTGTTTGTTAAAGTGACCGACCGGTTTTGGGTGGACGAAAACTACTTTAGTGTAAGTTTGATTCGATAACTATCAAAATGACAATAGTCCTACAATAAAGTACTCTATACTGTGCTTAAAATAGCATATTTGCAACATGTTCCATTACCTTGGGGTGCTTTATCTATGTTCTGCTATTTATTTCTATATATTGTCATTAATTGGTTACCTTGCACGGCAGCTGGATTCCTCTGGATGGGAGACAAATGTGCTGTTGTTTATTGGCATTTCTTTAAACCAGTCACAATCGTCATGGAGGACGCTAAGCGCCGTACAGAGCAACGGTGCCACTGCAAACTCGGGATGGAACTTGTTTTGGTGGAACGTGTACATTAGAAACTTATTTTAGTCGTGCAACAGAAACTGTGATTGGACAGATTGTCTAGCTAGCTGTCTCTATTTGCCCTGCAGAGATCTGAGAAGCAGTTAACTATAGTCCTCATAAATTGACCAGAGTTTAAAATTCCAATGCACAGACAGTGAAAGGTAATGGACATCCGGCAGAATGTCCAGCGGCACGTAGAGCAATCCCGGAAGTGGAACAGTGTGGATATAGACTAAGGTGTTTGTGATAGCCGCGAATGTTTGTTCATAACAACAATGACAGACGTGATACACAGATAGTTCATTCAATCACTTGCCGAGTTTTTTTTTGAAAGTGTCTGCTTTTTTCCAAACAGTTTCCGATCGCGGCTTGTCAGATGGTTCTGTGTTAAACCATCCGTCTCGTCAGGTTAACTCAGTGGTTCAATTAGACGATTTCCTTAAAGAAATTATTTAAATGTTCATGTAATTAATGATTGATTTATCATTTACTGTTAATAACTTACCAGCTTATTTGATTTAAAGTGAATTTGCCTCAACAAATATTAATAATAAAAATATTAATAATGTATCAACAATTTCAATCATCAAATTTCCCTTTTTTGTGCTTATATATTTTTATTACACATTTAGATCCACAGTCCATGTACAATTGTTAAATAAACTGCAAAAATAATAATGTGAAAATAGGACATGACAAATAAGTAACTAAAATAAAAAAATTATTCAAAAAACAACAACCTTAAAACATTGTTTTGAAAATGAAAAGTGCATCAACAGTTAACATTTGCATATCACAACTTTTTTTAGACAAGAGATAGTATCCTCAATGGCAATAAATCCAAAACAATGCAAACATGATGTGCTACATACACTGAAATATTAAATTAAAATAATTTACATGAGACATAACTTTTGCACGTACTACAAATATGCACACTTCCTCTTAGTAAACAATCTGTTAACAGTCCAGATCTTGATGCAAGTGAACATTTTGATTTATAATCCAAAAGGTATACATTGAGCTAAACACTAGCAGCATGTCACCAGATAAGCAGCAACAGGATTATATTGAGTAAACAATTGAGTAAATAATGTAGCTTCCTTATGTCCATTGGCAGTCTGTTCAAGTTAAGTCTCAATACCTTTCACCTATTCAGTTTCTTTTTTTCTTAGTTCAGCCCTGAAGTGACTTTACTGGTTCAGAGTCACTTATCTCAGCCACTGACTGAAGTCCAAGCTTTTCTCTTTAATCTTTTCTCTGACCAGCAGCATTGAGTTCTCTCATCTCTTGTTGCTTCATGACACAAAACAACATTTCTCCTCTGTCTGTCGTTACGACAAAATACAGCTGTTGGTCTTGTTCATAGGTGGTCGGAAGTTTGTGTCTTTTGGAAAGGTCTCCCTGCGTCTACGCAGCACAGGGCTGAGACGGCTGGGTAGGTTTGCCTGCTGCAGGATCACCTTAAACACCTCCACCACGTTGACGTTCTCCTTTGCCGAAGCTTCCAGGTATCTGTTGTTCCAATCCAGCTCCACGGTTGACAGCACGTCCTCGTTGGAAACCAGACGCTCCTGTACCCGGTCCATCTTGTTTCCCACCACCACGAGCGGTGTGTACTTGTCCTCCTTGATCTCTAGAATCTCATCTCGGAGGCTCTTCACAGCCTCCAGGGACTCAGGGTCATCCACAGCATACACCAGCACAAAAACATCACTGTTTTGGATGGAGAGCTTGCGCATGGCCGGGAAGGAGTAGCTGCCACTGGTGTCCAGGATCTCTACTGTGATCTTGACCCCATCAATGTCATACTCCTTGATGTGCAGCTCCTCCACTGTACGCCGGTGTTTGGACTCAAATGTGTCTTGGAGGAAGCGTTGGATCAGGGCTGTTTTGCCCACTCCTGCTGCTCCCAGAAAGACTAGACGCACCAGGGTCTTGTCCTTCACCTCCAGAGACATGCTGCTTTTTGCCGGGGAGGTTTTTGTTGCCAAAATGGGTATAGAGAAAAAGTCCGAAAAACTGTCTCAGATTACTCACTTTCTCTCAGTGGTTGCTGCTTTAAAACTGACACAGCAAATGTCAACACCTGTCACTAACTTCAAACTTTGTAAGTTGTCTACCTTAAGGAATTCTCCCTTTTCTTAAGTCTCTTGAGCTTCTTTCCTTGCTTTGTTTAATCTGCCAGGTTTGTTAAGCAAGCAGTGGCTCTCCGTCAAAGCTTCTCAAGATTTTTTTATTGGATGCTCCTCTGTGTCTGATCCCACACAGTGCCTTTTATGCCTGTTTTGGTGGGAGAGCTTCCATGCCCTCCTGCAGCTGCAACCAATCAGCAGAAGGCAGCCAACCAATGATGACAGAGTATGTAAATCAGTATAAGATGAGAAAGTAGGTGATATCTGAAAGTGAATAAATGACAAGCAGAGCATGGAAAGCAAGTATAAAAACACAGAGACAATTTTGTTTTTACATTTTACCATCTTCTACGTTCTATATGTAGTCTATATCAATCTATTGTGTTGCACCAGCATTAACTCTGTGGTTCCTTTTAACTAGACAGGAACATCCCATAAGTAAACAAGCCTTTGCTAAACTCCAAAGTGTGTCAAAAAATCTGATAATTCAAGCTCTATTGACATCCCTTCCATATGTTTGGCATGTCCTGCAACCAATTTAGACTGCATTATTATTATGTGCTATGAAGTAGAATAACCACCTACAAAGTATGGGTACTGAAAATGTAGACAATGATCACATTGGTGGAGAGATGAAAGATTATATTTCATTAAATAAACCATGAGTATATTGGTTTATTATACATCACATGTTTCTAAAATAATGTTTATCTTTCTATAGTGACCGCATAATAGGAGACAATTCTAGTACTTGGCTTTGAATTTTGGTCAAAAGGCAAAAAGTTTACATAGCACATTTCAACATCAAGGCAATTCCGCATGGCCCTTATGCTTCACATAAGACATTAAAAGAATTGAAATAAAAGATAAAAAATAAGATAGAATTAAATCAAACAGAATAAACTGAAGTTAAAAAAATCACAGTACAATATATGATATGATATGAGTGTCTCACATATCTGTTTTAAAGACAGTGGAAAACAGAGAAGTCCTTAACCTTGATGTAAAACAACAAAGAGTTTTCTGGGAGTTTGTTCCAAATGTGTGGTCCATAAAAACGGAATACTGCTTCTCCATGTTGTGATTCAGACTATGTAAAAGGTTCTGATGGTAAACATAGTGGTAGATCAGATATGTGTTCATAAACCGATACTATTTTAAAATTAATTCTCATAAGTGGGTGTAAAGATTGAAGACGTTGAGTGATATGCTCCACTTCCTTGGTCTTAGTGAAACTAGCAGCAGCTGCAGCTCAATTCTGAATAAATTAGATATACCTTTTGCAGAACGTAATCGTCTTTAAGCTGATGACATTTTACTCAGGCAAATTCTAGAGTCAACAGCTTTATGGATCAGTTCAGTCACACATGGCAATCCATGACTGAATCACCTTCAGCTGTCCTTGGTGTCCAATTAGATGTGATGGATCGCCTGAAGCTGTCTAAGAATGAATCTTGCCTGCCTCCTGTTTGTCAGAGGTTGTCATAGAAGAGTGTGCCTGATCTCTCCTACCGTCACACCATACACTTTTAATTTGCACTCATATGCTTTCGCCCCAGGGTGCTTCTGTACCTGATGGGCAGTGGAGCAGAGCTAAGCACTGTGGGAATATTAGCTGTGGACTCTCCTGGCCTGACGCACAGTGGGACTTTAGTCACGGGTGGGGAATTTAAAGCAGGGTTTCTTGTCATATTGTCCTGATAGTTTAGTGGTAAAGGAATACATATTCCCGCCTCAAGGCTCAAAAATGTTAAATGACAGTACCGTATATCCATTTTGGTGACTCAAAAAGCAGAGATAAAAATGTCTTCACTATTAGTAGTTACTCAACAGTGCATCTACTCAAGTGTTTTCATTTTATGCCACTTTATGCTTCTACTCCCCTACTAGTCATAGGGTAGTTGTTGCATTTATCTGACATATATAATTACTGGTTACTTTACAGGTTATTATTATTATTATTATTATTTAAAAACTATGCATTGTGATATGTTAAAGCAACATTGTGTAACACTGGTATTTCTTTTTGCCGCCCCTGTAGTTTCAGAATGTAATTCATTTCTACCCCTCACTTGTTATGATTACATTACTTATGATCAAAAACTATTGGGTTGACAACTTTTGCAAACACAGCCAAACATCAAGTAAGTGCAAAAACACAAGACATAGAGGATTTCTTTGAGTAATTAGCTGATTTTGATAATAGGATTAAAGTAAATTAAGCTGATCATACATACTTTTACCTTATTAACATTTAGGCTTTTACTAAGGACATCATTTTTGTTGTGCTTTTGACATTCCTGAGTGATTAAACATGTCTTTGTTATGATTATAAACTCCCACTAAATGTGCCGTTTTGTCTCTGGCATTTTTCTTGAATTTCTATTTGCGGTCATGACCTGTGGTGATGATTCACAGATGGCATTGCCTGTTTAACTAGACATGTGTTGAGCTCTGACGTGTGCTCAGATGAAACACTGTTGTGTACCATCAGACACTTTAAGACATGTCATAGCGTGCAGTATCTTTTACAGCAAAATACCTTTGATTACAGGCGGGTATTTAATTCTGGACAAAGCCTTCCATAAATTGTGTTGTTTAATAAAGGAATAGCTCCATATACCATATCCTCCCATCATAGATCTGCTCAGCTTTGTTCACCTAATCAGTTTTCAATGCCTGTTCAACAGATTGCGATGTCTACCTAATCCGTGTTGTGACACTTGCATTAAAAGTGTCATTGTGTGTGTGTTTTTTTTATGCACATGCAACCCGGCTCAATCTGTTTTTTTCTTTGCTAGTGTTTGGTTGCTAGTGTTTCCGCTTCAAGTTTGTTCCTGTATTCATTCCTTATTCATATACTGGCAAATCACACAAACAACTGTTTAATTTTGCTGTTGTTTAACAGCCTTCTAACAACCTCAAGTTTCTCTGATCTAATTTTCTCATACACTAGTCCCAATCAGAGAAAGTTAATTATTGTTAGCTTTCTGTGTCTTTTTTTTAACGTAGATTTCCTTGTGGCTATGTGTAATAGTCATGGCTCTGTACATTCATGGAAAGGGGACTGTGTCTTGGCTCCCTGGCCTGATTGTTTGCATCCACAATCCCGTGCGAGAACATGTGCTCTGCACTGTCACCTTGTCAAGATGATGCCCCAAGATGATGGTGTTGAAATCTGACAGATGCCAAATAAAAATGTTGCCCTACATGTGAATTAACCTTCATATATCTGTTCTTACAAGAAGGGGTGGAGGACTGTTTCGATACATATAGGCTGATAGATTTCAATAACATAAGCTAGTGAAACCATAAAAGGACCACCGTATCCTTTAAGTAAAACTGCACAAACAGCCTTCTCACTGTCATAGAGGGTTTAATTCTACACACAGTCATGCCTTGTCCTTACTGCACTGGCAGACACTGTCCTGTTATCCTAAAAGCTGCTGTGCAGTAACTAAAAGCTTGATGCGTACATTTTCTGGTAGTTATTGTACACTATGACAACTTACGCCAACAGTTAAATTTAGTGTGAAAATAGCACTATAATGAAACCTGTTAACAACATGGATTAACCGACATCTACCGATGATCATGCCTTATTGATCCAAACAAGTTCTGCACTTGTTTAGACAAACTTTGAACATGGACTCTTCCTGTTAATCATAAACTGAATCACAGGTCATCAGAGATAAAGCTACAATAGTGCAATTCATGCAATTATGACAGCCTTCTGTTGCCACTGTAAAATCTTTGGCTGTAACACTCTGATGGATATGGGTGCCTTGGCAGACACCAAATGGCCTTCCAGTCTGCCAGTGTTGGTTCATAGTGTAAGGTGCTGCCGTTGCTGGTGTACTTACGCGCACGGTCACTGCTGATGACGGCATAAAGAAGCGTCATCTCCAGGCAGCGTGAGGCAGTTGCTTCTTCTCGGGCGCTTAGGCTTCATTAATGGTTTGTGTGAATCCTGTTATGTTCATGATGTTATTTATACAGTTGTGTTATGTGAACTGTGAACACAGTTTGAAGATTGAAGTGTGTGAATGTTTGTGTTTGTTTGTACTGTGTTTATAGTGTGAAGGTTCACGGACACGGTGGGGCTCGTCTGACTATCTCTTATAGTAAATTATTCTAGACCTGTATATATCTTTGTTTATGAGGGTTATGGGTATATATTGTTTGTTTCATCATATTGGTTGTATCCTTAAATGTGTTATTCTTTTGTTGTATTAAGGGAGAGTTGGAGCAGAGTGTTAAGCTCTATGCCACTGTCTGTATCGCCATCCGAGACAAAGGTTGTGAATGGAATAAAACCCTTGTTTTAGGGTTGTGACTCTGTGATTGTCCCTTGCAATTTGTTTACAATTCTGATTGGTTAAAAAGGAAAGTGAACACCTCTACCAGCTGATTCTATTTAGGAAGAGAGCAGTGATTAAATCAGAACTTTCTGAAAGAATTTACGCTGAGTTAAATTTCAATCAGGAGAGACTAGTTGCAGACATGTACATTTATACGCAGCAAAAGTATATTTATTAGATAACTTCTGAACTAATTAGCAGTGTGCTCCGATTAAAAGTTAGGTCTTCCTGAAAGAATGTACACTGAGCTATATTAGTTGGGGGCTATTTTCAGCTGTGGATTATTACACATGTGGTGCTCTTGTGAGTATTTACGACAGCAGGGAGGTTTATGTGGGATTAAATCCATATAAACTACAAAAAGAATGGAACATGTCACCCAGTGTAAGAGTGTGGCTCATTGAGGTGTCTTTAGTAGCTTTTAAATAACAATGGTGGTCTGTGGAACAGGGGAATAAACTTCATCAAGGTTGAGATACACAGGCAGTACTTGTTATGACCATACATTCACTGCTGTTTTGGTCTTTTGATGGGATTTGTAGACAATAAGAATAATTTAGACTATCAGCATAAACATTCACAAAATCAGGCTCATTGAAGAGTGTAAGACCCACTTTCCTTGATCCACAAAGGAAAGTGGGTCATACACATCTCATTACACCATCATTTGTCTTGTTAACATTAGCCAAGTTAAAGTATAAAAATAAGTATAATAAAAATGAAACTATACATTTATGACCAGGTTTTAAAGATTTACGTGTGCAATAGGAATTACTGGGAATGGGGCTGAGGGCAGAATACAGGGTTTTGTTTGTGTTAACAGAATTTAGTTTTACGGAGATATTTTAAAGCGTTACTGATATTCTACCCTCAGCAGTTTATAAGATGCTTACTAACTGAAATATTTCAGAAGCTAAACCACTAAAACCTAATTTTGTTTTAATACCTTTTTTAGATTTTAAGTCTAACACCACTCATGTTCGCCCCTTCTGCCTTTTCTTCATAGTGTGAAGTATATTCAAGATATGCAACAGAAAATTGTCCAAAAACATTGGAATAGAAGGCTATTTTTATTCTTGTTCATCATATGTCCTGCATGTTGCAGTGATGCTATCTTTCTGTCTATTTAAAACATCAATTTTTCTTATGCGTTGTTTCCTGAGGACAGGCACACTTCTTTAGCCTCAGTTGCTTTGTTAAATATTTGGGACATTCAAATGCTGGGCTACATTTGGTTTATTTTAGAACCCAGTAATCCTGCATCTGCAGGATGCAGAGATACTTCTTGAATAGTATGTCAGCAGAAGGGCTAAAGGGATGGACAACAACCATGGAGTTTTATAACCAAACATCCCTCTGGCCTGCGAATGTGTCAGCTAACTCTCCACATTACACAGACACTGTATCTTGGGTGTAATAACAAACCAATCAAAATCCCACATTGACTGTCTGAATTATGTATACTGGTGTTGGATGTGAGCTGCATGTGTGGATTTACAGTATGTAAGCCGCTATGCCTGGATTGAAGGCTAATGACTCATAGGCATTATGTTAATGCCTAGATTTCACAAGCTACAATTTCAGATTACTGATTTTGGTGAAACATGCTCAGGTGATAAATAGATGTAGATCATGGTTAAAGATGGGGGTTATTCAAACCCTCTATAACTCCCATAAGTGATGGTGCTGAAATATTTATGTTATTTGAGAATTGTCAAAACAATTGTTAGGGGGACTGAGTATTGTTATCTTAATTAAATTAAGAATGACTCATTTGTCAAGTGAGTCATGGCTAATTTAGACGTCACTGATAAGAAACATATCTTTAGTGAGTAAATCATTTTAATACTTGGCAGGCATTTCGTCAGAACAGTGCATCTGCTTATAGATAGATAGATAGAAAGATAGATAGATAGATAGATAGATAGATGGATACTTTATTTATCCCAAAGGACATTTTAGGCATCCAGTAGCAAGACAACCATAACACAACAAACACATGTACACACATAAATAAGATAAAAAATGTAAATAAAATCCGTCCGTATCGGGTGACGGGGGCAGCAGCTCCAGCAGGGAACCCCAAACTTCCCTTTCCCGAGCCACATTAACCAGCTCCGACTGGGGGATCCCGAGGCGTTCCCAGTCCAGGTAGGAGATATAATCTCTCCACCTAGTCCAGGGGTCTTCCACGGTGCCTCCTCCCAGCTGGACATGCCTGCAACACCTCCCTGAGTAGGCACGCAGGATTAAAATAACAATTAAAAATAAAAATCACTCACAGAAATCACTCACATGATAAGGTGAGATACTATTGAATATTGTGTGTGTTATGTTCATAACTAAGCAATTCACACCACACATAAGGGTAAAATATGATTATTACACATTTGTGGTGAAACACTCCTTTGATGATGTTCATACAAATAACGACCTTATTTATCCAGAAAGTTCTTACTTGTAATATTTAGAGAAGGGTCAGATGGGGTTGCTGCGCCATCGGAGTGTAAATGTGTGTGAATGTTTATCTGATGAGCAGGTGGCACCTTGTACGGCAGCCTCGGCCACAGCGTGTGAATGCTTGTGAATGGTGCATGGTTCCTGTACTATGCAAAAGAGCTTTGAGTAGTCGTTGAGACTAGAAAAGCGCTATATAAGAATAGACCATTTATATTTACATTTACAAACGTCTCCACATTTACACGACTCACAACTATTTGCTGCAACTGCTGTCAGGTCCTGTTACTACTTTGGGCTTCCAGTGAAATGAAGCCATGTAGAAATTCAGTAAACCACATTAGCATGTCTCATATATTGCTCTGATAGTGGGCCGTTAAGTACATGTTATCTCTCCATTTAAAATGTGTACACACTGAAGGAAGAGTCAACAGGAAGTAAGCGAGCAAAACCACTCGAGCAGGCAGCTCAACTCCATGACTCATTTCCCAAGTGTGGATTCATGTATCCTGCTGTAGAATCAATCTGTTGGTTTAACAGTGACTCAGTGCTGTGATGTTTCTTGGTATGAGACAAGCACCAGTCCCACCAACCTCGGGATACGCTCGCTTTGTGAAAGTGGAGAAAGCAGTGAAATAATATTACAGCTATGCAGTTTCACACTTTGACAGGCCAGAATAAAAGGTACCGTGTTTCCGAAAAATCATATTTAGTGACACCAGGGGCCAGATGTGTAAACAATGTATGTATGGATAAAAACATTGTATATTAATAAAGATTTTCTAGATCAAGCTGAAAAAAGAAATTAGATGACGGATCAAATCTGACATGCAAAGGATTTTATCAGGCCAATTTCACAGATTTCTTTGAAATTGCATTTTGGGCATTATAACCTACATTTGTGTGCATAATATTACCTCTTTAATTAGCTTTTTTTCTTTTGGTTATGAGTGATTTAATCTGCTGTAAAACATTACTGTAAATTTGAAGTTAGATTAACTGCTTGAGGGTACATTAGATGCTATTAGACTACAGAATCTCTGGCCGAACTGTCAGGTCGAATTGCATTGTGGATAATGTAGGCTCCAGGTTTTGACAAGGATGAAGAATGTATGGCATAAAAAAGATGAAATATCTGGTTCTTTTTCATTGATTTTTGTCAAGCAGGAGTGCAATGCTAAAGCTTGTGCATGTGCACACAATTACTCAATGACTTAGTTTTACAAAACAACCATTTATGGCTGAATTTGAGTTTTATGCATTTAGTTCACATAAACTTAAGAATTTCAGACCTAAAATATTCCCTGTTATTATCTCAAAAATAGGTGAAAAAGCTTTTGGATTGCAATATCTTTTTACCACTTTCTGTGTGAAAGTCTACATGCATGCGAGCATGTGTGAGTCAGCAGCAGTCAGATGGCTTGTCAGTCTGCATTGGGCTCAACAGCGGACTCATCACAACAGATCTGAGGTTTCACATGAGGAAAATGTGAATTGTAAATCTGTCTAAGTCTGTCATGCTTTTTTGGTTTGACGAGTACAGGCAACCAGCGCCAAATCCACCCATCAGGCTCATATGACAAAGGGAAGAAGAATCCTATTTTTAACTGTGAGTGAAACAGATTTAATGTCTTCCCCCATAAGTTGTTTGTTCAAAAAGCAATTGCGACCATATTTACACCTTATGGTTAGGCGAGACATCTAGTGGCCATAGTAAATTTGATGGGAGCAAAGGAAGAAGTAAGATGGTGATGTATAAGGGCGCCAACCTCAAACAAAGACAGGACCTTCACCCAGGAGACCGGGGTGTCCTGGAACAAACAGAACTACGTTATGTTCTGCGTCAAGTGCGTAACCAGAAGAGAAGTAACATAACAAATGTCCTAATTTAAACCCAAACCACAAACCATTTTCTGAACTTAACCAAGTAGTTTTGGTGCCTAAACCTTACCACACTGAACCTGTTTAACCACATTAACGATGTGTTTAAAAACGTGATGGTTTTGTTTAGATATGAGGACAGAAAGTGCTCGTGTGGGTCGTAATTCCTGTCACCCCTAGGGGCGCTAATTTATGAAACGCTGCTGTTATTACTGTTGGTAAGGGAAAACAACATATATGGTCGTATGGTTTGGACAACTTGTTGAAAACAAAGACAGCGGATATAGCGTCATTGATCAAATACAGGTTAGATTTTGTCGTACATATTTAGCTAAATGAATGGGGATGAGACTCTCCTTGGCTGTCAAAACTCTTACTGTGGATGGGGCAACAAATTGGATTAATAAATGTAATTTGCTCCCATGTGGTTAAGCAAGAAGAAGTTTAAAGTAATTGGATAGAGACTGGAACAATTAGGCAAGTGCCTTTCAAATTTTAAAATTGAAAGGAGAATAGAGGGAAGCAGGAAAACAAATATAAATGGATATGAGCAAAGCTCCATCTTCAATGTGCACCATCTCATGCATCCAGAATATAAGTCAGTCAGTTACTCACTGACGCCCAGTCACAGTTAGCCCTCCTGTCTCAGGAGACTTGGCAGTATCACCAGGATCATTCTCCTGCTGCCTTGTGGCTGTACTGTTGACAGCTGACTGATGAGATTGCAATGTTTGGCTGTTTGATCCGTCAATGGCACAGAAAAGCGTAATTGCTTACTTATCAAAAGAATGGCATCTCAAAGCTTACAAAGAGTTGGTCACCATGAAACGCTAAAAAGAGTCCTCTTGTAAGAATGAGTGTGCATGGAGAGACTCTCTTATCACCGAGTACAAACCTGTTGTATAACTTGCTTCTGATCGTTGCCCTACATATTATACCACCTACTGTATCTTTGATGTTCATATCCTGGTTAAACTAAAACACATAGAAATTGTGTTGCTTTAATCATATATATGTCACACTGTTTAAGATTAACAACTTCCAATCCTATTACTATTGTATACTGTTTCTCACTTGTGACACAAGGCAAATTTATACAACAAAATGCTCCATGTATAGCTGGAAAGATGAGTTTTTCTTCATCTGCAAGGCATATCACTAGTAGATTTACATGACTCACTTTAAGCCAAACCTTAATGTTTTACTAACCCTTGCTAAGGGTTTTTGTTGCCTAAACCTAATTTGTTCCATTTAACAACATTTACTTCAGTGTGCCTGTATGTTAAATAGTATGATCACATGATTATGGTCACATGATTAAACTGCCACCGTGCAGCATTAAACAGAACTGTTTTATGTGTCGTTTTGGGAGTTTTTGGAGTTAACCTATAATGTTGTTTAGAAATGAGGATGTGTTGTTCTTTCATGTGTTTCTCTCCATCCCTGTCAGTCATCTTGTTTTTCTGTTACATTGTCTGTTTTTTTTGAATTTATTCATTTATTTATTTTACTTGTAATAATGTACTTTAACTAGATTCTCAAGTAGGACAAGACAACTCAGATGAGTAATGGTTGAGCTCTGGTTAATAATTGAGACTACAGAATTTCAGATATTTTACCAAGCGTTTCTCTTGTTCAGTGAAAAGTAAGAATACTGAAGATGACAAAATCCTCGTCTTGGGGTTTGAGGGCTTTTATTTCATGCTTGCTGTGTAATTCCAATGGTCTACTTTTCCTCTGTCTCTCTCGCTGTCCTTCATTTAGCCCCTTAGCCCTTGCTGCACGCTTGTCAGAGACCAAGCTCATTATATAATAATAAAAATAATAACAATTAATGATTAATAATACAACTGAGCACAGTGAGAGCTGTGAATATTTTCTTTTAAGCAGCTTTGAACACCTTCTTTTGTCATGCTTCCTCCTGTCTCATTATGTGATGGATCAATATCACAGCTGTGCATGAGTTCACAGTGTGTGCATGTCTGCATGTGTGCATTTGTGTGTGTGTGTGTGTGTGTGTGTGTGTGTGTGTGTGTGTGTGTGTGTGTGTGTGTGTGTGTGTGTGTGTGTGTGTGTGTGTGTGTGTGTGTGAGTGTGTGTGTGTGTGTGTGTGTGTGCATTAGATAAGTGGTGTTTTCATCTTTTATTAGTCCCCTTACATGGCACAGTGTAGCTGACAGGTAAGCTGTCAGAGGCAGCAGAGGGAAACAGCCTGCTGGCATCGATGTTCTTACAAGTCGCATTTGCTTGTGTGACACTGCCAGCTATCTAAAGTCTAAACTGAAGTCTCTCTCCATCTCTCTTTTACAGCTGCCTGAGGACATTTACAGGCCAAACAAGCCGTATCAAAATGGTAAATACATGTTTCAGATTTTCTTTATTCATTACATAATGGTGCACAAATGAACCATTTAATATTCTGTTAAACCATTTATAAAACCACACTCAGTATGCATTTTTTGGGGGGTAGGAAATATATTCTGGGCTTCATTCTTAATTATATCAAAATTGTGTGTAGTAAAACAAAGCTTCACACTGCCATTATCAATATGTTTATATTAACAATGGATTAAATAACTAGTGTTGACATACACACAGATAGTTGTCAGCCGACTGTTCAATTCCCATTAGCTGTGTGGAGCTTTATAGCGCCCTTTGATTCATTGTTTTGTTTTTCTGTCCCACAATTTTACCGGTTTTGGTTTGGGTTGTGAACAAAGTGAGTAAGTGATCGACAGTGTGTGGGAATTTTTTTTTAAATATTTTGTTTACATTGGGGCTGAATGCAATATAGTTGATAACTTTTGTTGCTTCCTTGAAAACTTTGGGTAGAATTGACACAGCTGTACTTATATTCTCTTTTTTTGTTTTGAGGCCATGTCTCAAAACGTAGAATTCCTAGATGCACTTTAAAAGCACTATGGGAGCTTTGAAATAAATTTCAGATCTAGAACCAGTCAAACTAACTGAAAGTTATAGAGGTCAAAAATCTTGATAAGTCTGTTAATTATAGTTTTGATTAAGTGTTTTTATGTATGAAGCACGTAGCTGAGAGTCAGCCAGAGGGATGTTAAAGGGTAACTTTGTTTGTTTTTTCAAACTGGACCCTATTTTCCTATCTTATTGTGTGTAAGTGACTAATGGCAACATCAAGCTTTAAAATTAGTCCAGTATTTAGCAGAAAGCTATGAGCGGCAGTTGCAAACCAGGCTGCAATGTAATCCTGTAAATGTGCATGGTCAAATTTGTCCACTAAAAGTAGTGGTTTTTGCCACTGACATCCTCAAATTATTATAAGTTTCTGGCAACATAATGGAAAGGATCCCTATTGAGATAAACCTTTTTATAGAGTAAAATTATCTTTGTCCACCCAGAAACAGCTTAGAGATTGCTATAACTAAACCTTTCAGACTCAATTTAAATAAAGAGGACTTTTTAGCTTGTGTAGAGCAAGCATATATCTTTTACATGTAAATGTGTGAATTAAGGATTTATTTCAATTTTTTTCTGTCGACTTTGAATGAAGTGTATTTTACGGTGATAAAATTATTGTTTATTTACATGCTTGGTGGGTTTAGTGATAGCAATTTCGTTTTTTATGTTTAAAAAAGGAATCTTACTCTTTAACAGAAAGATCAACCTCTGTAGGAATCCTTTCCATAATGTTGTCAGACACACTAATCTGAGCCTGTCAGTGACTAAACAAGCACTTTTGTAGATGTAAACTGAAGGTGCACAATTGCCCAAAAACTTACATCGTATGATGTTTTGCTGACTGCCGACTTCATTGATCTTGCTTAATCCTTCAAAGGTATTCAGTCACTTAGACAGTAAAAAAAATAAAACTGAAGTTACCAGTAGGAGGGGAGAGGGGACGCTGCCCTTTATTCTCAGTGCATTCACTCTGTGAACATTTAAGTAGGGAAATGTTGTGGATGGGAAATCAACGTGTCCATATGACATGTATAGCGTCCACCACCTCTTCAGGGTTTGTTTCTCTTTGTGTTTTTGGCCCCTGTCTTGCCTAAAGCTGATGAATGACCCCATCAACTAGACTTGGAGAGAAATGAAGGTGTGAAAGCACTCAGAAAACTGTTTTTATATTTTTTTCCTCTTCTTTACTGTCCGCACAGAAATATTTAAAATTTGTCAATCTTTTTTTTTTTTTTTTTACAGCAATAATTGAATATGAACTTCCAGGAATTAAAATGGTATCTTTTATACATATATACAAATACTTTCTTCCAATCATTTATTTGTCACTTGACACACAATGTTTCTTGATACATAGAGTATACTCCTATGAAGGTTTGACAAATGTAATTATAGAAATGCTTATGCAGATGTTTTATGTTCAAAGGACTCAGCACAAAGTTTTTTTTAGCTTCTGAATTGCGAAAGGATAAGCTGGTTATTTCTTACCATGCAGAAAGTACCTACAGCTGTATAGGTTTATACATTTGTGAAAGTATGCACTTAATAGGCTAGGAGTGCTGGCCTAATCTTAGAAATTAATTCTAATGAGAACTTGGTGCTGACTGCATGCTCTCTTATGTTTAATACTGTGACGAGCTTTGACGTATAAAAGACTTAATGCGACCGATAAATATTTTTTTGCATTGAAATAGAGCTGGATCTGTTTCTTTTCAGCTTGGGCGTGTTTCTCCAAAATCCTATAAATAATTTTACTGTTTCAGTGTTGTTCCTTAACTGTGTCTACTCAGTTGCCACGTCTTATTATGCTTATCCTTTTGGTTAAGCATAAATGCATGGTATGAACTTTCATGGAAAAACTAAATAGCTAAAAACAAAAAATGGGCTTCACAGTCTGTGAAAGTTCCTTTTTTGCTTTAAAAAAAAAAATCCACTCTGGATTGTATTGCTTAATTGTCTGAAATGATGGAAACCTTTTCTATGATAAATTGAAATGATCTTTAGGCCTGTGCTTACAAAATTGTAAAAGTTGTCAGTCATCTATGAATAATACACACAGACTGTATATGAAAAATGGCTTCTATGAACACTCAACTGAGGGTTTTATGTGCAGAGAAAACCTGTAAAGCACAGTGTGTGTCTTTGCATGCACAGCAACACTTCAAACATTGCAGCAGATAAAGTGTTGTATTAAGTCACACCAGATAGGGTTAAATCCCATAAATGCATAGCCCGTTTCAAATCTTTCACCACAGTAAGCTTCCCATTAGCTTTGATGGCAGAGCATGATGTTGTCCTTGACAACAAGCCGCCCTGAAGGGCATCTTTACACCTCACTCGCTAAAATAAAATGTATACAGATCCTGGCTGATATTCTGAAAACCTCGAGAGGCTGGACAGCGGGTATGTCCCTGCGCAAGGTGGAGGACGCTAAATATCTGAAGAAAAATCAACTCCTGATGTGCATGTGTGTTATCACACAGACCAGCTTACGCCTGGTCCATGTTTATCCCAATTACTGATCTCTCCTCCACTCTGCCCCCAACCCGTTCATTTCTCCTTCCTCCTTCTTTTCCTCATTTTGTAATCAGATTCTTTCTTCTCAAAGATGGGGGAGGAAGGCAGCAGAGTTAATGACAGCTCTATCTGCCCTCTGTTCTCCATCTCTAAAGATTATTACTTAGTCTTTTGAAGTGCATTGTTAGTTGGTCGCCTGTCAGGCTGAATGGGAGCTCCTACATACCTTGGTGCAAAACAGAGGTTCCTGCCAACACAAAGAGTTCAATTACCTCATGCCATCAGACTCTACAACTCCTCACT
>NC_045734.1:17941365-17942475 GCF_008692095.1 Etheostoma spectabile
AGGAAATAGGGCAGAGGACAATACATACATAGAAACATACATACATACATACATACATACATACACAGTACACATACATACATACACACAGACACAGGATACACATACATACATTCACTACACCAGTACACAATACATACATACACACACGCACACCTGGGACTTAAATTCACACCAGTCACTTTATCACTTATCACTTTATCACTTCAATAGGAATCAACACTGACACTTTAATAATAATTTGGTCTTTTGTTGTTTATGACAAATGTTCTTATTGTGTTATTATCATTATTGTTATTTGTTGTCTTTATACTGTCTTTCTTTTATCTATTTTTTAATTTCTTTTTTCTTGCAAAAACTGCTGCTGGAATTTCAATTTCCTTGATGGGGGAGCATCCCAAAAGGATCAATAAAGAGAAGTCTAAGTCTAAGTCTAAGTCTAAGTCTATTACAGTGTGTGATGAAATGCTTCTCTTTTTTGTGATAACATTTTATTTTTATATTTAGAAAAAAATTTAAACATAACATTCACGAACAGTTACAAACAACACACTGGGAAATAGGAACGCGTCCCAGGGCCACAAAATCCCAGGGATGAAAAATGGGATGGAGGGAGACAAAACAACACATGCAGAAAACAGACACACACAAACAGACACACACACACACAGACAGACACAACACAAGGGACTGAATACTCATACAAACAAAAGAAAAGGCTACAGCATTGCCTGTATGTACTCAGCAAGGCTGTGTCGAGTCTCCACAGTCTTCCCTAGGGCTCCACCCACACGCGTCGTCAAAAGTTCCATGTACGTAACATCCAAAAAAGAACGAACAGATAAGTCATGAGGTGACTTCCAACGGGTTGCAATCATCCTCTTAGCAGATGAGTCCAGAAAACACAGCATGTTTTTGAGCTTTAGAAAGCTGAAAGGCTGACAAGGTATTCATAATCAAAACATTGACAGAAACAGACACAGTAACATTAATCAAGGTGGAAATTTTGGATGCAATATTGTTTCAGAACTGATCAACAGGAGAACACTCCAAGAACATATGAAGGTATGTACCTTGAGGTTTAATTGGGCAGAAAGTGCACAAAGGGCT
>NC_045734.1:17942485-17943067 GCF_008692095.1 Etheostoma spectabile
TTAATTATTTTCATGTGGTGCATTTTCACGGGGGTGAAATACATGTATGTCTTATGTATGAAATTGTAGTGAATCTGCTTATGATCTGGATTACAAGATACTTCTGGAATGTCAAACCATTCATTATGACAGTCGAGAGCGGGGTGTGGGCAATTGCGTGCCCCTCTGCCAAGGGACACCATGTGCCTTGAGTGCCGGCCTTAACTGCAGGTAAAAGAAAAAAGAGGAACGTGGCAGACTAAATGCATTTTGTAAGTCAGAAAAAGGTAACAAGCCAACCTCACATAAAATGTCTTTTAGACGATGAACGCCCCTTTGTTCCTACTGAGGAGCTGTTATCGGCCTCCCACCAATCAGGAGTGCTGTGTTATTGAATAATGGGGAAAAGGTGTGCCAGTTACAAGCTAAATGGCAGTATGTTTCAGCTAATCTCCAAGTTTTGATCAGATGAGAGATGGTGGGACCAAAGCGTAGCTAGCACTGTTTGTTCAAAATATTGGCAAAGAGAAGTCATGGACTGACTGAGACTCTGTTTCTAAGGTATGCCAGCAAACAGACACATCTGGACTAAACCAAGTGAGA
>NC_045734.1:17943077-17944279 GCF_008692095.1 Etheostoma spectabile
ACACAAAGGACCAGAAAAAATGTTTAAAGTTGGGAACTAAAAGGCCACCATCCTCTCTCCTCCTCTGTTAAGTAGACATCTTAAGTTGTGGCTGCTTGCCTTTCCAGATAAAATTGGATACTGACGATTGTAAGTTTGTTTTGTCTGTCTGTGTGTGTGTGTGTGTGTGTGTGTGTGTGTCTCTCTCTCTATGGGGTCCTTTGAGGATGTCCCTTTACAAACAACCTGATTTCCACACACACACTCTACAACAGCTCCTGTATACTCAATTGTTGTCTTGTTCTGCATACTCTGCATTTTGCTTCACAACGTGAAGTAACAACTGTCCATCTCAGGTAAACACTAGATTCATACTTTGCATTACAAAACAACAGTCCAATTGAAAGCATAAAACACCGGCATTTGATATTTATGTCTACAGGGATTAGGAGTATTCAGGATGTCCTCATGCGACTGGAATGCCACAGCAGCGGTAACTGTGATGTAACACTGATAACTCCACACAGTGTTTATCTGTTATCTTCATCTCAACTCACTTCTGTTGGCCTCAGGGTGCTTAGACGCTTTGGTCCGTTTCAGCCCTCCACAAGAACTCAGACCTATTAGTATTAGCATTTCCTGCACATATGTGATCACTCCAGCAGGACTCAGACCCCTCTGTAATGACTCAGACCCCCTCAGGGACATGGTCTGAGTATGATTCGCTTCATCTGTGCATTGGAAACACAACACGCTTCAGGTCTGTTTTGCCTCTTGCCGATGTATTTTAGCCCTGAGACCCTATCCAAAGCTGAAGTGGACCAGAAAGAGAACAGAGTCCTCTTTTCCGCTTTTATGGCCTTTAACCCTTTGTGTTGTCCTCCCGGGTTAAAAAACTAACAGAAACTTGACATTTACGTCCCTTTTTCTGACTTTTTTTCACCTAGTTTAACACTACTTTTTGGAATGTATGGTCAATAACCCTCATTTATATAGAATTGTACCTAATATGAGTTAAAAAAGCAAAAATTATGAATTATTTTGACTAATAGTTAACATCAGAGGAACGTACAGATGAGTTTAATCAGGAATGAAAGTGATCAGTTGTATTTGCAAAGAGCGTTGTATGGAATCCAAGCCACTGTTTTGTGGTAATTTGGTTTAAAATAAACTCATATTTCAGATATAGACATTTTTTAAAGGGGTCAGATTTGACCCGAGGA
>NC_045734.1:17944289-17944815 GCF_008692095.1 Etheostoma spectabile
GGGTTAATTGATTGACTAGCTTGAAGACAGCAAAATGGACAGAGGGGGGGGGGGACAACATACAGCAAAGGGCCACGGGTCGGATTCAAACCTGGACCGCTGCCAAGGACGCAGCATGTGGGTCTCTCTCTCTCTCTCTCTCTCACTCGCTCTCTCTCTCTTTCTCTGGTGAGAAGACAGACTGATCTCATGAAATTGCGTATGTATGACACGCCAATTCATATGCCATAATTGGCATGTTATCAAGACAAATATTTGCTTTTTAGCGTGTATATCAACGCCGTTTGGCCTCCCTTGACTTACATTACCTTGCAATTGCGTGTGAATTTACGCCGATAGCTTAAAATATTCAATATTATTTATGGTCACAGGTAAATATAACTTATATTATGGTTACCTACTTTTGCTTTATTACTTTAATTACATATTCAATTTAATTTTAACGTCACTTACTTACACCGCAATATTGTTTCTTGAACTATGGTAAACACACTTTAAAATGCCTTTTATTAGACGCCACTTTACA
>NC_045734.1:17944825-17945045 GCF_008692095.1 Etheostoma spectabile
TCTGTGCTCATTGGCTGTTGTTTGCCTGTTATTTTGCGTGTTTACTTGTTTGTTTGTTTTGCTTTTGTTGTAGAGAATGCTGCTGTAACAAGGAAATTTCGCCACTGTGGGATGAATAAAGTATCATCTAATCTAAATGCGTACAATTAACACGCCACTTGGCTCAACCCTCATGTTGTCCTCATGTTGTCCTCGGGTCAAATTGACCCGTTGTCCTATA
>NC_045734.1:17945055-17945224 GCF_008692095.1 Etheostoma spectabile
TTTTAATTCCCCAAAATAACATGATTGATTCCACACAACGCTCTTTGGCAAGTACTCATCTCTACTTTCATTAATTTTGGGGAGTCTTATTCAATTTTATGGCATTTGAAGAAAAAACTGAAGTGTTTTTGAAATAGTATTGAGTAAAAGTTGACATATTCCAGTCTGT
>NC_045734.1:17945243-17945343 GCF_008692095.1 Etheostoma spectabile
ATCCATTCCTTAAATTTTAGTCTAAATAATTCCTAATTTCTGCTTTTCTAACTCAAACATTAGTATAATTACCTATAAATCAGGTTTATTGACCATAAAT
>NC_045734.1:17945353-17945474 GCF_008692095.1 Etheostoma spectabile
AAAAATAACTGTGAAACTAAAGTTAAGTTAGTGTTACGTGGTGTT
Source organism: Etheostoma spectabile (assembly GCF_008692095.1). Classification (NCBI taxonomy): domain Eukaryota; kingdom Metazoa; phylum Chordata; class Actinopteri; order Perciformes; family Percidae; genus Etheostoma; species Etheostoma spectabile. The sequence continues at coordinate 17,945,399 of NC_045734.1, forward strand.
GAAAACATAAAAAAAACTAACAAACATTGAAAAAAAAGCTTCAAAAGTGTTGAAAAAAGGAACAAAAACCTAAGAA
>NC_045734.1:17945491-17945739 GCF_008692095.1 Etheostoma spectabile
AAAACATCGAGAAAAAGCGTCAACAAAAGTGCTGATTTTAAATTATGACGGGAAGACAGCACAAGGGTTAAGAAAGTTGGCATGCATAGTTACGTAAAGTCAGGATGACATGTTGAGCTAGAGGTTGCCCAAATGTCGGGTAGAAAGCTCCGTGTGAGCGTGGGCGTTTAGGACTGTCAACATGCACGTCGCTAGCATCTAACGTTAGCATCTAACGTTAGCATCTAACGTTAGCATCTAACGTTAGC
>NC_045734.1:17945749-17945866 GCF_008692095.1 Etheostoma spectabile
CGCCGTGGAGTAATGTCTGGCTATGGGAGACTAGCGACTAGCAACAGCGTTGGGGATGTTGCGGTCTCAGCCTGGAAACCAACGTGAACTTCGAGTCTGGGGAGGACGACTCAGTAT
>NC_045734.1:17945876-17946083 GCF_008692095.1 Etheostoma spectabile
GACTGCAGTAACTCATTTAACCCTCATGTTGTCCTCGGGTCAAACTGACCCGTGTGGTGTTGGCGTGGCCCTGCGCCCGAACCTCAGATAACAAATTAACTCCATTTGAGTAAAAAATGACACATTCCAGTCTGTGATTATCCATCAACATCAATTCTTTTAATTTTAGTTTAAAAAAAATTCTAATTTCTGCCTTTCTAACGCAAA
>NC_045734.1:17946093-17946336 GCF_008692095.1 Etheostoma spectabile
TATAATTTCCTGTTGATGAGGTTTCTTGAACATAAATTCCAAAAATAACTGTAAAACAAAGTTAATAAGTTAGTGTTAAACAACAAAAAAGTGACAAACATTGAAAAAAAGGGAGTGGGTTTTGAAAAAAGGGACAAAAACTTAAGAAAAAGTTTTTAAATAAATATATTGATTGCATCAACTAAATTGTTGTTTTTCAATTTTGACGGGAAGACAACACAAGGGTTAAATGGTCAAAAACAT
>NC_045734.1:17946346-17946510 GCF_008692095.1 Etheostoma spectabile
TTTTCTCATACTGTCTTTCTGAAAATGAAATTATAAGTATTTAATTTTTTTTTACTGTTTATAGCTTTGTAAATTACGTTTAATTAAACAGTGTTTCAACTGTCCTGGCTCTCTCCTACATGCGGGGTGTTTATAAGTGCAGAGTGAGAAGAAATTATGAATGA
>NC_045734.1:17946520-17947929 GCF_008692095.1 Etheostoma spectabile
GGATCCAGGCGTGCCTGGAGTAGCCCCGCCCCCTTTTTGAATTCTACAGAAACAACAACAGAAGGAGGACAAGAAGAAGGAACTGAAGGAAAAGTTCCCAAAAGACCTTGCTGAGAAACAATGGAGCTGGGAGATTAAAGACCTCCGTTAAAAATTGAATGAGAAGATAAGAGGTATTATATTTATAGAACATTACTTCAATGTACAACATTACAGTACATTACTGTAACATTACAGCAAGCTTTATATTCTGCACATCACGTGCTATAGCTATATGTAAATATATCCTCTACCCTCCCCCCCCCGGAAAGAGAAGGTGGAGGAAGAACAAGCTTTATACTCTGCACATGATGTGCATCACGTGCAGAATATAAAGCTTTAACATTACTTCAATCCTCTCTACCGCCCCCCCCCCAGGAAGGAGAAGGAAGAACAAGCTTTATATTCTGCACGTGAATGTGCAATATAAACTGTAACATTACTTCAATCCTCTCTACCCCAACCCCCCCCCCCCCCCCGAAGGAGAAGGAATGACAAGCTTTATTCTGCAGTGATGTGCAGAATATAAAGCTGTAACATTACTTCAATCCTCTCTACCCCCCCCCCCCCCCACCAGCACCCCCACCCCAACCCCCCAAAAATAAATAATATATATATATCAATTCAAGTAAACAATCAATCAATCGATCTGAGTCCATTTTAACTCAGATCGGGAGAGTTTAGGGAGATTTCTAGCCTGACCAGGCTCCTCTCTTACCCTGTCTCTCTAGTTATGCTGTAATAGTTGTAGACTGCTGGGGGGACTTCCTTTGACACACCGAGCTCCTCTATCTTTCCATTTGTGTGCATCCATGTCCCAGAAATGCCTGTTACTAACCTAGCTCCGGGGAGTCATTCCCCGGAGTCCTTATGTTCTTTTTCCCCAGCATGTTCCCTCGGATCAGGGAGGCTCCAAAATCATGGTTGCAGCTGTCGCCGTGGTCCCGCTACACGTCCTGCGATGCCATGTTCATCCTGCTACGCTCTGCGGTGCCCAGCTACGTCCTGCTGTGCCTTGTAACGCTGCACAGTGCCCTGCTATGCAACAAAGAACTACTACAAACAAACTAGTATTTATTGTATTTTCATTTATATTTTGTGACTGTTACTGCCACTCTTCATTCTAACCCCAACCGGCCCGTCAGACACCGCCTACCAAGAGCCTGGGTCTGACTGAGGTTTCTGCCTAAAAGGAAGTTTTTCCCCGCCACTGTCGCACTGTTGCTTGCTCTGGAGGAGACTACTAGAATGGTTGGGTCTGCAATCTGTAAAGTGTCTTTAGATAATGCTTGTTATGAATTGATACTATAAATAAAATTTAATTTAATTTTCAGAGGGTGTGTGCCAATTACAGGGGTATCACACTTCTC
>NC_045734.1:17947939-17948410 GCF_008692095.1 Etheostoma spectabile
GTAAAGTCTACTCCAAGGTGCTGGAAAGGAGGGTTCGGCCAATAGTATTGGATTGAAGAGGAACAATGCGGATTCCGTCCTGGCCGTGGAACAACGGATCAGATCTTCCGCAAGGATTTGGAGGGGCCTGGGAGTATGCCCAACCAGCCTAATGTGTTTTGTGGATCTGGAGAAGGGTATGACCGGGTCCCCGGGAGAAATTGTGGGAGGGTGCTGCGGGAGGATTAGGGTGAGGGGGTCCCTTCTCAGGGCCATCCAATCTCTGTATGACCAAAGCGAGAAGCTGTCGGCAGTAAGTCGGACTCGTTCCAGGTGAGGGTTGGCTTCCGCCAGGGCTTCGCTTTGTCACCAGTCCTGTTTGTAGTATTTATGGACAGGATATCGAGGCGTAGTCGGGGCAGGGAGGGGTTGCAGTTCAGTGGGCTCGGGATCTCATAGCTGCTTTTTGCAGATGATGTGGTCCTGATGGCG
>NC_045734.1:17948420-17948545 GCF_008692095.1 Etheostoma spectabile
GTGACCTTCAGCACTCACTGGATCGATTCGCAGCCGAGTGTGAAGCGGCTGGGATGAGGATCATCAGCTCTAAATCTGAGGCCATGGTTCTCAGCAGGAAACCGATGGAGTGCTTTCTTCAGGTA
>NC_045734.1:17948570-17949712 GCF_008692095.1 Etheostoma spectabile
CCCTCACGGTCGCAACAAGACCCCCAGTATTACCTAAACTCCTTCACTTGAGTAAGGACTCACTCCCTACCTGAAGAAAGCACTCCATCGGTTTCCTGCTGAGAACCATGGCCTAGATTTAGAGCTGATGTATCCTCATCCCAGCCGCTTCACACTCGGCTGCGAATCGATCCAGTGAGTGCTGAAGGTCACAGACCGATGACGCCATCAGGACCACATCATCTGCAAAAAGCAGCTATGAGATCCCGAGCCCACTGAACTGCAACCCCTCCCGCCCCGACGCCTCGTTCCTTGTCCATAAATACTACAAACAGGACGTGACAAAGCGAAGCCCTGGCGAAGAGCCAACCCTCACCTGGAACGGTCCGACTTACTGCCGAGAACCGACCAGCTCTCGCTTTGGTCATACAGAGATTGGATGGCCCTGAGAAGGGACCCCCCCCCACCTATACTCCCGCAGCACCTCCCACAATTTCTCCCGGGGACCCGGTCATACGCCTTCTCCAATCCACAAAACCATGTAGGCTGGTTGGGCATACTCCCAGGCCCCTCCAATCCTTGCGAGAGTAAGATCTGATCGTTGTTCCACGCCAGACGGAATCCGCATTGTCCTCTTCAATACAAGAAACCTTTGGCGTCGGGGGGGTGACCATGGAGCGTGAGATTGGTCGGAGAATCGGAGCAGCCGGTGCAGTATTACATTCCATTTATCTCACTTTTGTGACGAAAAGAGAGCTGAGCCAGAAGGCAAAGCTTTTGATCTACCGGGCAATTTTGGTTCCTACCCTAACCTATGGTCATGAAGGCTGGGTCATGACCAAAAGAACGAGGTCGAGGGTACAAGCGGCCGAAATGGGTTTCTTTAGGAGGGTGGCTGGCGTCTCCCTTAGAGATCGGGTGAGAAGCTCAGTCATCCGAGAGGAGCTCGGAGTAGAGCCGCTGCTCCTTCACGTTGAAAGGAGCCAGTTGAGGTGGTTCGGGCATCTGGTAAGGATGCCTCCTGGGAGCCTCCCTAGGGAGGTGTTCCAGACACGTCCAGCTGGGAGGAGGCCCCGGGGAAGACCTAGGACTAGGTGGAGAGACCCTGGGTGTTTCCCAATGTCAAGGAAGGATCCTTCAAAGCCAGAATTTGGAGGATGCCA
>NC_045734.1:17949737-17951825 GCF_008692095.1 Etheostoma spectabile
CGGCCTGTCGGCGGCGTTGATGACGTTGATGACGTGGCATCCTCCAAATTCTGGCTTTGAAGATCCTTCCTTGACATTGGGACAACCCAGGGTCTCTCCACCTAGTCCTAGGTCTTCCCGGGGCCTCCTCCCAGCTGGACGTGTCTGAAACACCTCCCTAGGGGGCTCCCAGGAGGCATCCTTACCAATGCCCGAACCACCACTCAACTGGCTCCTTTCAACTTGAAGGAGCAGCGGCTCTACTCCGAGCTCCTCTCGGATGACTGAGCTTCTCACCCGATCTCTAGGGAGACGCAGCCACCCTCCTAAAGAAACCCATTTCGGCCCCTTGTACCCCGACCTCGTTCTTTTGGTCATGACCCAGCCTTCATGACCATGTTGGGTAGGAACCAAAATTGCCCGTGTATCAAAAGCTTTGCCTTCTGCTCAGCTCTCTTTTCGTCACAAAAGTGAGATAAATGGAATGATCTATGCACCGCTGCTCGATTCTCCGACCAATCTCACGCTCCATGGTCCCTTCACTCGCGAACAAGACCCCAAAGTACTTAAACTCCTTCACTTGAGGTAAGGACTCACTCCCTACCTGAAGAAAGCACTCCATCGGTTTCCTGCTGAGAACCATGGCCTCAGATTTAGAGCTGATGATCCTCATCCCAGCCGCTTCACACTCGGCTGCGAATCGATCCAGTGAGTGCTGAAGGTCACAGACCGATGACGCCATCAGGACCACATCATCTGCAAAAAGCAGCTATGAGATCCCGAGCCCACTGAACTGCAACCCCTCCCTGCCCCGACTACGCCTCGATATCCTGTCCATAAATACTACAAACAGGACTGGTGACAAAGCGAAGCCCTGGCGGAAGCCAACCCTCACCTGGAACGAGTCCGACTTACTGCCGACCCGGACAGCTCTCGCTTTGGTCATACAGAGATTGGATGGCCCTGAGAAGGGACCCCCTCACCCTAATCCTCCCGCAGCACCCTCCCACAATTTCTCCCGGGGACCCGGTCATACCCTTCTCCAGATCCACAAAACACATTAGGCTGGTTGGGCATACTCCCAGGCCCCTCCAATCCTTGCGAGGTAAAGATCTGATCCGTTGTTCCACGGCCAGGACGGAATCCGCATTGTTCCCTTCAATCCATACTATTGGCCGAACCCTCCTTTCCAGCACCTTGGAGTAGACTTTACCAGGGAGGCTGAGAGTGTGTACCCTGTAATTGGCACACACCCTCTGAAAATTAAATTAAATTTTATTTATAGTATCAATTCATAACAAGCATTATCAAAGACACTTTACAGATTGCAGACCCAACCATTCTAGTAGTCTCCTCCAGAGCAAGCAACAGTGCGACAGTGGCGGGGAAAAACTTCCTTTTAGGCAGAAACCTCAGTCAGACCCAGGCTCTTGGTAGGCGGTGTCTGACGGGCCGGTTGGGGTTAGAATGAAGAGTGGCAGTAACAGTCACAAAATATAAATGAAAATACAATAAATACTAGTTTGTTTGTAGTAGTTCTTTGTTGCATAGCAGGGCACTGTGCAGCGTTACAAGGCACAGCAGGACGTAGCTGGGCACCGCAGAGCGTAGCAGGATGAACATGGCATCGCAGGACGTGTAGCGGGACCACGGCGACAGCTGCAACCATGATTTTGGAGCCTCCCTGATCCGAGGGAACATGCTGGGGAAAAAGAACATAAGGACTCCGGGGAATGACTCCCGAGCTAGTTAGTAACAGCATTTCTGGACATGGATGCACACAAATGGAAAGATAGAGGAGCTCGGTTTGTCAAAGGAAGTCCCCCCAGCAGTCTACAAACTATACGCACAACTAAGAGGACAGGGTAAGAGAGGACCGGTCAGGCTAGAACTCTCCCTAAACTCTCCCTGATCTGAGTCCTAAAATGGACTCAGATCGATTGATTGATTGTTTACTTGAATATTGATATATTTATTATATTAAACCTCCTTGAAGGACCGTTCCAATGTCAAGAATCCTCCGAATTCCTCCAAGGACGGAGTCCTTCATTCATAAACTTTCCCATAGACAGAGAAGGATGCATATGTGTATCCTTTGCGGTCCCAAAT
>NC_045734.1:17951835-17951938 GCF_008692095.1 Etheostoma spectabile
CCTATGCGCGGGCCTTTGCCGTCTCGTTAAAAATAATAATAGCGGACCTAAGCGGGAATTCGAAAATGTAAGTATCTTTAGTGTGTGCCGTACATTTGTTATC
>NC_045734.1:17951948-17952107 GCF_008692095.1 Etheostoma spectabile
GTTAATATTTGACATCAATGTAAAGCTTAACGCTTTAATGCTTTTACAAATTCCTATAATAATTAGGTAGATACACCCCGAGCTAATGTTAGCTAACTGAACCTATTATTTAACATTAGGCTTTTAGCTAGTTAGGTTTCTGTCTTTGTAAAGTTTAAT
>NC_045734.1:17952117-17952238 GCF_008692095.1 Etheostoma spectabile
ATGTTCATCTCTTTTTATATGCCGTTACCGTATGTGCGTAACGTTAGCAAAGATTTAGAAAGTTGGTGTGTTTATCACTGGTTGTATCTTTAGACGGGAGGTAACACTGCACCGTGTTAAC
>NC_045734.1:17952248-17952366 GCF_008692095.1 Etheostoma spectabile
ACGTTCAACGAAGGCTAACATGTATGAGTAGGTTCCCATGTAATAACGTAATGTTATATCATTCAGAACGTAAATCTTTTTGTTGTGTTAACTGTCTTTTAACAGGGACTAACGGAGG
>NC_045734.1:17952376-17952556 GCF_008692095.1 Etheostoma spectabile
AAGGATGGCAAAGCCAACGACCAGCAGGGAGACAGAGGCCAAAGAGAGATATTGAAGACATTATTTACTATATTAAAGAATGGCTTTCTAACAACAAATGCTTTAAATTAACTGGTTTGTCTGTGTCATTAAGTTTTTTAAGTATCCAATGTCTATTTTTCCATCAAATTGTGACCTGGA
>NC_045734.1:17952566-17952660 GCF_008692095.1 Etheostoma spectabile
AACTTCAAACAATAATTATATTCAGATGCTATCTGTGTTTTAAAACTCGTAAGGTACACATGTTTTAAAAAAGAAAAGTAGCAGTTGAAATTAG
>NC_045734.1:17952670-17952759 GCF_008692095.1 Etheostoma spectabile
TCGTTTACTGCATACATGTAACATTAGCTTAAACTTTAGGTCAAGAAATGCAAAATATGATCAGCAACAACAACTTAAACGCTACCAGC
>NC_045734.1:17952769-17962147 GCF_008692095.1 Etheostoma spectabile
CTACCACAGGCAGGTTTGACAATGAGAAAGATTAAATAGTATTTACATTAGCCAGCAGGTGGAGAGAGAGGTAGCATAGAGCTCACAAAATGGACCCTGGGTAAAACATTCATTTTAACCACTGAGCTACGAGCTTGAATTGACATCGGGAGACCTATCCATTTTTCCTTATCCTTCAAATCACTGTTCAGAGCAACAGAATAGTTATGTTTAATGATCTGGTTTAAGCAGGGGAAAGACCTCAATGCCTTAATATTTAAACTGCTTGACAATTAGGATGTCGACAGAGATGGTTGAGTTGCGGGCAGAATCATTTAAATTAAGTAGTGCAGACTTTGACCAGTTGATTTTAAAGCCTGATAAGCTTCCATACTCCTTGCATAATGATAGAAGGTGGGGAAGAGACTGAGAGGGGTTCTCTAAAAAGACCAAAACATTGTCCGCAAGTAATGAGAGATAAGGCTGTGTACTACGAATGCACATTGGTGACACCTTAATCGATTGGTGAATGGCTTGAGCTTGACATTAATGAGAATTTTAATTAATGGACTTTTTCTCATAGTACAGTCTAAAACTACCACTTCTCATTGATGACCAAAGACTTTCATCCTTTCTCCCACAATTGACAACTTTAGCCTGGGACAGCCTAAAATTGCAAAGTGTAAAAATACAATTTTTAGGCAACATTGTGTATCTATACAGTACATCCAGTAGAATTTCATCTGACATTATTATTATATTCATAATTATAACAACGTAAGGTAAAGTGGGCACATTTTTTTCAAATGTATATAAGGTTCACTCAAACTCAAAAAAATATCTGGGTCTTATTTAGCTTGCTAGAAGCTTGATTCAGTTAGTCAATCCTTTAGTGTGGTTTTCATTTTGTACATGGTAAGCTTCTTTACGATGTGCACACCCATTTATTACAGAAGTCGATTTAAATTTGCAAATAGATGCAAATGTACGGTGGGTGAGCAACTAAGAATTAACAAGAAATTTGCATCTTTGTCTTACTTGCTTGAGCTTGAATATACTGTATATTGAATATATATATATCACTCCGGCAATCAAACTTGTGCAAGTAATTTGACACTTTGTGTCAAATTTATGCGGCTGGTATGAACACAGAGAGGCCATAAAGCTCTGCTTAGTTGGGTGGTAAATCTCCAAAGATTTGTTACTAAAAGCAATCCTTTTCACCTAATACACCAATAATTCAACATTAACATGAACATATTGAAAAATGCAGCATTAAATTAGCCATTTTTTGTGTTGGGGTGTCTACTCATTTACATAATATTGATGCATGCCGTTGTTGTTTTTTTCTCCAGGGTTGGTCTATGAGAAAGACATTTTCCACTGTCTGGTGTGCATTCAATCTACAGCTCAACAAGAAAAAGATTTTTAGCAATGTTCTTCAATTTAGAACACTCTTTGCTGAAAAGTTTGCCTGTAACAGTTTACTTTTATGTTGTCACTTAATTTAATCTGAATTGAATTACCTATCAATGTATGTCAAGGAACAGTTATGTCACTCACATGCAAATACACAAATGCATTCGTATAGATACAAAGACTTCCTACTTCTTTTAGAGTTTAATTGACTTTATAAAGAAAATGAAAATTATTTATGACAATAACAGATAACTTCTAAGCTAAAATTAAATTTTAATAAGGCCTACATAAAGACATCTCCTGCTACCTCTTACATGGCTGGAAACTCACTGGAACACAGGCCTCTCCTGTGTTACACCGGAATGTGTGACCCTGTGAATATATGACTGTAGAGCCGGTCTGCCTGCTATAAGTCATTTTGTGAATTTGTGGGAAAAATCGGATCTGGCTAAAAGCATATATAAAATAATGTTCTTTTCACTGTTAGTCTTGTTTGCTTTTACAGGTTCTTAATGATCATCAGATGGAAAATGAAACTGTTTCAGAAACATCTAAAAGTTCTTCTTGGCTACTTTAAAAGGGGAAAAAAACAATAAGGGTGATGTGAAATCAATAGTGCAGGGTGAAGAGTAAATGTGATTGCGTGCTACCAGTGTGTGCGAAGGTGTGTAGGTGGAGTAAAGAGAAGAACACGAGGAGGAGAGACAGCTTAATGACCCACTGGCTCAATGAGGTTCTCATGATTCCCACTCAGAACCTTGGATTAGAAACCAAAACAATTCTCTCAGAGGTATAGACTACACACTTTCCCAATAAACCTACCTACACACATATTACATTTAAACTACCACCTTTATACGATCGTCACCAACCCCACTGTTACACTATTGATTCAGTCATTGTGATGATCTGTTGTGTTGACGCAAAGAATATCTGGGGGATTGTTTTATAACTGAGATAGAAAGTGTGCTTCATCCCAGGCTCTGAGAAAAATCCAAACCATCACAACAGTAAAAACCTTTTCAGAATTAGATTGAATGATTTTTGGGCTGTATTTTATGAATCAGAAGGAGGAGTAATGCATTTGAGATTCATTTTAAAATACATTGAAGCAGAATATGGAGGCTATTTTTAAACTCTCAAAATCCAAATGCTTGTAGTAAGACATTTCGCTGTTGCTGTGTGCTGTTTGCATTGACTGTTTTCATACTCGTCAGTGAACATAATTATCATCTGTTATGGAGGCCTCCACAGCTGTATTCTGCATGCTAACACACTTTCACTTTGTCAAAAGCAGAAACACAGAGATGCACATATGCAGGTGACTGGAATTATTTATATTATATTTAACCACAGCACAATGGAGAATTGGTTGCTGATTTTTTTGTTGACTGCTATCACAAATCATGTAATTGCCAAAAAGAAATTGGCTAAAGTGTGATCTGCGTACTGACGAGCCCAAATGATTTAAAGCAGCATGCAGACATCAGGAGAGGGGCAGAAGTACTGTGATAAGGAACACAGCATGAGCGCATTTGAATGACAATGTCCCTCATAACTATACATCTCACACATTTTCTCCATCAAGATGGGAACTACTTATTTTGCACAAAAGCAGAGGACAAACAAACCCATCACAGGTCTCTTGAATGCCAGCACAATTATCTGCACTGCTGATTATGTAGAATTGCAGGACTTTTCAGATCACAGTTTTATCTGCAAGCCCCTGAGGTCCTGAATGTCACAACTTTATAAATGACACTGGATGGAAAAGTGATATGAATGTATTCCTGCAGCAAGAAACTGCTGTCAATCACACACAAATAAAAAGGACTTGAAGTAAAAAAGAAAAAATAGAACCCAGGTAAGAACATCGTCTCCATCCATGTTTGCTGGATGAAAGGGAAGCCAACCTGATGATCCCCAGTGCTATCTTTTGAGTATGGTAAAACTGTCTGTAAGCCCTGGCATTTGGAAGCTTTTACAAAATGAAATGGATGCTCTAGAGGGGCACATATAGGACAAACAACAGTAGCTCCTTCACCTTGGAGCTTTTTGCCCGTTTTCAAGGAGTAAACATGGCAAGCTGCCTTTTCTGTTTGTTAATCGGTTGTATAGAACTGTGTTTGTTCAGCCTGTTTACTGTAAGTTCATTTTTTGTCCTCTTTGACCTCTCACTCTCTTTCTGTCTTAGTCTCCACCACTTTCGTAACCGTTATTAGTCACCATGGAAACCTTGTACCAGCCTGTTAAATTGACAAATGGATTAATGAAGGGAAACACAGCCCACCTGGCCAGAGACAGTGAACAGTCTGTTCTGGCTATTGCAGTGTCAGATAACAGCAACAAAGAAATGTCAGTTGTCAAGTTTAGCCAAATCTCTGTGCTGTCAGTGCTTTTCAATAGTCTCATATCTTGTCTTGAAGTTAAAAATAGCTATTCATTTTTGTGGATGCCATGTTTCCTCAGTTATTTGGCTTACTTGATGAGTCAGGAAATGGCTTCCCTATAGAAGATGAAAGACTAGCTATTATTTGTTACTTTAGTCATTGCAAATTAAGACGGTTGTGACACAGCTACGAAAGCTATAAACGCTATAAAAACTGCACTGTAAAAGACAAGGTATTTTTAAATATGCTGTCTTGCAGGGTGTATGCTACCTCCTCTCAACCTGCTGTGGTTTCTGCCCATTGCACAATTGTTGTTTTATGTTTAATGGTGTGTAGTAGTAGTGTGCTGTATGTTTAATGTTTGATAGCATCCAATGTCAAGGATGGGTTTTAATGCTTTGGTGAAGCCAAAGACTACTTTCCACCAAGGTGGACTAAAGTCTTAGCTATCTAATCTATCCATGCAGTGATGTTTCATCTAGCACCGTCATCAGGTCAAAATTCAATCAATCACTCCAAATTGTCTTTATGACTAAATACCTGCAAAAGTAATGATGTTCCCATCAGCCTCAGCTGAATTTTGTGTATAGTGGTGATTACAAAACAATTGCATGCTCACACATTAAACCAATATGGTTAACATTATACCTGCTACACTTATTACATTTTATTATGAAAATGTTAGCATGCTGACTTTAGCTTTTAGCTTAATACACCCTCAGAGAGCTGCTAGCAGGCTGTAGTAGACTCTTAGTCTTGCTTGTGTATTTCATCCAGGTTTGCATATACGGCTGTTCCTGTGAACAAAATTCAAATGATATCAATTATCATATCAAGTTTAAGTATATATTTGTTTGCTTGTTTTATTTGTGAATATTTTGTACTTTGCTAACCAGCCCGTTTTGTGATTTTGTCAGAGAAGTGAGGGTGTCAAGGTAAATGTTCTGTGACTTCAGCTAAGCTTGATTGACTGATTTGCCCTCTTTGTCCTATGTTATCGTCTCTACTGCCATGTCAGTCAACAGCACATGAACAAATAGCTAAATTTAAAAATTAATAGAGGCAGCAATTTGGCATTAGTCCAATTTCTTCTGGTATACAAGCAAAAACGTTAGTTCACAAACAGATTATACTCCGTGCACCATGTAAACTTTGTACACTTACACTGCACCGTCATGTCTCATTCACGTCACTAGATCCCAATGTACATAACTTGTTACATTAACTTGTGTACAATGTTCTGTTTTACAGTGACTTTCAAACTTTCTGCCACTGAAATAATATCTATAAATTGTCTTCTTTTAAACCTTGTGTTGGCTTTTCCTGTCGAATGTGCGTGCACTTCAGAGTCAAAAACTTTTATTCACTTTTTGCGACGTTACTTTTTTCAACGCTTTATTTGTTCATGGTCAATAAACCTAATTTACATCACAGTATACAGTACCTAATTTTGAGTTTTAAAAAAATCAAAAATTATGAATTATTTTTGACTAATAGTTCAGAACAGAGGATGTTGAATGTAGTCAGGACACTGTTTGAAACCCTTTGAATGTTTTTTTCCCCCAAATTCTATGAAACTGTAAACACCCAAACACCCAAAATTTGATAATTTATTTACATTTTAAGTTTCCAAGACATCCATGCATCCATGTTATTTTTGGGCAATTTAGTTGAAAGAAACTCATATCTTTCATATAAAAACGGGTCAAATTTGGGTTAAGGAAAAGCGTGGACAAAATGTGAGGATTGGAAAACCAAAAGTAAATATAAACATGAACACACAAGCCTGATCACTAACCCATCCTTTTTCACTGTCAGTCTGTATGTCCATAAACATCAATCAAGCATGAATAACAAATGATTAAAAAACAGAAAACCTCTTGAGCATAAGAGTCTGGGGTTTTGACAACAGCATCTCTTCATTGGTTGTGTGTCTATGTGTATGTTCTTCCTTGCATGTGTGTGAGATGATGACCTATAGTTCTCAGGTCTTAATCCATCTGAAAAGCTCTGCAGGGCTTCTGAAAAGAGAAGCATGCCTGATTGATCACGACTCATACATTCTCTTGTGCGGGCGGTCATACTAACCTACAGGAGTTCAGCCTCCTTCTTTTTGCTCAGTTCATTTACTGTGTGATGCTGCACAGTCTCTAGCTGGGCATGTACCTAAGGTTTGTTGCCTTTGTGTTGTTCAGGAGGATTATACTGTACTGACAATACGCTTTTTTTCTCTGCCTAAGTACTTGTTCATCCAGAAGAGACTTTTAACTTATTAATTTGGACCTGATGTTTAATTCACAGAGCAGTTTTTGTTTTCCAAAGTTTGTTTACTAATATAAAGATGAATTCTGAATGTACTTTGCATTTTTTATTTAAACTGTGTCTGCATAACACAGTGACTGTCTATATCACCTGTGTGACACTGTCTGACAAGTCAGAAGTCTGCAACACAGACTCAAGAGCCGTGAACGTTGAGCAGCAACCGACATCAGCTTTTCTGTGGAAGCGTCTCCTTTTTGTCTGCAAGCATGGACACATTTCTTGACTTGTACTTTTGCTTAATTTACTGTATTCACTATCAATAAATTGTGGGAATTGGGGAAAAGTGCACACTAACATTGATTAGCCAGCTAGATAGCTAGTTAGCTGTTCAGCTGTGACAGTTTGACCAGAAAGTCAAGTCCAAAGTTTAATTTCTCAAATGCAGAACAATTACAGGTGTCATTGTTGGCAATGATATGTTTGCCTTCAAGCTCTCCGGTGAGCTCTCAGCACGGCAGCCATCCACTGTGCCATCTCCCATCTGTCTAGATGTTGGATGTACAATGTGTACATATGTCTTTGCAAATTTACTTATTGTTTTGCTCTGTCCACACAATTTGTCTCCTCCTCTCATTTCTGATTTTGGACAGACATTTCCACATAATACTGCCAAAATCACAAGAAAAACATAAATATGGAAGAATTCTGTTATGGTGTGAGTTTTTACCCAAACACAGATTGGCTGAAGAGATGTTGTGTGTGTCTTGTTCTCTCTGTGTATGGGTGTCAAATGTTAAGCTCTGACACATGAACTGTCATAGGATGTGAATGTGATCCAAATGTAACACATTTCTCAATGACCTTTTAGTTTCATGTAGAGATACATTTTCAAGGCTTGTTGTTTTTACAAGCATGCTTCTGCGTATCAAGGTCCCATATTGTAGTAAGTGAGATTATCATGTTGTTTTTTTATGTTATGTCATGTGATCTTGAGAGGGGAGGATTATAACCTAACCGTGCGTGGTATCCCAGGGCAACCAAGGCTAAGAGTGCATGGAGTTAGACAAAATACACCCTTTACAACACACACAACTAAACAAACATGCCTGACTGCTATCTGTGGACTGAATGAATGCACCAGGTAGGTGTAAAATGTCCTTAAAAGAACACAGCTTGAAAAGATGAATTTACAATGTAGGGAAACATAAAAATCTTACAGTGTCAGCTGTCTGTAGCATCATGGTTCACTTGTGTGCTGTTGGGAAATTGTCATCCTTTTATTCTAGCTTTCAGTGAAGAATGTGTGCTGTCACATATGGGTTTTAGGCCTTGGGTATGGAATGACTTAAGTGCCATATGACATCCTTATTTGTATCTACACTGGAGGGATTAAAAATGATGCAGATAGAGAGAAAAAACTGTCTTATGAAAAGATCAAATGAGGACACACAACTTTCAAGCTTAGTCTGTCAAATGAAACTGGCAGCCATATTTCATCTTTGCTGTCACACCTGAAAGTGAGACATAATGAGCATAATGTGTATTCAGGTATTCAGGCACTCTTCATCTCAACAATAGCTGCAATATTTAGGTATCTTATTATGACACTCAGAAGACTTCAAACTGTAATTGTTGTGAGGCTTTTAACAGGCAGCGTTTTCAGACGAACAGGTTCATCTTTTATTCACAGTCACATTGAACAGTTTATCGTTGCTGATCTCTGACTGCTGCAACTGAGGCTTCACGTTGGCACATAGCTTAACATGGAATATCTTTATTCTCATTCATGCATTTTGACACTTCCATTTCTCCTGCTGTAACTTTAACATTTCTAAACACGACATCCTTAGTATAGCAGCTCAGTCTTCCCGCTGGGCTTTTCATGTATTGATCTCTATAAAGCAACAGCTGTTATATCGAGCAGTCTTTCAGGAGTTTGGATTAACTCTGAATGCACACAAAATGGATGAGCTTGTGATCTTCAGAGGAGAATAACAAGACAGCATTTAAATTCAGTCAGAGTTGGCAGCATTGGTAATATTTGAGTCACTGATGCTCTCTGATCTGCTATATAAAGTTCATGGTGCGGAGGAGGGACAACGAGTTTAATTAGACATCTGGTGCTGTCTTGTGAGATATTTACAGAATGTACACAGACAATGTGGTGACCTCAGTGTTTAAACCGCCAATGGTTTCTCTGTAGCAGTCACCTACAAACCCATTCTGCGTAAACTGTAAAAGAATATTTACTCAAGTGCTGTACTTAGTTACAATTTTGAGGTACTATACTTAAAATTCACTTAATTTCACAGGGAATTATTGTACTTTTTACTTTTCTATATTTATTTCACAGCAACGGAATTGTAGTTACTTTTCAATTTAGATTTTTTTCATACAACATATAAATACTCTAAAATTTATGATAAAATATGATGCATTGTTATAGATTAAACTAAAAGTACAGCTGAAATTGGCAAAATTAATTGAGCTGAAACTCGCTATAAAGCTCCATAATACCGAGGGGAGCTACAAATTTAGGTGATAAGTCACTTAAAACCCTTGTCACAATGTCACACGATACAGTGTTAAAAAAATATTGATTATGGCTGCTTTAGTATATTGCCGCTTTTACATAATTCAATTATCTTACTTTGCTTTGCTTATGCTGAACTGAATAAAAACATACAGTGCTGCTGGCTGTGAAGAAAGATGAATGTTTCTTACAGTTTTAAATCCCATTGGGGCATTTTATAAAGTGTGTGTGAGCAGAATATGCATGATCTAAAAATTATTAGAAGAACTTTGCACAATACTGCAAATGTTTCTGCGTAGAGATAAAAAATACGCAGAGGTCTACAGCAACTGTGCCACGACTGTCACTGACAACACTGATGCTTGTGTACATCAGCTCTTGGGGCAATTAATCCCACACTAAGTCCCATTTACCGTAACGTTAGGTAACAGGCTATCAGTGCTTCACATAAATCCTCCCTGTTTGTTGACAGAACCTGCCTTTTATCTCCTCTTTCCATTCCTCCATCTAGCTGTCTTCTCTCCCATCCTGCCCCATCCATCCATCCTGTCTCTCAGTCAGTCAGTCTGTCAGTCAGTTTCCTTTCTTGTTTCTTAGAATCTGTGCACCTCCCTGCTCCCTCTGCTCTTGTGTATGATATGACCATCTGTGGCCGCTCACATGACCAATGACCAACAGACTGTCAGGGTGATAATGTAAACCTCTTGGAAAGAAGATAACAGCCCACTAGGATAATTGGCTACACACACACACACTCTCTCTCACACACACACACACACACACACACACACACAC
>NC_045734.1:17962157-17969206 GCF_008692095.1 Etheostoma spectabile
CACACACACACACACACACACACACACACACACACACACACACACAGATAAAGCCAGAGACACAGTAGTCTCAGTTACCATGGGAACTTCACCTGAAGCCCCTGTATACACTCACACATGCACATCTCAGTGAATAGACCCAACACCCCCCACTGTGCACTTTGCCCGGATGATGTGCTCACAGGAGAAGTAAACTTCAAACATTGGGAGATGATGTAACAAGGCAGCAGGGCCACTTGCAGAAACGGCCCATGTTTTTTTGAGGGAACAGAGATCTGGCTGGTCTGTTACAACACCAATATAATTATGTAAATAAGGAACAAGATATCCATACATAAAACATTTTTGGCCATGATGAAAATGGTTACAGATGGAAATGTTTATTCAATTTGTGAATTTTAGGACTAATTATTCTGGCAGAATGCTTATTGTAACATATTGAACTGTATGGGACCATCTTTACACCTACCATCGTGCAAATTAATTGGTCCACAATTAAAATGTTCTCTGAGTTTACTGATCAGTAATTTGTGCCTTTTTACCCTGCAGCCTAGCATCAACATGAAAAGCAGTGTGGAATCAATATTTGTTCAGAGTATGACTGTTACTGTGAGTGTGTAACTTGTTCCCTCTTGTGGTAAGAAGTAAATGCTACAAGTGTAGAAAGTGACACTGATGCAGTTTGTTGCCCTGGTAACAACCGAAAACAAAGACGCTCTGATGTGCAGAAAAAAATATAATTTTTCTGGAATACAACAGTTGACAAAACAGTCCCATTCCAAGGTCAATTCAATATGCGCTGCTACATGACGATCGACATCAGCACATGTAGTTTGTGAAGTTATAATGCAGCTGCAGATGTTCAAATGTGCTTTTTTCTGAGTACTTCAAGGAGTTATTGTTCACGTTGGCTTGGATCAAAGCCAGCAAAATATGAAGCAAACATAGATGGAAGGTCTCTAAAGTGCTCAGAATTCTTTTTTAAAATTCATAATCTGTAATTCCAACTGAGAAAACTCCATTTGAGGACTTGGTAATATCTCCAAAGGCTCAAGACTAGATACTGAATAGAACTTGAGGTGAAATTTCTCTATTACACATTTTTACAAAGTCAAGAAAGAACTATGGCACTGAACTGTAGAGGTATAGCGTGTCATCTTCACAACAACTTAAGCATCTTACGTTACATCCATGTTGTATCTATGATCAAGCAATGACGTTTAGAAAATATATCACTTTATGTCCCATCTAAAAAAGCTGGAATTCATCCCTGACTTTATTTTTTCCTGACCAATATTTGTTTGCATACTTCCCTCTGAGATGCATCAACTATCAGGAATATTATTTATGCATATATATAATATACAAATAGAGAGAGAGATATGTTTTTACTAAGAAAGATAAACACAACTCCCAAATCACGCTTTTATTTCAAGTTCTAAAGATTGTTCTTTTAGCATAGGTCTACTGCCTTCTTTAGGATGCACAGTCATTTACATTTATTTATTGCCAGATGCCTTTGTCCAAAGCAATTTGCAAATGAGTTACAATCCAAGCCAGAGTCCTATGTGGCCTTCATCACATGTTAACACGTTTAAAAAAATTAACTCCAGTTTGTAATTGTCATGAAAAAAATAATCACAAATGATTTCATTAATGTCCTTTATTTCTTTTTAAAGGCTCCTCTCTGAAAGCTTACATCAGTAATTACTTACCAGGAATGTTTAATGTAAGCTAAATTCTTTTTAACATCACAATATAAAACACTAAATAAGCAATAAGTAATAAAGAGTTGATATGTCATAATACATTAGATAAATCAAACATCTCCATCTAAAGCTCATTTGATGTTTGATTAGAGAGTATATTTAAAAATTCAGTAATTTTGACTGTGAAAGGTTGGTTTTGTGAAAATGTATGTAAGTTGCTTTAATTTTGCATTGCAGTCTCATTTTGTCATTATTCAAAACTAATTTTTTACAAAAAAATCACCAAAGAATGTGTACTTTTGAGAGATCATAACTCCACAATCAGAAACATTAAGTTCAACATATCTGAACTGGTGTGTGTGTATATTTGTGTATGTAGGTGTGGATCCTTATGCACTACAATAGTCAAGGTGACCTGGTAGTCATTCACTCAGTGAGCTCTCAGCTGCAGCAACAGTTCAACCTTTTAGTGAAAAGGTTAAACTTTTTGCTAAAAGTTCAACCTGCTCCTGTGTGGCACAAATTTAGTGACACCATTAGTAGAGAGTCATTCTGACTTGAAAAGGTTCTTAAATGTCCTGTCTGAAGAGAGGGCACTGAGGTGTTAAAGATACA
Source organism: Etheostoma spectabile (assembly GCF_008692095.1). Classification (NCBI taxonomy): domain Eukaryota; kingdom Metazoa; phylum Chordata; class Actinopteri; order Perciformes; family Percidae; genus Etheostoma; species Etheostoma spectabile. Next base: position 17,964,482 of record NC_045734.1, read on the forward strand.
GAGTTTTAGCCTTGGAACTGGGTTTGTCCTTCAGCTTTGAGCAAAAACCTGTAAAGACAGAGGGCTATAGTTGAAGATGGGAAACAGGGAAATGATTTGTGTCTGTCTTCTGACTTGTCACATTGACTGCCGGTCAGATTTAAAATGTAAAGAAGGAAAATATACAATTTTGCAACTCTGACAAACTAGACATTATCTGTCTGCATGTTGTTCATGTATGATGAAGTCAATTTTACTGTAGGGCAGTCCCTTTTTTATACATCCATCTCAGCTTCAGTGGTGTGTAGCCATGCACACAAAAAGAGCACCAATAAACCACAGACCTTACTGTAAACGGTGGAACGGCTTCTACTAAAGAATAGTTGCTATGAAACCCGTTCAATTTCTGTATGTTAAAGTATACCATGCTTTTAAATGCATCCATTTTCCCCTTCAGCCACAGCCACATTTCAGAATATAGTTCACCAGAGGGCAGCATCCATCCACAAACAACACACAGAGATGTTGCATGACAGAGAAATCCTGCATCCTGTTATTTGATATTTCGCACAAAGGCTTCTGTGTGTTCGAGGGGAATTTGCGGCAGAGTCAATCTTTTGATGTCTGCATTCTGTTCAAGATGGACAGATTTTATTTTTCTTGCAGAAAGCGTTCATTCTTGCAGCATATATGACACAGTTTAATGATTATCAGTCTTTCATTTCCTTGTTCACTTCAGTCAAGACTAATTAACCTTTGTACCATGCGTGATGACTCACTTAACTGAGAGTTTCCCTGGAATTTAAAATATACACAATTCTGAGTACCTCATTGTTCCTTATCAGTGTTAATCAGCGCTTCACCCTTATAACTTATCACACTCCTTTATGTGAAATTCCTTTGAGATAGTTATTATTTCAGTGTGACAGCAAGTAAAATTGAAATACACAAATATGTCCACAAAGGTCCCGGTGATCCAACTCCATTCCTGCCCGGATGTGTATGTTCCTGTGATATGCTTCTGGCCTGTAATTCTGGATTCTGAACTAAAGTGCTTGTAATGTATCTACCAGATGTGGAGCTCTTCAAGGAACAGTTGTAGGGCACAGTTGAACTGTTCTGCTCAAGGTAGCTACGGATAGTCAGCCAACCCCCTTCGTCCACATGTTTAGTAGTGTGTTGCCTCACAGATCCATCTGAGAGATTGTGGGAGCCGTGAAACCAGTGCACATCTCCGTCTGGGTAGATGTTTTTGAAGGTGCAGGTGGCACGGTCACCAGTCCAAACACCCTCAACGATTCCACAACACTCTGAGAGGAAGAACATAACATTTTGAAATTAACTTCAATAATGTTCTTCATGTACAGAACATCAGGGACACTTCATGTTCTCAGAAACTATCAAAAATCCACAGTACCTCACTATTTATTCCCATTATCAAATCTATAGCAATCGAAGGTGCATTAGCTCAAATATCATAGTGAAATTGCAATTCCACTTTACTTTAACTACATGTTAGTAAAAAAACTTTTAAAAAAACTTTGCATGCATTGTAATATTTTACACATGATGTAAACATATGAACAAGATGCTTATTTAAATATAATACTCTGCCCAACAGTACAGTCTATAAAGTTGTTTACGCTATCTTAACTTATTGCTACATTAAACTACATTTAAATGAGGCATTCTGGTAATTCATAAGGATTCATAAGTTTTAATGTTGTTATCGGCTAAGAAAGCATTCAGTAATGCATCATACATTAGCCCTAACACATTCAAAAATTGAGAACTTTTGGGTTGCAAAGTTGTAAAAAGTTGATTTTGCTGCATAACTGGCTTTGTCTTCATAGCTATTGAGCAATTTAATTAATCAGTAAAGAGTCTCCAATTGGGTGGTTCAACCACTTACTTTCTGCAAAAGAGTTGCAGACCAAAATCGATTAATTAGCAACTCATTCAGACCGGCTGGCTGGCTGGTGGCTTTTCTAAAAAAGCCACCAGGTCTGCATTTAAAAATTGCATTAAGTCATTAAACAGTTACAACATCAATAATCCACCAGAATGAGTAACGAATTCATAATTTTTGTAACAATTAATTTTATTTCAGATGCTCTGCAGCTTCAGTTCAGAAGGAAAATCGTCCGTTGAAGTTGCCTTCCTGATGCTTGTGGAGGATAAAAAACTGACAGTATTGGTTTCATTTGTGAATAAAACAATAATACATTATAGGATCAAGCCTTTATTTGTAATTTACCAACTCCTTAAAGAATTATTTTATCTACATCAATGCATGAGGAGCAATGATCCAATACTACGTCCGTTGTTTTTTTGGGGGCATTTTAGGCCTTGATTTGATAGGATAGCTGAAGACTTGAAAGGGGAGGGAGAGGGGGCGAATGACATGCAGCAGAGGGCTGCACGTTGGAATCAAACCTGCCGCCGCTGTGACAAGGACTGAGCCTCTGGACATGGGGCACACGCTCAACTAGGTGAACTGCCCAGGCAATCCTACTGTGGGGTAGCCTGTGAAATCATAAAGTCTCATGTGATCTTAGCTTAATCTATGTTAATACATTAAATATTTATTGGTTGATTATATTTTGTACAATTAATCTGAATCTGCAAGGTAATTAGTAACTGAAGCTATTAAATAAATGTAGTGGAATAAAAACAACATTTGCTTCTGAATTGTAGTGGAGTAGAAGTAAAGAGTATCAGAGTATTTAAATACTCAAGTAAAGTACCTCAAAATTGAAAAAGTAAACTACAGTATTTCAGTTTGTACATATTTACTTTCTACCATTGGGAATTTTGGACCACTAGTTCATTATGGAGCTGTGTTTTGTGAGTGGGTTCACCTTTTTCTTGTCTCGTGCACACACACTGACACAATACATTCTATAGACCTTCCAATGGTTTCACACTATTGTCCTGATTGACAAATGTGCCAAAAGGAAACACAACAATGAGCCAACAAAGGCAATGCAAAAGGACACAGGTGATTATGATCAGTACAGGATATATAATAAATGAGCATTTCAAATGTTTAATAATTAGGTAAATGCATTCAACAGTTTTGTTAGACCCAAGGATAACATAATACTTTCAATGATGAGGTTGTACCACCTTAAGTACATAACGTGCCTAGTTTTGCTAAACTGATAAGAACTAATCTTAGAATAAATGACTCCTTGGTGGTGCAACCTAGCCTAAATTTAAATACTTTACTTTGTTTACTAGGGCACTATTACAGTAAGTAAAAAATCATTGCAACAGAGGAAGTAGCTAAAGAAGCAGACGTATCTTTGTATTTTATACATTCATGATAGCGGTGTTACAAAATTGCGTTGAGACATATCACTGTTTGTCTAAATAAGAATGGCTGTGGACACTGACCTTGTAACTCCACTCTTGTATATTGATGCTTAGCTCCCTGGTTGGATTGCAGTTTGCACCTGTAGTCTCCGCTCTCCAGTGGCTGCACTCTCTTAAAGATGAGGGATAATTGTGTTCCATGTTTATACTCACAATGGAAGTGGCTTAGAGTGTGTTTGTGGTGTGTGATATTTCCTTCTTTGTCCAAGGAACATAAAGATCTGTTGTTTTGGGACCAGTTCATGTGTTTGATTGATAGTCCATGCCGTGATGAGGACACGTTGCAGTTTAGGGTAACCTCTTTGCCGCACTCTGCAGTAATCTTGGGAGTCACACTCAGTTTCACAAACTCTGTAGACAAAGATACAAATAGTGTACGGACAATTAAAGGAAACAAAAGCTTCTTGTTAGTTCAGCATTGTTTTTAGGACAACCCCACTGCTAGATCTTCCTTTAAACCTTTAGAGGAAGAATCCAGAGATTCTTTCCTCCTGTATACCTCTGATCATTTTGAAGATTCAACAAATTTGGGACTTATTCTTCAATAAGTATGTCAACTGAACAAATTAGTTTGAACTGGTTAGAATAGTTTCACATACCTTGTGTTGTAAGAACAAATGCCGTTTGAAGCCAGAGAAGTGTATGCAATGCTGTGTACTCCATTGTCCCCTTTTTGCATTTCACTGTAACATGGAGAACAATCACAACAACACATTCACTGTAACACATATATTAAAAAGCAACATGTTTGTCTTATTTCTGAGTTGAACTGACCTCAGGATGATTGGTGCTTGTCCTCAGCTCTTCTCAAGTGTCTCTGATTCCTTGTGGTGCTTTTGCGTATAAATATCTTTCTTCAGACTTGTCCCTAAGAACAGAAGGTTAATGATTACAGTATTATGAAGAGGAATTATCAGGAAGGCTTATCTCTCTGGACGGTGTTTGCTGTAACCTAAATAAAGAGGGGAAGGGAAAGGAAAAGTGTGATGTTTTGTGTGCATGCGTGCATCCGTGTGTGAGTGTGAGTGAGAGAAAAAGTGAAAGAAACAGACAAAGTGAAGGCCTATTCATGAAGAAGATTCAAATTTTCTCATGAGGTCACTATGACTATTTGATATGGTTCAAACTCCATGGCAATAGCCACAGGGGAAAGGCTTTGATCTTTTATGTTCTAAAGGCAAGGCAGCTTTATTTGTATAGCACATTTCTGGGCAACAGGGCAATTCAAAGTGCTTTACACAAAAAACAGTTAACTTTTACACAAGAATAAACAGTTAAAAAATAAAAACAGATAAAACACAAGAATAAAAGATACAGTGCAGTATAAGAAATTAAACATTAAAGAAATGAACAACCATTTAAAGAAAG
>NC_045734.1:17969216-17986893 GCF_008692095.1 Etheostoma spectabile
AAAGAAAGGTCTTCAGCCTTGATTTAAAAGAACTGAGAGCAGCAGCGGATCTGCAGTTTTCTGGAATTCACTTCTGCTCAGTTGAGAACTGTATTAGGCCCTACTGTAATTTCTTTAGTCATTTTATTGGAAGCAGTCACGTAATCATGGAAGAGTGAGATAAATGTCAATAACACACACACACACACACACACACACACACACACACACATTCACACACAATGATGAAAACATCATCAAGACACACAAGTGGCAGGTAAGTGTCCAAAGGTCGGGTAGTAGCAAACTCATGTACGTGTATGTGCTCTTCACACAGTATGCTCTGTACATAACAAATAAAGGAGAGGTAGGAGAGCAGTTATGCAGCTTTTCATTTGTTGTAGTTTACTGTATGTATCATTATATTTTTACTCATCAGTTTATGCAAGTCAACCATGACTTCAGAATTACATTTTGGAAAATAGGGAGAATGTACAATGTGCCCCAGGTGATGGGAAAGTTGTGCCCAATTTGCGTGAAAATCTTGCTGAATGCAACTGTAAGTAAGAGATAATGTGGAGAGAGGCGGTTGTTATAGCCAATACAACCCCAACAGAGTGGTCAGGACCCCAACCCAAAGCCTGAAGAGGTTGAATTTCACTGTATCAACCGCCTTGCTCTACATCATATCGCTTGTTACATAGCTACTTCCCAAATAAATCCATAATCTGACGCAAAATATTGATTCAAAAAGAAATTTATTGATTTAAATACAATTGTATTGCTTCTGTTAAAGAAAATAGTTCATTCTGTCTCTAAGGTTGGGATCCTGCGTCCAAGCAACGTAAACTCTGTAGTAATGCAACCCAAACAGCGGAAGCTCCGTCTGACACCCAAAACCACAGTATCTCATCCTCCTGCAGCAAATATATTTCTGGCATAAGCCATCGATCTGGTCTGGGCACGCATTTTATCCCCCTTACCAGCTGTGCACTAGCTATACCTGGGTGGACAAATTACCCAGCCGCTGTTTTAATCACTGCAGGAATCGACACAACATTAGCTGAAGCGTTTTTGTGAGCTAGTGAGTTATCGGCTGCTCTAATTCATATGAAACTAAACATTCTGTTGACGGTAAATGGGACTTTGCGATTATTGTTGTTGACGTTTTTGTCCTCATTCATCTGGTTTCCTTTTTGCACAGCAGCTGCAGTTGACACACGTTGCAAAGTAAGCTAACTAATTTGCATTTTTGTCCCTACAGCTGAAATTATTGTGTAGCAATCATGGTTCACATAGAAAGATGAAGTGATAGACGGCAGGAGTCGATCCACTGTTTACACATACAGGGTTTTTTTTGACAAATGGAGACATTTCCCTTTGTTTCTGCCCTTTGTTTACACACAAACGGAGAATGTGCTTCCGAAAACATCTTTCTAAAAACTCCGGCCAGAGTGGATTTTTGAAATCTTTGTTTGCACGTCTGCATGTAAACTGAGAAAAACTGAGGTTTAAGCAGCCGAGGAAGTGAGGAAGAGAAGAGAGAGCACGGGATTTGTTGCCATTTAGGGATTCAGATTAGCTAACGTGGGCTTGATCTTCTCGTTACACTGCCACCTACAGGTTTGGCATGCTCTTGACGACATATACATGGGTACGTGTAAATGAACACTTTTCTGAAAAACTGACAGCTGTGCGTGAGCTGTGTGTGACGTTATTTTTTTAAATCGAAGAGGTAGAAATGTCTGTTTAAGAAAATAGTCGCCCACGTGTAAACGTAGTCCGTTATAGCTGTCCTCCACAGTGAACAGAACTGCGTGCATGGCGATGGTCGGCATTGCATGGCAAATGTGTGTGATCTTTCGCAATGGTCTGTTATCAAGAAAATAACAGACCGCAGAATGCTTAGAATTTCATCAAGCCATGTAATAATGCAACCCGGTCTCACGGCAGTTTGTGAAACGGTCACTTTATTTTGATCTATTGATTCGTCAACAGAAAACAATAATATCTCTGCGGCAATATGACAATGTCACACTGCATCTGCCTTTGGTTCGTGGGTAACCACAGTCATTCTTTACACAGGCACTAGAGGGGGACTCTTGGTAAACCACCTTAGTCTCATCTCATTAAAGTCTTGTTGCTTCACGTTCCTTGTTTTGGCAGAATAGATGCAGTTATATGCCATTCACATTTATTTTTGTTGCATTTTACAGAATTATAAAAAAAATGAGTGGCATTAAAATGTCACTCATGATTTATTACTATCAGTGTTAACACATAACATCAAATAACATCAACTGTTTTTTTGCACATTTTGCATGTTTCACGAATAATGTACAGAAGTGACTTCTTCCTGCTGCAGCTTTGGTATTTATGACCAACATACAGCGTGCCTACTTGGAACGATTCAACAAAACAGTCAATCATGCCAATCAAACTTGCCATTAGTCCTCATCCAATGAATTTAAACAACTTACAACTGATTGGCAGATTCAGTTCATCAGCATGAAGCCAAGCAGAGAAACCTTTAAAAGGGGTTGATATTTCTGTTGAAATGACCTTAATTTCTGACCTCACAGTCTCTAGTGAGCCTGTGTCTCCTGCCTTATACAGCATCTATAAAGCAATATGTTCCTAATGCATTCTGAATTCTGTGGTATTATCCTTTGCTTTTTATGGCTTTATGAGCACTTTACACACTATTGTCACGGTTGATGTGGCCACAGCAATAAAGCAGTCTGCCGCCTTTCACACTCAACATCACTGGGCTTTTTTTTCCTTAAAATTTTAGCTGTTGATGTGTATTCATCAACCTCTAAACGCCCTTCATGGATGATTCAATCATTTTCCTATCTCTCAAACACACTTACCCCATTACAATTTCCTTTGGTGGTTGATCCAGCCCTTGTAGTTGTCTTAAGTCTATTGTGTTACCAATCAGCCACTCAGTATTCATTACCTCTGCCAAGGTGGTTCTGTTTTTCAGTTTGGTTACTACTGGCTTCCAGCCAGATTTTCATGAACCCTATAGTGGAAGGGTGTAGCATAGGCCAAGGAAGAACCAATTACATTCACTGAGCAAACATGAATTGCGGAGTGGATGCCCAAAGGATTTTTTAATTTAGTTAACATTGCAAGATGGGGCAAGGCATGGCTGAGGTCTGCGCTCTCTGAGTGCCCTTCTAGTTCAGGATAGTGTCAACACTTTCACCACAGTATTAGTCATCTAATGGCCGATTCATACCTCCTATTGCTCAAATCCTACCTCATTGGGTAGATATCAATCTAATTGCATATCTTCTGCTGTGTAATTTGTAAGGTTATGTAGGTAAATACATTGCGTTACTGTACGTTAACTACGTCACAAACGTACGTAGCTGAAGTTACATAACAACTGTAGTTATTGTAACCCAAACCATGATCTTTTTTTAAACCTAACCAAACTGTGACCATTTCACAATGTTAACTACATGAAACTGGGACCATTTTGTTTAGGTACGAGAATGTGTTTCTACCGGGAAGGGGTGCTAATTTATAAAATGTCTTTTTAGAGGTAGGAACAAACAACCTACGTGGACTTGTCAAAGCAGTAAAAGCACAGTTGTAACCCAAAGTTACACTCACCTAAGTGGAATGCAGCCATCACTAATAGTATTTATTCCTTTAATGTCTAGTTTGTAATCTGTTTTAGGCTATGCACACATGCACCACACATCAATAAATGTTTTACTTCAATTCACTCATAATTCTCATATTACAGGAAACCATGTTGTCAAAGTCTCAGGCCTTCCCTACTCTGAATGACAATAACAATGTGAGTTTTATCTTTTTCTATCACATGATTTGCAGAAGTTCAGGTAAACTTGAAGTTGTCCAGTTGTGTTTGAGTCACATTCTGGATCTGCTGCTATGGTGATTGATCAGCTAGATTGTGAGTCCCGCACTGCATGACACGATACAAAGTGTGGAAAATGCTAACCATAGCCACTCCTCAGAGTTATGTGAAAGATCCACAGTCCCATAAAACCCCAGTGACAGAATTTTTTAGATTCTTCTTCGTTCACCTTTTCATTGCCATAAGAGTATCATGAGAAATGCCTTGATAAGATAATCAAAAAGCAGTTGAGACCGGTGACCTGTCTTGAAATAAAATCCTGAGTTGAGTTTATCTAAAACCAAGACAAGACAGTAAATATGCAGTCAACTCCAAGACAAGAACTTCAAAAAGTGGTCAAGACAGCTGTCGGCTACAACACTGCCAGAAACTAAGATTTATGAGCACTTTATGAAGCCACAACATCTCACCATGTATGATACGGGATAGATAGTTCAATATTAATTGGGGATTTGGACCAGACCACAGCACAATGAATCATAAACACATGGGTGATATCACTTTGTTCTCAGCTCAGCACAGTACTTTCTTGGTCTGGTTAATAGCCAGTGTCTTTTGTTTTGCTCCACTTCTGCTACACCTTCAACTCACTCGAACTTCTCTAGGGGTAACAATTTAAGGAGTACAACTTTGGTACTGTTCTTGGATGTTTGACTGGAAAGAAAATGTGGGTAAAGAAAGGAAAGCTGCCCCCCCCTCCCTTCTCAGCATCTTTGATTGCTGATTCCAGTCATGTTGTGCTTAGTACAGCCATTAGTGGTGGTGACCGGTGATGCAGAAAATAGCAGGATACATTTAATACTATCTCCTTCTTCAAGAGCTGTAAGTGAGAGGGGCACCGGCTCTAAATTACACAGCATTTGTTTTGCAAGCAAAGAAGCAAAGCAGTTTGAGCAAACAAAACTAGTTTCTTTGTTGAAATGGCTGCGCACAGGTAGTGACTCGCCACTCAAATAAAATTGAGCCAATTTTACCCAACAGTCACAGAGGCGCCTCAGTGGATCTCTGCATTGCTATGACCATGGGCTTTAGCTGTAGTGTGTTTTATAGGGACAAAAGTTTGAAAAACACAGCACTCCTTCCTGTCACACATGAGTTTTTTACATGCTGTCAAGAACAGGAATCATCTGCTGTCTACAAATGCAATAGACAATGGCCTTTATTTGACATACAGACATGCTCTGAGGGTCCATTCGATTAGGCACATACCTTATGTTTCAGAGTAATCATTTTAGTTTCATTTTTCATTTCATTTCATGTTGTTTGAATAGGGGCAGATGCTGCGACATTGACATTTGTGCAACAAATCTCCAATGTATTTATAGCTATTGCTAATGTCCAATGCCCTTCCTTAGAACAGTTATAAAAACATACATTAACATTGCCACATAAAATACATAAAGTACATAAACAATACAAGGCACATTCAGCTGTGCTATTGACTTGGTAGTAAAGAGATATCACATTAAATAACTAATGCATAAGCTGAGAGAGAGACAAAGTGCTTGTGACCAATAATTATCAAATTGAAAGCTAATTAATTTACAATGCATCAAAGCAGTCCTTCTCTTCCGCTAGAAATTTTTTTGGAGTCTAGACTGTTCTCATGAAATGACATATATATAAGTGGCGTATATGTACGCCCTCTGTATACAGCGTAGACATACATGTGGATAGCTCAAAATGCGTACAGATAACACACCACTTGGCTTAAAAACGTTGGCGTGTTACGCTAAGACATGATGTCATGTTGTAGAGTCATAGAGTATGGTGAAATATTCCCAATGAGATTAGCCAGATCATAGCATGTGTATAAGATATTCTGCACTGCTATAAAACAGTAACAGTTACAAGTTGTTTTTTCTCAAGAAGTTATACATGGTTTTAAAAAGCTAGTAGAAATGATCTATCAACATGATCTGTCTCACACACTAACACACAGCTACCCAATATGTTACTATATTCTCTTGAGAAAAATGTAGTAAAATATCAATTGCCTCTTACTGAAACAAGTTCATGCCGTTATCTAGACACAACCATTGTTCAATAATAAGAAAGACAAAAAACAGCTTGAAATTGTGTAACTGGAAAATCCAGTGCAATCTTTGTAAATTGATGATGATCCAAATACACATTTCAATCTGTATAAACAACTGTGAGTTTATTAGCAAACCTTTGGAGATGCTACTTTCTGAAAACATGTGAGATGAAGACACGCCTGACACATCCTTACACCGATACACAGACACACACGCTGACAATCACTCAACACTTGAAACACCTGAAACATAAAATCAGGCACTGAAAGAAGAGACAATTATCCCCTAACTTTATAGACATGGACAGACAGATTGTGGTGTCTGTAATTCCAGTTTACCCAGGAGCCTCAACTCCAGACTGCTATCTGCTAAGAAACTTGCACAGACCAAACCAACACATTACACTCTTTTACTCTCCCGCTGCCCCAATCCACCCTCTCTATCTGTGCCCTCTGTTCAAGCCCTTATACTCTGAGGACATCTCCATCACACAAAATCATGAATCACATTTATGAGCTGATCTGGAAGCTTTGCTGTACTCATAAACACACCATCCGACCCAATCTCCCCTCATAAAGAGTGCTATCCACAGTTAATGTCTATTGGAAGGTTTATTGGAGGTCACAGAATGAGAGTATGCAGGAAATGGGATGATCTGTCCTTGTCGGGTTTGGAATGAAAAGAAATGACACGTATTGCTAATTTTAGATCTAGTGAAGTTAAGTCTGGTTCTAGAGGCTAAACTCACTCTTGTATGAGATTAGGAGCAATAAGGCACATCAACGGCTTTCCTCTGAAATGTGTTTTCAGTTCAATACAACACGATCAAACTTCCACATCCCATATCTAGTAATTTAATGGGAAGAGTGTGAAAGATGTTTTTTGTCCTTCAGCATTTTGAGCTGGCACAGGCCGTGGCAAACCATGCTGGGTCCTTTTCGGTCTTGCAGTATGGTATGAGGATATATACCACAATAACATTTGACATTGCATGACCAAATAGCTTTGCATTTTCCTTTTTTTCACACAGGGTTTTACATTTGCAGACATTTTAAATGGTTAAACACAATCAGGAACAATTAGGTTTCAATTAAGAAATAGTCATTATTGAGCACAAAAGTGCATTTTATGATGTAAATATCAAAAATAGATGGATGGTCACAAACTAGACTCATCAGCTAACATTTGTTTTTGTCTTGCACATACATTATACCAGACTATGTACAATATTGTGATGAGTAAACTCTATAATGAAGGACAGACCATCCAGGGTCATATAACGCTATTTAAGACATATTTTCACATGGTGGCTTTGGAGTCTCAAGTCATGTGTTTGTTTTTTTCTATTTGTTTTATATAAATGAATGCTATATCATTTTAAAATCCTTTTAAATGTGCTGGGAAGACTAGGTGATATCCTGAATGATCATAATGCCTTTGCAGTCATGAATGACCTTTTCAATGAAAAGGTGCAAAAAACTGAGAAAGACCAAAGAAAATGTAGAGTAGACATGAAAGGTTAATTGCTGTTTGTTGCTAAGTTCTACAGTTCTCCATTTTTGACACACCGCTTTAACATGAAATTCATCAAATTCATATATCTTGTCTCAGTAGTGAAAGTCACAAAAATGTCTTGATGTTTTCAAGCCTTGAATGCAGATAATTGGTTCACTCTCTGGGATCATATGATTTTAAAGGTCATCCCTTTTAACAGGTTTAAAAGGCCTCACTGTCTCTGTTAGAAATGGCCTGTCACATTGATTCACATAAAGCTACAAAGCTACTGAAGTAGAAATTACCCTCATGTGGTTAGAAAAGCTGCAGCTACCACGTGAACATCGAGAAATTAAGGAGAATTAAGCTTTGCCATCTGTAGCATCATGATACATCAATCTTACCACAATCTACAGGCTGTTACAGAAACTAAAGCTGCTATTGAATAATCTTGATTATAGTGCAGCTGTCCGTTGTAGCTGGTAGGAACAGGAGAGATTTTAGAATTGAGAGAAAACCATCATGACATGTTGTTAATGACAATTTCAAAGTCTGTTTAAAGGTCTCAAGGAGTACTACTGCATTTGGGAAAAAAGTAGCATAAAGCCTTTTTGGGCTCCAAAGGGATCTGTAAGATATCTTGCCTTAAGTGATGTTACTTTGCAATTTGAAGAATTATTGTATTGTGAAAGTAAGGCGAATAAAATATTTGCTCAGGTTTGGCATCGACTCATCCTTCACCATGACTTTCACCCATTTCTTTCCACCCTTACTACATAAAGGACACATCCAATATGAACATATTTACTATTAACATATTAAACCAGTTCCAACCAAGAGAAACTTCATAGAAGAAAAGTCTCATAACATATTGTGAAGTGAGCATAGATAGATCAATAGAAGCTACAATGCACAATTATGTTGGGATATTTACTATAATAAAAATATATATAATTGTATTAGTACCACCCATTGATGTATTATATTACCCGGATACTGGATTCCAAAATGGTGCCTATTTAGTTCAATGGACTAGCTTGCCTGGCGCATATGCCAAAAATGTTTCTAAGCTTCCAGGTTAACTTCCATGATATGCTCCTGCTCAGCCCATAGACATGTGGTGACATTACAGGTTTTTAAATCGCTTTTCTCGGCTGGAGGAAAGTTTTTTAAATACAGAAATTCCATGGATTAAAAAATCAGAATAGAAAGAGTCATAACCGACTTTGTCTGCAGTTTGAGGTGCTCTGTCAACAGTTTTACAGCTGTCTCTTTTACAAGGGTGGCCTATGGGGAAAATCCCTTTTGGGCCACAGGGGGATTTTTCGTTGCAATACTGCACGAAAGTGGCCTCTGGAAAATGTTAACAGAAAGGTTGAGCACTCTTCCTGGGGGCCTGGCACCCCCGCTGGCATCGCAGTTAACTAGAGGCTGCATTGGTTACTTCCACCATCCAAGTCAACAGAATACTGTCAGTTTATGAATTGTTTTGCATAAAAGGTAAACCAATTTGTGAATAATATGGCAGGACGTGTAACATCCTCCTCCACCACAGATCCATAAATTCTTTAAGATGTTTGCATAATTATATTTTTACACATTCAGTTTAATAAGCAGTTCAAGGTACTGCAGTGCTGTTATTAGCCCCATCCACAATGTCCCTGTTCCTGCATGTGATTCATGGATCCATCAAATTCAGGCTGTTGCTTTTGACCAGCTCAACATTATTTTGTCCAGCATAATCAGATTTATCTGAGTGATAATTCTATCTAATCTCTAAAGGAATAACTCATGGATCCTCGCTTTCTTTTGTTTGGACTGTAAATGGGGGAAATACAATATTTGGATAAACATCCAATGCCTCCTGTAAGCTCGGTGGTGTTGATAGCAGCTTTGATGCAGGACACATTTATGTTTGATGGAGAGTTCATCACTGAGAAACAAGCTCTGAGGAGATCAGAGGCTTTTTTTTGCAGAATCAGGAAGCTAAACAGGCTCAGAGCATACAGAGTAGCTGGCTACCTTCTTAGCAAATGTAGGGCCGTGCTCAAACTTGACGCCAATGTTTGCTAATGCTGAGGATTAGCCTCTTCTGTTTGCTTGCACTTTGCAGCAGCTGATGTGTTATTGCAGCATTGCTGGGCCTAAACAAATCCTTTATTTTGGCTCAACTCCCTGATGAGATTCTAGCTTTTAAAAGGTGTTTTATGATAGGATGATTAAATGTGGTTCAAACTGCCTCAGTAAAAAAAGATGACCCCCTGTGTGATTAACACTTCTGTAGACAACCACTTCACACTGAAGGGCTTGTAGAAGTTATTTCACTGTCAGACATTTAAAGTGGAAATATTTAACTTCATCATAAAAGGATATGATTATGGTGATTGCAGTAAAAGGACACAGAGATCTCTATGCATGTCACCCCCTCATGGTCATCCATGTTTGACATAGGAATTATTTTCATTTAACAACAAGACGGCACAGATGTCCACATGCTGGTGCGAAGTGTACAATGCCACTCCCTTAATTACGCTTTAGTGCTTCACCTTGATTTCGACAAGGTGAGCCTGCAACATAATCACAAACGAAGGATGAACCATGCAGGAGGAGGAAGCATACAATAAATAGTGTAGCCAAGGTAGCCTCTGAGGCTGGAAAATATGTTTTTGATCTGTAACAGTCAAGATGAAGTAAATGTAATCAATTGCCAGAGGGCAGTGTCAAAAAAAGGGCTTTGACAAATTGTACTTAAGAGGTTCATTATGTTGAAAGGAGATGTCTGTAACAGTATTACTTAGTTTATATTACAGTTTATTATAGTGTAAGCAGAAAGATCAATACTAATCACTTGTGTGATTTTATGTGACATGTTGAGGCTGAAATAATCCTTCAGGTATTTAGTCAGCAAATATTGAACTGCATCAAATTGCATGGTATACAACCAGTAGTTGTCGAGACAAAAATAATAACTGCACTGTAAAATACAGCTTCACCACTACAACACCTTTACAACACTATAATAACACTATAGCATTGCAATAAACCATAGGGAAGTAATACTTCTATGAGCTGAGGTTCATTTCATGGGTTAATACTATTGACATATCTGCCAGCTGAACACTTCTGGTATGTAAAGACCTTCCACCACGGAGGGAAGGAAACACATTTCCTTTAAACTTGCATTGTTAAGGCTGATGGACTGACGTGTTTGTGTTATCCAGCAGGGTACCTCCGTCCAAATTATTTTTCTAGCCTCACACTTCTACACCTTGTTCTGCCAAAACAAGACGGCCAAATGGCCTACGCCCTGGTTTACTTTGTTTTAACACATGATTTTAAGCAAGCCTGCAGGACATAGGAAAGACAATGGAGTGAATCAAAACTGGAAGTTTTCTACCTCTCATGGCATAAGTGTATGTAGAATTACAAATGTGCTCTATTCTCTGCAAACATGTATTGCATGTTTGTCCATCCTGGAAGAGGGATCCTTCCTCCTTTGCACTTCCTGAGGTATCTTCCATTTCCCCCCTTTAACATTTTTCTTGGGAGGGGGATGTAATGATAGAGACTGTATATCTCCTTGAGGCATGTATGCAATATTGGGCTGTATCCATAAAATGTACTTGGCTTTACTACAATTATCATAAATCCCCTATGGCTGCTCAGCTTAGACCCATCCATCTCTGAATTGACTATATTTAGACGTAAAGGACTGGCCTCACTGCCAATGGTATTCATGGACAGTGTGTATTAGCCTTGTAGCCTTCCCTGAGAACTCACACACTGTGATTTAGTGGAGCTGAGAACCATAAATGTCATTCAGGCAGTTGAGGAGAAGTGCAAGTGATTTATGTTTTTGTTTACAGTGTGCTGTGGCGACCTTAATCTCATAGGGGTAAAAGGGGGAGAGGGTTTGTCTACAGAAAACATATGTGTTTCAGGATGAGCAGAAAGTATATCTATGTGTATATCTGGACTTTTGCAACAGTGAGATTTGACAGGGGAGAGAATCATCCCAGATAGGTCTGAGATGTATTTCTTTTTCACAGGAGAGCTAATCTGAACAAGCCAAGCGCTGCGCTGTGAGAAGGAAAGTTGCTGTGTTAAGCAAAGTGAAGTTGGGGGCAAAACCCGAAATGGAAATTACAGTACTTTTATTCACAGGATTTGCATTTCCATTGTAAATGAACCAGTCAAAATAGAGTTCTTCATAATATTCAGCCTTCAACATAGTTTTGTTAAAAACACCATTTATCAGTGAAAGTGTGCCTTGTATAGCCATGAGTCCAATCCAAAAAAGTATTGCTTATAGCAGAGTGCCGGTCAGCTCATTAGCCTCCTCTGATGTCCCTTTTAAAGGCATTACCCTTCATAAATGATAGCCCTGTCCATTAGTGATAGTGCATAAAATGAGCTGTTTGACTGCTGATGACAATGGCCTCTATCAATGCTCCCACACCTCTATCACCCTGCGACTGAGGATCCTTCCCCCCATGGGAGAAGGTGCCAAGGTAGTGTCATCCATTATCTTTTATTATAACAAACATTAGTAATACGTTGTTGCAGAAAGTGTTAAGTGGTGTTGGCAATAGTACCAGAGATGAGGGGGTTTCCACTTGAGGGTGGTTAGTTGGAGTAACGGGGGAGTAAGGACCCAAACAGGCATAAAGGAAAAAACCTGTAAGCATGAGACACTAAATACTCATGTGCAACCCCTCCATCCAAGACACATACACATATGTGTGGGCATGCCACCATTGTTCTAGGGGACTCATTGTGGAAAGAGATGTGTGGGGTTTCCAATTGTAATTCTCACATCCAAGAAGGGAGCCTCACATCCTACATTGGAAAGCAATTAGTTTTACTAGCTTGACTAATGCCAGTTGTTGGCTATATGCACTCTTTATATTAACACTTATTTCAAACATGAAAGCCATCTATATGATAATGCATCGAGTGGTAATACTCCCCATTCACTTTTACATTTTACTCTGACAGCCAAAGCCGCAGGCAGCAAGGAAATGCTTTAGGGGCATGTAGCCACACCTGTAAAGCATTTCCTGCTTTATCGTCAACTTTAAAATAAATGGGACTATCATTAGGATGTATTAAAAAAGACTTGAAAGTAGAAAATAAGGCCATAAAATCATTATGGAAATGTTTATTGAGGTAATGAATCAAGTGAGAAGTAGGGTCATTTTCCCATAGATTTCTATTGAAATTGACTTTTTTTTGCAACCAATGGAGTCACCGCCTGCCGGAAAATAAATAGAATGCCGGTCCGCAGTCACAGGTTAATGTCTGGGTTGAGAGCTGTGGGATTGGGTTACCTCAAACTAAGCCTTCTGTGGATGATCCTTAGAATAGATAAAATACAGTTGGAAACCTACATGCTTAAATATTCCACCTATCACAGGCCCCGAGGCTTTGTCCATCATGTTTACAGTCTATGATCAGAGCACAGTTAGTCCTGGATGTAGCTCTAATATATAGGTGATCAAAATCAATAGAAGTTTGAGAAAAGAGATTGCCAAAGGCTGGCTGGTCAATCACATTATATTACTAAGGTAACACAAAAAAACAGCTGCAGGGCTGTCTTAGGAAATGCCAGAAAGTAAGGCACATCATTTTGAGACAAAGAAAGAGAGGTACCGGGGGAAACACAGACAGGGAAGATCATTAGGTAATGGGTCACCAGCTCTCTTTTCCTTTGGGAAACAGCAGAAGTAGTTTACTATTGTGCATACACGTGTTGTTTGAGTATGTGGCAACAAAGAAACATGCCCAACTGACCGATTTTTAAAGGTCCTTTGTTAAAGAGGGTCGGTTTGATCTATTTAATCATGCAGCTTTAGAGCAGCTAAAATCAATTTATTTATATTAACAGTAGATCACCACAATGGATTACCACTTCCATGTTGTAGTGATGAGGTTAGAGAGAATTATCACTTGACTGCAGTTCATTTATAACTAACTTTGATGTTTTGATTCAGTCTCACTGCTCTCATAATGTAACTGAAAATCCACTGTACACTCCAAACGGCAGAGGGCCACAGTTAGCAATTAGCTGACGAAGTGGAGCATTATTCAGTTAGAGATAGATATATTTTCTCAGCAGTTGGTACCAAAAATGGAGCAGGAAGGAAAGTAAACATTGGATTGACACCGATGATTTGATTCTACAGCTTATTTACTAAGGTTAGGTTGAAGATTACTGGAGAAAGATGGATTACAGAACACACATTTGAATTGAATACACATGTAAGGGAGAACCACTCTCGCTGGAAAGCCCCAGAAAAGGTTTTTTATCTCATCTGTTTTAGAAAACCTTTCAGCCTATCGCTTACCTGTTTCGTGATCTCTCTCAAAAGGTAAAGTACATCACCCTTTACCATAAGAATAGAAAATCATTATAGATCTATAATAAATAAATCATGTCAGAATGATTACACATAACGGAAAGCTTGACTCTCTTTTTCCAGGGCCATTCTCATTGTGTTTTAACACGCTAGTATTTTGTTCATTTATTTTTCTGTGGAACTCAGCTGATTTTTTCTGTTTTTTTACCTTTGAATGAGCAACAATCATGTTTACATTTTAGAGGAGGGAGAGGAGAGAAGCTTTTAAATGTAAATGTAAATGTGCTGTATTTATATAGCGCTTTTCCAGTCTTAACAACTGCTCAAAGCGCTTTTACATCTACAGGAAACATTCACCACAGAGTTCAGTAAATGTCACATTCCAAGTGTACAATACAGCTTCCTGAAAACTGTCATATGTTTGCTACGGTACATCCTATTTTTTAACGAATATTGTAATTTAGCCAGAAAGAACTTCCAGAAGCATCTCTTGTTGATTAAACTGGACCAAGCTTGGACCAAGTACAACTTTAAAATTACACTTATATAAAGCTGGAAAGTGTGTCATGCTGAGGCACTCATTTTAGGACAAGACGGCTGTATTACTTTGGTGTTAAGGGACTAGCTCCATGGCTGTTTGAGCCAAAACAAACCCATCAGAAATGTAATTTTAATCCAGTTGAGAAAGTCTTCTTTTAAGGCTTCAGGGCTTGATAGAAGTTTGCCAGCAAAAGTTATGAGGAAAGCATATCTCCCATTGTTGAACTATTCCAGCCCTGGTGCTTGAAGCTAAACAACCCCTGAGAAAATGAAAGTTTCACTTACACTTTTAACCAGCTGGGAAACATTTTAGTTGTATAATTGTGGTTACTGTCTTATGTTTTGTAAACATTAAGTCTCGTAATGTTGTATTTCTAATCCTCTGTCCTCTCCTGGAGTTTATGCTAAGCAAGACTGCTGTTGTTGTTACGTTGTCGCTGTTAAGTGGCTTTGTGGTTATATTTTCAACCACTTAAAAACATAACAGCATTAATACAAAATCTACTTTTATCATTTAGGTTCTATCTGCTGCACAAACACCAGCTTGATAATTACAAAAGTAGCTGTACTCTTACCTCTTGCCTTTTTTTCTTGATGGCAATTGAATGATGTCTCATATCAATGCGTCTCTCCTGTATTGTTTCTTATCTCACACACACTTTTGCTGCTCTATCACTGCAACATGGCTTCACTGATGTTGACTGCTGAGTCACTTCCATTTGTGAAAGCTATTGTCTCTCAAATACCTTGGCTTCCTGTCTCAAGTAAATTAATACTGTACATTCAATGGTGTTAGTACTGGGCTGCGCTCTGCCTTCCTTTCTTCCTCTACATCTAATGTCTGTATCTTGCTGTTTTCCTCTTGATCAGTGGTCTGCCTTTGTTCTTGGTAAGCTTGATCCTGTATAGGATGTTTGTCATGCCTTTTATCAAGAAAGAGAAATGTCAGCTGTGATCAGAATGATGGAGTTTTGGTATTTAAGCAAACACAAAAACTTTACTTAATTTTGAACCCCATCTTATGAGCCTCAGTGGCTCGCAAGATGAATCTGAGGGTTTGCAAAAAAGATAGTCTGTCTTACTGGAGGGTTAGTGCTGGGTTAAAACCTGACATCCAGCGTGTCTCTTACGTCGTCCCGTCCAACAGACTAAGGGCATGATAGTAAAGAGAAAAATGTTCAACAAAAGCAGATAACCATAACAACTGTGTTGAAACAATCTGTTTAGCACATATAACATCAGACAAACAGTTTCCTTGCTGCACTCAAATATTAACATTCCCTTGGAGGCAATAGGACTGTATACTGTATGTGTAGCTTTAATTTCTAGCAACAATTGAGAAGAGAACTATCATACTAGAACTGGTTGCACTATTGAGTTATTCCAGCAGTTTGCCTGGTATATGAAAAGCAGGGCTTTTCAAATCCAAGCCATTTTGGATTGAAATCCTGTACAGTATTATTTACTCTAAACACACTAATCCTTATTCGAGGGCTCACCACCTCTTGGGCCCAGTCCAGGGGGGTCTTAATTGAGGTTATCTGCACAGCAGTGAGCATCTGTTGCTCATGAGTCTCCTGTGTGGGACAGTTGGTATTTGGAACAGGCCTGTTCAGTACAGAAAAATATTTTGCACAAACACAACGAAGGGGGACAAGAAGGTCAAAAGTAGCAAAGAAACTCAGGCAACATTGGTATACAACAGGAAATAGATGAAAAACTGAGCGAAACTGAATTATTACTTACCAAATCAAAAATGGGTGTTTGTTGGGCCTTTTTAAAAATACTTTTAACAAAACTATTAGGCACAATTTGAGCATTTCCAGGCACATTAGAGTGCTTTACCTCAAGGGTTGAGATGTCTAGATCAAGATGACGCTACGCTCACCATAGTTTTAATTTCCTCTCAGGGCTGAAAGGTTTTTGAGATTTTCCATTAGGCCTGCAACCACACCAGAAAGCTCTAGCACCATTTACTTGGCCACAATGGGCTTCTGTTACTGTATGGCTGTGAGTGTAATGAGGTTTTAATGGACTTCTGTCAGTAAGATTTTGCCACAGTTTGCTGTACCATGAGTTTGTGAAGCACACTAATGCTCTACAGCAGCTGCCCTGAACTTTCAGGAATAACAAGTGCAGATCAACACTGCCTGATGCAGAGTTTTGCCAGTGTGTAATAGTGCACAAAAACTGATTTGATCAGAAAGATATTTTTCCCCTCATTTCTTTTGAGTAAATAGTTTCTTATTTTGTATGTTCTTTGAAAGAACTTTAAATGGGAAGAATCTGAGTGCTGCTGGGTGGTCTTCTTACTTGGTCTTCCCCAATTCACAAAACACCTACGTTTTTTCGCAGTCACATGGACTTTAATGAACAGAAGCTCAGATTACAAACACAGAGGGAGTGTGACTTCATTCTCTGCTCAGGATGCAACAACTCCACTATATCTTTACATAGCAAATATGCTTGCTGCTATATTAATGTTCAGAATGACAATAACAGCACAAGATATATATATATATATATATATATATATATATATATATATATATATATATACAGCAATATATCAATATATGCATATTGCTATGTACTGTAAGAGACTGCTGTAAACCAAGGGGGGTAAGCTTCCCTAAGTGTGACTCCTATGGTGCCATTTTAATGCTATGAAGCACTCACCCACCATTAGCATCCCATTGACCGACATTCGTTTTTATGTCACTTTGACAGCAAACATATGAAGCATTTAAAGACTCTATTTCTCCATTATTTATTTCTAAAGAAACGCAACAATGTATAAAACGCTCCATTACCTTGTAGCTCACGTTATGGCTCCGTAGCAGACGTTTTTGTAAAAATAGGCGATTGTGTCGTAACCAAGCGACTTGCTGTCGCATAGTTGTCAAATCACTGTATTGTCAAGAGAAGCTTGCAGATGCTTTCAACTTAGATTAGCTGTTTAGGTTTAATTACTAATGTTAACCAGCATTTTAGTTAGCAATAATTAGCCTGTGCCTATGTTATTTCCTAACATATACCTACGCTGTGAGTCTCTGGGATTGGGAATGATTGAGATTTCTCTTGGCACAGCTACCAGAAAACTTACAACTTTCAGACATGTTGCCCACGTCACATCTACGTCATCAAGCTCAGTTGGAGGGTACGAAGTAACGCTCAGTTTTTCCCAACCACAACCATCCCGTAGTTGTAGCACGAGTACAGAAGCAAATGATTTGTGTTGGTGCAACTGGAGCAAAATTGTAAACAATTCTGGATTAATAATACATATATTGCAGAAGTATTTTGCAAGGTGCAGCTAAGATATGTTTTGTTGGGAATGGAGAAATATTTCCTTCTTTATAGAGCTG